>NC_085992.1:40495874-40811290 GCF_030014385.1 Trichomycterus rosablanca
TCTTACATTTACTTTGACTTTATGTGATTACAGACAGGATAAACCTGAGGAGACCAAGTGATTTAGTGTTTCAGCTTTTATTTTGTCCCATTCTTCCTGCAAACACATCTTAATATGTGCAACAGTACGGGGTCGTCGTTGTTGAATTTTTTCTTTCAAAATTCTCCAGGCAGGACAGTCCAGTACCCGTACCCTCTTCTTCCGCAGCCATGCCTTTGTAAAGTGTGCAGCATGTGGTTTTGCATTGTCTTGTTGAAAAATGCATGGACATCCCTGAAAAAGATGACGTCTTGAAGGCAGCATATGTTGCTCTAAGATCTCAATGTACTTTTCTGCATTAATGCTCCATCACAGACGTGTTAATGACCCCTGCCAAGGGCACTGACACGACCTCATACCATACTTGTTGCTGATAACAGTCTGGATGGTCCTTTTCTTCTTTGGTCCGGAGCACACGTGTCCATTTTTTCCAAAAAAAGACCTGGAATGCTGATTCATCTGACCACAATACATGTTTCCACTGTGTGATGGTCCATCCTAAATGCCTCTGATGCTGCTTTTGTACCAAACCATGATTACAATCACCTGTTGACATCACTTGTTCAAAATCGCATCATTATTTAGTTTTTTCACCTCATTACTAGCCCTAAATTACCCCTGTCCCAACTTTTTTGGGAATGTGTTGCAGGCCTGAAATGCAGGAATGGATGTTTATTAACAAATGAAATGAAGTTGAGCAGATAAAACATGAAATATCTCAGGTTCTTCCTGTCTGCAATCAAATAAAAGTCAAAGTAAATGTAAGGAACACTGCATTCTTATTTTATTTGCATTTTCCATACTGTCCCAACTCTTTCTGATGTGGGGTTGTAATTATTTGTCTGTTTTACCACTGCTTTATCCCTGTCACATTCATGGTGGGTCTGTAATACTGGGTGGAGGGCAAGAAAAAAGCCCAGACAGGTCGGCAGTTTATCACAGGGCAGACACACACAAACACAGACACAGGCAATTGTTAGTAACTCAATTTGGCCTTGTGGACTTGTAGAAGGAAACAGGAGCACCCAGATAAAACCCACATGGACACAGGGAAAACATGCAAACTCCACACAGAAAGGACCCTGACCACCCAGCTTTTTCCTACACACTGTGCCATTATGCCACCCATTGCCCAGATATATTTACTTTATTGGCAAGTAAGAACAATTATATAATGCACCAGTGTACAAAACAGTTTTCACTAAAATACCCCCCAAACTACATGCTTTGTATATTTTATATGGGTACAAGCTAATTAAGAGCATGTGGACTTTATTTTAATAGAAACAGAAGCATTAATGCATTCCAGATGAGTGTTAGGCTTCAGCAGAATGTGAATGAACATGTGTGAATACACTGATCAGCCATAACATTAAAACCACCTCCTTGTTTCTACACTCACTGTCCATTTTATCAGCTCCACTTACCATATAGAAGCACTTTGTAGTTTACAATTACTGACTGTAGTCCATATGTTACTCTGCATGCTTTGTTAGCCCGCTTTCATGCTGTTCTTCAATGGTCAGGACTCTCCCAGGGCCACTACAGAGAAGGTATTATTTGGGTGGTGGATCATTCTCAGCACTGCAGTGATGTGTGTTAATGTGTGTTGTGCTGGTATGAGTGGATCAGACACAGCAGCACTGCTGGAGTTTTTAAACACTTCACTGTCACTGCTGGACTGAGAATAGTCCACCAACCAAAAATATCCAGCCAACAGTGCCCCGTGGGCAGCGTCCTGTGACCACTGATGGTCTAGAAGATGACCAACTCAAACAGCAGCAATAGATGAGTGAATGTCTCTGACTTTACTCTACAAGGTGGACCAACTAGGTAGGAGTGTCTAATAGAGTGGACAGTGAGTGGACACGGTATTTAAAAACTCCAGCAGCGCTGATGTGTCTGATCCACTCATCCCAGCACAACACACACTAACACACCGCCACCATGTCAGTGTCACTGCAGTGCTGAGAATGGTCCACCACCTAAATATTACCTGTTCTGTGGTGGTCCTGTGGGGGTCCTGACGATTGAAGTACAGGGTGAAAGCAGTCTAAAAAGATATGTAGAAAAATAGATGGACTACAGTCAGTAATTGTAGAACTACAAAGTGATTCTATATGGTAAGTGGAGCTGATAAAATGGACAGTGAGTGTAGAAACAAGGAGGTGGTTTTAATGTTATGGCTGATCAGTGTATGTGGGACAATCTATAGTAACACAGAGATACCTAACAATACCTTCAACTCAAGGCAAAATTATTTTTTACCTTATAGTTAAAATACATTTTAAAAATAATGTCTATTATACAATATCCAGTTAGAGAAAAAAATACATAATGTATTTTACCATTAGCAAAATAGTAACCCCAGTAATCACATAAATCTTGGCCACATAGAAGTCTTGGCCACATATAAATAAATCAGTAGGAATATGTTAATAACCCCAGATGCCTTTCATAATTACATTTTTTACTAACTACTGCAGGTCAACATTGCAGTGGTGTCACCCGGAAACACTCAGGATGAAGGCTGTACAGCACCCACTCATCCAGATATGGCATTGTGCCGACATCCACTTTTCTACTAGTAACAAATATGAGCATAGCAATAGGCCACTGGAAACCAGCAATTATAGGATGGCATGATTGCATAAAGGCATTAAAAACCCAATAATGTTCTATTATAATAATATCAATAAAAAAGGAATAATTCACCTAAGCTGCACATCATTAAAATAAACAGCTGAAAATGCAAGTATTTTACAAAAATCTAGTTTTAGTTCAGCTATTTATAAAAAAAAAAAAAACATCCAGAGAATACTGGACCAGTGATGTAATTGTGTCTGTATTAAAAAGACAAAAAACTTAATTCAGCAGCAAAAACTAGTAGGTGTATGATTGTGCAGAAGAGTCTGAGAAATGTAAATTTTTATTCATTTATAGTATGTAAATAAATAAATAACTAATTGAATGCTGTTTAAAAGACTATTAGACCCCTATGAGTTGAGTTGGGCTAGTTCTGAATGTGAATATAATCATTGACAAGCTCCTCCCATGTAATTCTGGACTGACCTCACCTTTCTCAGAATCATTCTTACCCCACCAGGTGAGATCTTGCATGGAGCTCCAGAGTGAGGGTGATTGACTGTGATCTTGTATTTCTTCCATTTTCGAATTATCGCACCAACAGTGGTCTCTTTCTCACCAAGCTTCTTGCTGATGGTCTTGTAGCCCATTCCAGCCTTGTGCAGGTCTACAATCTTGTCCCTGACGTCCTTTGATAGCTCTTTGGTCTTGCCCATGGTGGTCGAGAGATTTGAACGGAAGAAACTGATTCTGTGACAGGAGTCTTTTATACAGGGACAGGACTAATTTGTGTGCCTCATGGGCACATAACCGGTCTGTGGGGGTCAGAATTCTTGCTGGTTGGTTGGGGATCAAATACTTATTTCCCTTAATTAAATACAAATTAATGTATAACTTTTATGTAATGTTTTTTTCTGAATTTTTTGTTGATATTCTGTCTCTCTGTTAAAATAAACCTTCCATAAAAATTATAGACTGTTCAAGTCTTTGTAAGGGGGTAAACTTACAAAATCAGCAGGGGATCAAATACTTATTTCCCCCAATGTATATATATTGTTTATGCATTTTCTCCCCTTTTTTATCCCTTTTTGCTCGTCCAATTGCTCGATTGTGTCATGCTTCCTCTCCATCAATGCCAATCCCTGCTCTGATTGAGGAGAACAAAGCTAACCCACGCCCCCTCCGACACGTGGGCAGCATGCCGTATTCATCTTATCACCTACACTTTGACGAGTGCAGTGCAGCTCAGCACTGTGTACAAAGAGACACACCCTGAGAGCACTCTTTTCTCATCTCTGTGCAGGAGCCATCAATCAGCCAGCAAAGGTCGTAGTTGCATCAGTTATGAGAGAGAGACCCTTTCCGGCTTAATCCCACCCATATCTGAACAGGCCAATCGTTGTTCATGTGGCCGCTCAGCCCAGCCGGCAGGCAGAGCTGAGATTCGAAACGATGTATTCGAGATCCCGGCTCTGGTTTCAGCCTGTGTTTTTTACCGCTGCGGCACCTGAGCGGCAATGTTGCAATCAATAAATTGCAATTTTATTTTTTTTCACTGTTATTCATGTTTGAAGGTTTTAAACATGTTAATAAAACCATTTTATGTTCCAATGCCATCTGTAGTATTTACTGAGAAAGTTAATTCAGAAAATGTATTCCACATTTTCCTTATATTTGTTACAGTAAGGATTTAGTACAAACCTAATACCCAATACATTGTAATGTATGTGATAAAACATTCCAGGATCTTTAAAAGTAACAAATATGTTAAAATGTCTAAAATGTGATTTGTTGTTCTTCTAATATCACACCAACAGTACACTGTGCAATGTGAAGGGTAATTCTCTGAAATTGGTAAAGGTCTGTTCATTTGTCCACTATAAGAAGACCACTGAATTTTAAAAATTCACAAGAATGTCAGGCTTTTACAGAGAAAAATAAGAACAGGAAAAAGTGCTTTAGAGACCAGACCTCAACTCAGTGAAGAAGGTAAGGCATGACCTCAAAAGTACTGTTTATGCAAGAAATCATGAGGGGATCATTCCTCCTTACCACTGTGCAGGTTTGATTCACAGCTAAGGAAATTGTTATTGCTTCTAAAAAAGTTTTAAATGATTTATGTTACTTTGGGTTTGGACTCTACATGTAAATCCAAGTCATCAATAAACACATGACAAAAACAACCCCAAATCAGAAAAAGTTGGGACAGTATGGAAAATGCAAATAAAATCAAAATGCAGTTTTCCTTACATTTACTTTGACTTTTATGTGATTGCAGACAGGATGAACCTGAGATATTGCATGTTTTGTCTGCTCAACTTTATTTCATTTATTAATAAACCTTTATTCCTGCATTTTAGGCCTGTAACACATTCCAAAAAAAGTTGGGACGGGGGCAATTTACAGCTAGTAATGAGGTGAAAAAACTAAATAATGATGTGATTCTAAACAGATGATGTCAACAGGTGATTGTAATCATGGTTTGGTACAAAACCAGCATCCAGAAAAGGCTGAGTCTTTGATGAGCAAAGATGAACAGAGGATTTTGAAACGAGAAATGCGACAACGACGACCCTGTACTGTTGCACATCTTAAGACGTGTTTGCAGGAAGAATGGGACAAAATAAAACCTGATAAACTAAATTGCTTGGTCTCCTCAGTGCCAAAACGAGTGGAGAAGAGAAATGGCAACATTGTAAAGTGGTAAATGCTTTACTGTCCCAACTTGTGTTGCAGGCCTGAAATGCAGGAATGAATGTTTATTAATAAATCAAATGAAGTTGAGCAGACAAAACATGAAATATCTCAGGTTCATCCTGTCTGCAATCAAATAAAAGTCAAAGTAAATGTGAGAAACTCAGTGTTTTTTAACTATTTGCATTTTCCATGCTGTCCCAACTTTTTCTGATTTGGGGTTTGTCCTGTACATGTAAATCAGGGTTATTATTTAACACCTGACAAATACAATCATTTGTCTGTTGTTAGTTTGGTTAGAATTATTTTGTCTGTTATTATGATTATCTGGATGAGAACAACAGTTTGGGAGAAATTAATGCAGAAAGTTGGGTAGTTAGGAAGGGTTGATAAACGTTCTAAAAAGCAGAATCACTTACATTTTGCACATACAATTTTTTTTTCAATTTTTTATTAGCAAAAATGACTCAGTAAGTATAATGCTAATAAGATTTTGAAACATCTCTAGGACATTTTAGCATATATCAAGTAATAATAGCAGCACATCCTTACACACTGGAAATTGTACAATCATAGCAATACAACAAAAACAGCATAGCACATGTTTACATATTTAACATAACAGCATGTAAATACTGTAGATTTTACACCCCACCTTATCTATATATCTTTTTCAAACAATGATTACTTAAGTAAACAGGGTGAACTGTTTACTTGAATAAAAATGTTGGTGTAGGTTAATATAAAGTTAGAATCTGAGCTAAATAAAACAAAACATTAGACATGTAATAGTAATAGTAATAAAATGAATATTGGTTGCCTACATACATGTATTTATTTAAATGGTTTTTGAAAACAGGTGTATTCTTTGACTAAACTTTAGTTCTAAAAGTGAATAAATGTCCACTGCTAAGGACTGAAAAGCTAAAAGTAACTCTAAGAAGGCTCTTGTTGCTAATCTCATATGTTCATCTGTTTCTTTGGGTTTTTATGTGTGTTTTTGCTTTCTGTCTGTTGGCAGCCTCCAGCCACATTAGTTTATACTAGACTATACATGTACTAGATGCTTAACAGGAGAAATGAAAAGGCACTTTACTCAACGATTAAGTCCATATAGTGTCAGAAAGATGGTTATTCTGGATGATTAACAAATGTGCTTATAAAACATCAGTTTCAAGACCAATGTCATTAATTTGGAGCAGATTAATTCTTTACAGGCTACATTTTTTACATTTCTGTTTTGGAAAAGGACTGTGTGGCTTCACATTTTAGCCATTTAGCCACAAGTACATTAGCAATGTTTACGTGCGCTGATAAGGCCTTGATAGGGCTGTCTGGCTCTTTTACACATAACTTAACTGTAAACCTTTTCTTGTTCTGTGCAGCATTAAAGTGGAACTAAATGCTATAACAGGAATGGACATTTCTACACTACTGTCACTAAGTTGCAATTCTGATTTCTTCACAGCCAAATTGGCTGACGGATGATTTTGTATCCGATTGCAGATTAAAAAAAAAATCTATTGTAACATAACACTTTACTTGGCTGATTGATCAATGTTTGGAAAAAAAACCACATTCCATATGCCATAATCGAGTGGTATGTATTTTACACTTCTCTAGTAAACCTTTACTATTGTGCATGTTTATTGTGTATGTTAGGGTTGTGCATGGCTGCTCCGAAAGAGCCAGTCTTGTGCTGTCATTGTTTTTAGAGGTAGTCTGAAATTCAGTAGTGAGTGTTGCAATAAGGAGTAGGGAATTATTACACACTAAGCATTTTAGCACTCAGTAGTCCTGGTTGGTCTGTGAGGGATTGTGGCCTACTGTTTGGGACTGTGTTGTATTGTTCACAATAAGAGATAACAGAAGCAAATCAAGGCAGAGGTTTAACAAGCTAAACTTGTTGGAAATGGAGCATCCTGCAACGGTGCATGTTAAACAAATCTAGTCTTGGTATGACACATTCTAGAGCTGATGCTTGTTTATGGAAAATAAATGTGTGTATGCTTGAATGGGTGTTTTAAAAATAGCCTGATTGGAATCGCTTATTGGAACGGTTGTCCACATACTTCCAACTATGTAGTATATCCAGATTTTTCAGGCGTCTTGATTTATAATTTTGCACTGCCTTGTTTGTGTAAATAATAATAGTACAAATAATGACAGTAACAATCATTAAATGACATATTTAAGAACAATTTCTGCATTTAACTGACTCTAAAATCTGTGCTCCGACTCATACGCACTATATTAAGATATAAATCGTATCATACAAGGTCATAACACAGTTGATGAAAACGTCTAGCCTGCTTCCTGCGCTGTATATGTAATACTAAATGATTAGAACACCACTGAAAGTTAAACTCAGTGCACGTGATTAACGTCGTATAACTCACACAGCAACGTTTCAACACCATTCAACCAGACGTGAGCTGCCGCCTCACGGAAACTGTGGAATAACTTAAGGTGAAAAAAAAAGCCCTAGCTCGTTCACAAGGGGGTTTCTGATTGCCACTGGTTGCCATGAAAAAGCGAGATGCTCTGTAACACGTCTAGCCACACTTTGTAACAGAAGACGTACTGTTCCTGGAAGCAAAAAGACCAAATGGTAAGTGCATGAACTCAGTCTCATTAATAAAACCCTGCCTGGGCAATTTTCATATCAGTGTCAGTAAATCATATATTAAGAGACAAAAGAAAACATACAGCCTTTATAATACTAGGAGACATTCTATTTATACGTGTAATTAAAGACTGTTTAGATCTGAGATGATACGTTAATAGTTATCAGGGACAGATTGGAATCTGGCAGGTTTGGTACTGCAAGCTCTCTAATTAGCGAGGAGCGAGGGGTCCAAAATAATCCTCTCTGTGATTTCATACATTTCATTTTATAGCTTGTTTGACAGGTAAAACATTTCATCCTTGTTGGCTTACTGACCTTGGTCTGAATCATCCCATGCCGCTGGAACCGCATCTGCCTGACAATCTCACTCACATTAATCTGAGGAAGCACATGCAGGTGGGTTATGCGTTTTAAAAGCAGATTAAAAAGAAAATAAACTTATACTGAACTCATTCTAAAAACTGCACAAACTGCAGACTAAAAAACACTAAGACCTAGGATATTACAAACAATTTGCCACTTATTTGTACATTTTTTCTGAGGCTGAATAACTGGAAAACGCATTTACACTCCGAGTTTATTGTTGATGTAAAAAGGTTTTATTATATACTTTAACTTTGTGGCATGACCTCTTAATTTTCTAATTAACTGTAGTTTATGATTGCTATGTTTTCTCTACAAATTGGGCTAATTAGACTACACCCATGGAAATACATGTGTAGTCTCTAGCTAAGATTGAGAAGAAAACCCACACTTTTGCTTTGTGTAAAACAGAACTAACAAGGGGAGTATGATGTTACACAAAAAGATGTACGTGGTCTACAACAATGCTTAGGTAATGTGATGTAAAAGAAAACGTGATTCATCAGACCAGGCCACTTTCTTACATTGCTCTGTGGTCCAGTTCCGATGCTCACATGCCCATTGTTGGTGCTTTCGGCTGTGGACAGGGGTCAGCATGGGCACCCTGACTGGTCTGCGGCTATGCAGCCCCATACCCAATAAACAGTGATGCACTGTGTACTCTGACACCTTTCTATCAGAACCAGCATTAACTTCTTCAGCATTTTGAGCTACAGTAGCTCGTCTGTTGGATCGGACCACACGGGCCAGCCTTCGCTCCCCATGTGCATCAATGGTTCTTGGCCGCCCATGACCCTGTCGCCGGTTTACCACTGTTCCTTCCTTGGACCACTTTTGATAGATACTGACCACTGCAGACCGGGAACACCCCATAAGAGCTGCAATTTTGAAGATGCTCTGACCCAGTCGTCTAGCCATCACAATTTGGCCCTTGTCAAACTCGCTCAAATCCTTATGCTTGCCCATTGTTCCTGCTTCTAACATATTACCTTTAAGGACAAAATGTTCACTTATATACTGTATATAAACACAATTTGCTTTATTTACATACTCACAGTGAGATCTTGTTCTATGAGGCGGAGGATGACGTCAATGCAGATAAGGACACCAGACCTGCCGATGCCCGCGCTGCAGTGCACCGTGATGGGCCCTTTGGAATGCACTGAACGCATATAGCGGATAAAGCGCACCAGCTGCTCACCAGAGTGAGGTGTGCTGTGGTCCGGCCATGTTGTAAACTTCAGGTGGTTCACAAAGTGTGTGGTTCCAGTCTGAGGTCACACACAGGACATTGTGAGATTAGTTCTTTTGCCCAACTTAAACACGTTATTCATATACACTGATCAGCCATAACATTAAAACCACCTCCTTGTTTCTACACTCACTGTCCATTTTATCAGCTCCACTTACCATATAGAAGCACTTTGTAGTTCTACAATTACTGACTGTAGTCTATCTGTTTCTCTGCATGCTTTGTTAGCCCCCATTTCATGCTGTTCTTCAATGGTCAGGACTCTCCCAGGACCACTACAGAGTAGGTATTATTTGGGTAGTGGGTGAGTCTCAGCACAGCAGTGACAATGACATGGTGGTGGTGTGTTAGTGTGTGTTGTGCTGGTATGAGTGGATAAGACACAGCAGTGCTGATGGAGTTTTTAAACACCTCACTGTCACTGTTGGACTGAGAATAGTCCACCAACCAAAAATATCCAGCCAACATCGTCTTGTGACCACTGATGAAGGTCTAGAAGATGACCAACTCAAACAGCAGCAATAGATGAGCGATCGTCTTCGACTTTACATCTACAAGGTGGACCAACTAGGTAGGAGTGTCTAATAGAGTGGACAGTGAGTGGACACAGTATTTAAAAACTCCAGCAGCACTGCTGTGTCTGATCTACTCATACCAGCATAACACACACCACCACCATCTGCTCTGTGGTGGTCCTGTGGGGGTCCTGACCATTGAAGAACAGGGTGAAAGCAGGCTAAAAAGTATGTAGAGAAATAGATGGACTACAGTCAGTAATTGTAGAACTACAAAGTGCTTCTATATGGTAAGTGGAGCTGATAAAATGGACAGTAATTGTAGAAACAAGGAGGTGGTTTTAATGTTATGGCTTATCAGTGTATGTAAGCATATGGTATCAGCAGAATTTTTCTAGTAGACTATGTGTTATGGCCCTGAGTTCCATAATTTTTTATGCACCATATTTTTCCTCAAATATTAAATGTGTTTATTCTTTTCATCAAGTAAACAAACAGAAAAATGATACTCATAAAGCAAAGCAAATACAAAAGTGGGGGAAGCGGCATGCAACACTGTTGCAACTACTTACTCCCACTTTTACTCCACAAACCATAAAAAGAATGCCTCTAATATCTTACCTAATTTTACTACCTTGCAAAATCTTTCCTAAATAAAATAAAAACCAAACATTTAGATGAGTGCCTGCCACACATATACACACACACTTAACACTTCATCTGCTTTGGCAGGCACCTTTACATCTTTGGCACAGGCAGAAGTCTATTTTTCCTAAAAACAAGCTGAACTGTGGACTCATCCAATCATAGTTTCCACTGTCTTTTAGACCATCTGAGAAGAGATCGGGCCCAGAGGACTCTGAGGCATAACTGTGTAGGATTGATGTAAGGCTTTCTCTTAGTCTAACAGAGTTTCATGTTGGAACGGCGTACTGTGTTTAGTGACAATGGTTTTCTGAAGTACTCCTGAGCCCATGTGGCTATATTAATCACGGTAGCACGACAGTTTCTCATGCAGTGCCGTCTGAGAGCTCAAAGATCATGCACATTCAACAGTGGTTTCTAGCTTTGTCATATATGAACTGAGAGCTCTCCAGATTCCCTGAATCTTTTCACAATATTATGAACAGTAGATAGTAGAAGACTAAATATTTTGCAATCTTGCATTGAGAATGTTATTTTTGAACTGATTCTCAGTTTTCTCCTCAATGCTCTCTTAAAGTTTGCTTAGCTGTAACTAATTCACCAGCTTATTTTGGAACAATAAGTGTTTTACAAACACAATAATAATCAGTGAAAACATTGGAAATAAGCAACACATGTAATCTACCTCGCACCTCTTTCTCTACCATCTTGATGACCCTGATGTGGAAGTAGTCCTGTATTTGGTAGTTGTCCAGGATTAGCTGGTAGTGGCTTGTCTCTATGGGAATATTGAGCTTGTCAGGCCAGTACTTGTAGCATTTGACCCTGCCATGCTCTACTTCACGGGTCATCATGGCAATAACATCAGACTTGTTCTCCCAAATCATCTGCCAGAAGCAGTCCTGAGTGTTGGGCAGCGGGCCCTGAGTCGAGATGTAGAAAAACTCCTCTTGGCCCACCTTCATCCGGATGTAGCTGGCATTGATGTAGTCCTGTTTCTCTCCCACAGGAACCCGTGTCTTATCATCTGTGTTTGAAAAAAAATTTAACCAAATTAGGTCATTCAAATGTAAGAGACCATCCATCCATCCAACCAACCATCCATCCATCCATTCAGTCAGCCATCCATCCATCCATCCATCCATACATGCATCTATCCAGTCAGCCATCAAGTCTTCTTTTAATTAATCTATCCATTCAGCCATCCATCCATCCATCCATCCAGTCAGCCATCAAGTCTTCTATCAATCCATCCATCCATTCAGCCATCCATCCATCCATCCATTCAGTCAGCCATCCATCCATCCATCCATCCATCCATCCATTCAGTTAGCCATTCCTCTATCCATTCAGTCGGCCATCCATCCATCCATCTATCCGTCCGTCCATCCATCCATCCATCCATCCAGTCAGCCATCAAGTCTTCTATCAATCCATCCATTCAGCCATCCATCCATCTGTCCATCCATCCATCCATCCATCCAGTCAGCCATCAAGTCTTCTATCAATCCATCCATCCATTCAGTCAGCCATCCATCCATCCATCCATCCATCAATCCATCCATTCAGTTAGCCATTCCTCCATCTATTCAGTCGGCCATCCATCCAACCATCCAGTCAGCCATCAAGTCTTCTATCAATCCATCCATCCATTCAGCCATCCATCCATCCATCCATCCATCCATTCAGCCATCCATCCGTCCATCCATCCAGTCTTCTATCAATCCATCTATTCAGTCAGCCATCCATCCATCCAGTCAATCAGTCCTATATCCATTCATCCATCCATTCATCCATCACCAGCAGCAATAATGTTTCCTTTAGCTGCTGACATCTTTGAATTTAGGTTAGGTATTGAAACTGACATCCATTTCAAACACAACGTTGGTTAATTCTCAGAAAAATGGCTTTTGATATAGCTGAAAAGATCACATAGAGGTCACTCTATTTTAATACCATTTGTTTTTGAATTGGGTTGTCCAACAAGCTCATGGTCGGGTGTCCAAATACTTTGTGTATATTGTCCTCTGTAATGGACACACAGTCTCAAAATCTTGCATGTTGGTTTTACACTGCACAGACTTAATAACAGATGTCTAAAGTTACCCAAATCAACTCACAGTTAATATGTATCCGGGTTGCCAAGTGCTAATATTTCAACATACTTTGTATAAATACAAGACAAGTCTTTCAGCAGATTCTTAGCTGACTACTCCCTTTCTGATGGATCGACATCAGTTAATGACCAATGCATAAAAGAACCTTTTACACTCCCTCAATGCTAAAAAGGTGTTGTTAAACCAAAATCCCAAGAAAATTGAAAAAGAATTGATATCCCTTTAAACAAAGCATGATAAGTGGCTAAAATGATAGTAACTGACTTTGAAAAAATGAAACAATGTAGCAAAGCAATGAACAGATTCCCCCACTGTACAATAAATAAGCACAAATAAATAAAACTAGATAGATGCTGGCCATGCATGCAGGATTACAGGCCAGACGTGTGCACAGGGGCTCGTTGAGAAGTGACTGCATGAAGAGAAATGTTTAAGACTATTCCCATGGTCGCTGTGTTGGATGACGCAGCCATGTTTGTGGGAATGCGGGAAACCTAGTTGAGGTGTCTCTGTAGGGGGTGGTGGTGGTGAGGTTTTCACTATACATGCCTGCTAGCTTGCTGACCTACACGTACCACTCTACAAGAGGCCTGCCTGTAAAAACATGTTCAACAGCCATGGAGAGGAAGTGGGTTCAAGAAAAAGGGTGAAAGAGAGAAAACAAAGGAAAGGGCTATGCAGGGGGAAGTGGAGCACTCTGAGAGTAGGTAAATGCATGCAGCATGCAGAGCCATCCTCACAATGGGTGGCATTAGGCTTCTTGTACAAGCCCTTGAACTGTTTCCAGCACAAACAGCGGTTAAGTCCCGGGGGCCTCACACTTTGCAATCTTGGGTGCTTTATTCGGGGAACAGAAGCCCACTAAGCAGCCATGATAATAAACAAACACTCGAGGGCAGGCGAGGGCCAGTCTGCCTCCTGCCAGCACAAGAAACACTGTATTGTGCCCTGCTGCCTAGCTTTCAACACAAACACCCCCCGTGTGTTCCTCGGTGGCTCCCGTTGCCCTTTAGTACACATGTAGTACCAACTCAGAGGTTCAGATATCTGTCAGGCTGTTTTCTATAACAGTGAAATGATACATTAGACTATGTTGTGATTTTTTTAAGGTACGTCTTCTCTCAACCCAAAGAACTGAGAGGGTGCAAATCTGAGAACAAAGGCTGCTGTGTGAAAGGCTAACCAAGCAGAGCTGTAAAACCACAATAAAGGAGTGCATGTGAACAATCACTCATAGGGACACACACACACACACACACATTCACAGTTGTAGTGTAAAGCGATACCCTTTAAATGGTGGGATACCCGGCAGTAAGCCATTCTGAATTGGCTACATTTCATTTAATTACAGGCTCATGCAAACCAGTGGTTTTCACTGTTAACTGACAAAAATATACACAGCCACGATTCAGTTCCCTGCTTCTTAGAAATAAAAGCCCCTTTTCAGCCCTTATGTGTGTTTTATGGTTAACAGGATTAAGCATATAGTTTTTTTTTTTTTTACTGATATGAAGAATCACTATAACTATAGCTGGATGAACATACAGGGAGTGAACAAAGTCACTTAATACCTCCAGAAAAGCTTTAATCCTTCTCTGAATTATGAATTATTAAGCATTTTTTACCCGCCAAAACGTCCCATAAAGGTTTAGTTATGCTTAAAACTGTATAACTGTGTGTTTGACATCATCATTAAGAAAAGTGTTGTTATATGACTACAATGTGTGTTTCTTACACCGTTATGCATCTGACACTGGTCTATAACACAAAAGACTTTAAAGCGGCAGCCCCCTCTTAGATATTAGCTTTTTAAAGCTGATAATGTACAGGTTTGGGGTTACAGAAGGGCTTAGTTAATTGTGAGTTTATTTTTAATACATTCTGTAACTATTCAGTGACCTGCCTGTTCATTCCTACTTATTGGCCTTAAACTTGTGACCACTGTTCCTCTTTGGTGATGCAGTTTGTCCATGTTATATTTGCTGTCATGATTTTCAACACGGTTATACAGAGGTTAAAGGACCTGCTGATAATGTCCTGGTACCAGATACAACAAAATTCTTCCAGACTGTTTCATGAGGACTTCATGTCTCTGCTTGTCACAGCTGTTTTGACAGCATATTAGGCAGATGTTTCTATTTTTTCATTAGTCTGTGTTAATATGCATTAATATTTTACACATCAAATTCTTAATTATCAGAGGTGTTTTAAAGCTGATACAAGCTCATAATTTACAATTAGAATTAAAGTTAAATAAATCTCACCCTTGTGTTGGTAACTGTGATTTTGTCAAGTCAATTATTTGGTTATGTGATTTGGCCATTATGTTGTCAGCATTAAATATTAATGATATATACTGTACAATACCATCACTAGACATTGTATCAGAGCTTACAGGGCAGGATTTCTCTGTATCGGTTCTTCTCTCTGTTCTCTGGTGCTTTTCCAACCAAGCAGTTGTCAGAGGGCACCATATGTCCCAAAGCCTGCAATAAAAGTAAAAATACATATTCTGTCTCTTACATTATCCAAATAAAAAAATATATTTTTGAATGAATGAATGAATACACTAACAATACACTAACAATACATTCTACCAACATTGTACTTTCTACCAACATTGTACTGCAATGCTTACTTATTATTTATTATGCACCTTAAGCCTATTTAATTAATAGCTTTTAACTTTTATTTACTTAATACGTTTTGCTATTGTACCTTGAGCTGTTGTAATACTTGACTTTCCCTCTGGGATAAATAAAGCTAGCTAGCTAGCTAGCTACTCTATCTATCTATCTATCTATCTATCTATCTATCTATCTATCTATCTATCTATCTATCTATCTATCTATCTATCTATCTATCTATCTATCTATCTATCTATCTATCCACGATGTGATACATGTCACGATACTGTTATATTTCTCTTAAAAAAAAAAGAAATACTGTATTTGTGCTTATCTTTTATTTATCTTAGTAATGAATGCCCTTTTATTTCTGAGGTAGGTACAAACTATGCCAAATAATGCTTATTGTGTAAAAAAAACTGAAATGAAATTTTAAAACAAATCCAACATTAAATAAATAAATGAATAATACAAATAAAGAAAGTATCCTCACATAAATGAATTTGGCTGAAAAAGTCCGAACCTGGCAACCCTGTAGTTGGCCATTCATGTCAAGGATGAAAATTACCCATGCTCCTTTAATTATGCTTTTCCACTATTTTCATCTTAATTTATGTTGGATCTTTTATATATGACTTTTTTTTGGTAACATTACTTTTGTACCAAACGTTAGGCAAATGCAAATCTTTTTAAATCACTTTATGTGACTGCCACAAAGCTGTGCTGTTACTGGTGAAGGTAGTAAATAACTAAGTTTAGAATGTGAAATGGGACAATATTTTTCTGAATATTATTATTCTTAATTTGCATATCAAATGTAAAAGACATACCGTAAACTCTTTTACAAGTTCCTGCTGATCCAGCTGATCCTGAAGATTCTGTATAAGGGCTTTGAGTTTGGACCCAGAGTACTGGCCATTGCTTGGTGGACTGATCAGGGAAAGTCTGGCCAGTTCTTCCTCCGACACAATAGGCTGACCTAAAATTTAGCATATGCACATTTAGGATTTTATCCCATAGAATATTTTAATAAAAATCTGTATAATAGTTAAGATCTATATCCTAACTGGGTCTATATAACAGTTAAAATCAGTAAACTAAACATGTATGTCTTAAAAGTATAGGCTTTCACATAGTCCACAAACCCAGTCCTCTTAATAGTTCATCTCAGAATTCATCATGCATATAAAATAGACATATATTGACTATTATTTCAGTTAAGTACTTGGAACTTATGGAATGAATAGGCTTTGTTGTTGTGTTTGTACAAGTGTTTTAGGTGCAGCAGTGTTGCTTTCCCCCCCCAAACACTGCATGCTTCCTTGACACTTTATCAGATACATATGTCTTCTTGGACCACCTTGAAGAAGCGAAGGTAGAAACTAGAGATCATTTCTTTATGTGCAGTGAGGGTTAACCCTTCTCTAACTCTTCATCACCCTTCTCTAACTTTTTATCACCCTTCCTTAACTCTTTATCAATCTCAGTTTCTAATCACAAGATGCTGTTGGCTGGATATTTTGAGTTTCTAAACAATTTTCAACACTGACGTGGAAAAAAGTGTGTTTATTACTGTAAGAAAAACATCACTACAACACAACCATATCAGTGGTATTGCTGTGCTCAGAATTGGCCAAATTATATCTGGTCAGAGATGGTCCACGGTGGTGACACATTGTGCACAACAACCGATAAGAAGACATGCAGTTTGGTGTTCCTAATAACCTGATAGCTGAACACAAGTCTTGTATAATATGTACCATATTTACCTGTGGGGGGCATTGTTTCTATAGGGGAAGACTGAGATGTATCATCATCATTATCATCATCATCGTCATCATCATCACTGCTCCAGTCATCTGAGTAGCTTTTTTCTGTGTTTGAGGTGGGATTTTCTAGATGCTGTTTTTGTGTGTCTGTTCTAGAGAGAATATGAAACATGTATTAGCTAAGATCTTGATCATATAACTGATGTTATCATATAAAGCGATTTTTTTTTTTTTAGCAATTTTAAGTAAAAGGTACAAAAAGCTGCTACTTGGACCACAAAATGTGCTGTTTACATTCGAACCTGCACTAGCAATAGCTTTCATTCTTAACTCTTTAATGCCCTCTTGTGTTCGGTAGTATTCACAGCAACTAAAAATACAGCTATGCCATTAAGCAATCTTTAGTAGTTAAATGGTATAATACTACAGATAGGGCCAAAATGTTTACACACTTTAATAAATGTAATCTATAGACTTTTTCTTTGTGTTCATTTTTTTTAAATTGAATTACGGAAACATTGTGTAGAATTATGTTCAAATGTGACTTATATTCATTCCTTGATGTCTGTAATTTAGCATGACAGCTAACTGTTACAAGTTTTTCCTTTTGTTAAAGTTTGCATACAGAACTGTATACATATTTGTATACCATAACTGTATACTCAACCAATGCACATACAGCCTAAGACTTACTTCTGTATGGTACTTTACAGTTTATCTGACAATAAACTACATACAATCTTGTAGAGGCTTAGTAAAGTTAGCAAAAACAAAAGTACTGGACATAACTTAAACATGTACAGCTACAGAACTATAGCAAAACTCTAAGCATTTGACAGTGCAGCAGGATGCCAGCAGGATTTCCCATAAGGATGTATGGAAAGCCTGTTAATGGGTTCCATGGTCCTGTGGAACTGCATATATTTTAGGCTAATGTAAAATAATGGGGTTGTTTTTGACACTTTTACTCTGAAAATAACACAAAAATTATATAAAAACACTGAAATACAATCGAAAAACAGTTAAAAATTTATATAAACGTACAACAAAGCTCTTTACCTTTACTTCTTCATTGTTTTCAAATGCTTCTTAATTAGTGGAGAGAACTTATGAGCAGTAATAATTAGGAGAGTTTTAGTGTTTGTATTTCGTTCTTTTAATACATTAAGTCACATTAAGCCTTTTTTTAACAATAAGCATATTAGAATCTCTCAGAAAAGCTGATTCTCAGCACCGCGAGCTATAACACAAGTTTAAAGGTGAAACAGGGAGGAAAATCCAGATGAACACAGATACATGTGGAGCTTGACGGTTATTCCACACGAATGCAACAGTCACACACGCACGTTGAGTTTAAGGTAAACATTGAGTTTAAGGGTACACATTTCATAATGAAGGGTGTTGAGTTTGTGTGTTGAGGGGGTTACAAGGTACCACTGTATAAACATAACAAAATATATTGTAAGTATTTAAATACTAGTTTCTTCTCACCAACAGTGGAACTGATGGATTATTAGTTAAGTTATTAAATTATAATGTTAAGCCTTATTTAATCATATTATTAAAGAAGATGGGGAAATTCCTATTATAAATATTATTACTTTGAGGAACTCCTGCAAAACATCTCATTTAAATATAATTATTATGAAAAAGCTTATAGTATGAAAAAAACATTGAAAACATGATCATTAAAAATGGCTTACTTTTTCTGTAGCATATCTGTGACAACCAGAGATGGACAACAACCCTGAAATGTGGGTGAACAGCTTCCACTATCCTAAAATGCAATATAAAGACAGATGAACGGTGAGTCAATACACAGGTAAACAGTTAAGGTTTTTTAAAGACTACTGCAAGGATAAGCATTGCCAATATGAAGCAGACATATTGAGTAAAACATATTATTTTAGATTTTCCTAAAATGAGGGCCCAAAACTTGAACATTCTTCTGGAACCTACAGTGGGTGAACTTACTGACCATTAATTTGGTACAGCTACCATATGGGTGCACTTTGTATGTTTACAATTACCGACTGCAGCACATCAGGTATGATTTGTTAGTTTCCTAATATTATCCATACAATAAATAATAAAATACTCCCTTATTTTTAATAACCAAGCTTTAAAAGTAGGGCTGTTTAATGTACCTGATTGGATTCCATCCTTATCCCATAACACCCCAATGAGTGAAAAGACACAGGATCCTCTTTCACCTGTGGCTCTGGCGTAGCTCCTGCCACAGAAATAACACTTAATCAAACATGACCAGTAAGGTTTTCAACTGTTAGTTTAACGTTTTAGATATGTTAACTGCTTATAATATTTCTGTACCTACAGTTAAAATCAAAGGTTTACATATACTTCTAAGCAAACTGTATGTCAGGACAGTCCTTTACTTGCTATTCACAGTCTCACAAAGAGCAGAGGTTGTATTCTTGCAGCTGCATTGAAACCCTGTAAACTCTTACTCCCTCAGACACAGCCAACTATGTCTGTTGAATGTCTTCCCTAGGTTATTCATTTTGTGGTGTAGAAAATTCTATAAGGACATTTACCATTGTGCCATGGCCTACTATGTTCTTGTTGCGCTTTACATTATATGGCTGAAAGTATATTGACACCTGACCATAGGTCAGGACATCCTTTTTTAAAACCTAGGGCAGTTATATGGACTATTTGATCAGGTAACAATCTCCAAAGTTTGGTGCAGATTTGGGAGCAAAGACTTGTATTGCATGACAGCCTCAAAGACCTTGAAGATAACCACAGCTGTTTCATGAACTATTCATAAATGAGCACAGAGAAGTCACTAGAAGAGAAGTCAATCATACTCCAGGCCACAACGTTTAGACTGTATGTTTGTATAGCTGACCTTGTGTGCTGAGCTGCTGAGGAGGCTCGTTGTAAAACATGGAGCCAGTGCAGGTAGTTGTGGGTGAAATGTCTCTGTATACAGTTAGCTGGACTGTACCCTCTGCTTTCCGCAGAATATCCACCACCTGAGTGTGCTTTAATCCCGACACGATCACTCCATTCACCTACACAGTTTTGACAATGATTAGTTGGCACACATTGAAAAGGGGGCGGGCCATTTAGTCTGGTCTCTATCAGGGATGTATCACCTCTAAGAGGATGTCTCCGACACGAAGACGGCCGTCCTGCTCGGCCATGCCTCCACAGCAGATGTCCTTTATTTGAAGGTTTTTGCCACTGACTCCACCCACCAGTGAAAAACCCAGCCCACCTCTTTCTGGTTTATTGAACTCTACCTGAAGAACACAGCTCTGAAATACAGAAATCAAACTGAACTAAACAAAACTTGAACCGTTGCGGGCAACATTTAGCATGTAGACCTGCACTGACCTGACATTTATACATAATCCACCAATCAAGCATAACATTATGACCACCCTCCTAATATTGTGTTGGTCCCCCTTTTTCTGCCAAAACAACCCTGTCCCGTCGAGGCATGGACTCCACTAGACCCCTGAAGGTGTGCTGTGGTATCTGGCACCAAGATGTGAGCAGCAGATCCTATAACTCCTGTAAGGACAAACTCGGACTTGTTTGTCCAGCACATCCCACAGATGCTTGATTGGATTGAGATCTGGGGAATTTGGAGGCCAAGTCAACACCTCAAACTCGTTGGTGTGCTCCTCAAACCGTTCCTCTGCCATTTTTGTTTTGTGGCAGGGCGCATTACCTACAGGTGGGGTGCTGGAGCCTATCCCAGTTTTTCAATGGGCGCAAGGCACACAGTAACACCCTGGACGGGACGCCAGTCCATCGCAGGACACACACACACACACACACACACACACACACACACACACACACACACACACACAATTAACATGCACAGAAAGGACCCGGACCGCCCCGCCTGGGGATTGAACCCAGGACCTTCTTGTTGTGAGGTGACAGTGCTACCCACTAAGCCACCATGCCGCCCCTGACCCTCCAATCCGTAGTTAAATATCTTAACCACTGTGCTAACAATGCCGATTTCTAATTCATGACCTAATACCACAAACAGTTTAAAAGTAAAGGGCTTAGGATGGGTATTACTGAGGTTCCACAATTAAACTTCAATTGTCAATAGATTTTGGTCACAGCTGGCAATATGTGTTCTGGGGATCTTGATCTTAATTCTCAGCTCCACCTATCCACTTACTCTCTGAGAGGATTTTTTTCTTTGCCTGTGTGGGTCTCGTCCACCTTAAAAAAACATTTAGATTGGCTGCTCTGAATTTGCCCTATTTTTAAGTAGACAAATGTCCAAGAGTTGAGGTTTAGGGTGTATTCTTGCTTTGTTGATGCTGGACTCAACACAATCCATGACCACAGTAATGCAGTTTGTGGAGAAAAATCTTATGCATATGCTAGAGATACAGTAAATGAAGATTAAATAGAAGATTGAAAAGTTGCCACTAACTAAAAGTCTAATAGAAAGAGAGATAAAAATAGAAGGTCCATTCCTCTAATCCAGCAGGAAGACTCCATGTACAGTGAAATATTAATGCATGAATAAAGACCAGAGAATTGTGACAAAGACAGCTAACAGTGAAACCCGAGTCTAATCATCTCCCTCTCCATTCAGTGTCATCATTTAGAAACAGAGTATGACAAGAGTTACCTCCTGCTGTGTGCTTACAGAGAGGCCCGGGCTGAATTTCATAGCATTCTTAGCCATGAGTTTACCTAAAAAAAAAGGAGACAAAGCAACAGAGACAGACTGTGAAGGCCAAGACAGTGTCAAACTAAATTCTTTCAAATCCTGCTCATAACAAGAAAAACAAACCAGATTCATGAACTGAGATTAAAAGAAAACATAAAACATCAAAAGGAATTCTACAGTTTTAATCTAAAAACCAAAAGTCTTAAAAGAAGTCGATATTAAATCAACTCAACACTCACAGCTACCTATCTTCTTTGCTGCCATCCTGAGGAAGACGTGCTGATTGGTGCTATGCTCTGAAAGGTGAGCAACACTTGCCTTTTAGGCACTGCTAGACCCCCCAGCTAGCTGTCGCCCAGCAACCCAGGTGTCCACTGGATCACCCAGGACACGTCAATCAGGCACAGCAAAAATGCCACCTGATGGTTTAAGGAGGCCAAAACGCTCACTAATAATTAATTTTGCACTGCATGCCCTTTGGTCCGGGCGGCCTGTGTCTGTCAGCGTGGAACTAGTGCTACTAAGAGACTAAATACACAGAAACCTTCATCCACTGATTACTCACCATCATCACAAGCAGCGTCCTCGTCAGACTGAGGGGGGAACTTCTTTTCTTTTTTCCAATCAAAGAAACCTGGAGATTAATTGTAAATGTGTGATTGTGATTATAAAATGTAATGCACTGTAATGCACTTAATTATTATTAATATTATCAGTTATTGTATGAAAATACCTTTAATAAGGAAGGCTAGAAATAACATCACACCTGTTACTCACTTGCAGGCAGCCAAAGCCAGAATAGACATACTATGTTCAAACCATATTATTTTAATACATACCATTCAATTTGCTTTTGAGAGTCACAAGTTGATCATCCCTGTGTAATGTGCAATTATTTTCTTAAATCCTTTATACACTGATCAGCCATAACATTAAAACCACCTCCTTGTTTCTACTTCTGTCCATTTTATCAGCTCCACTTACCATATAAAACACATTGTAGTTCTACAATTACTGACTGTAGTCCGTCTGTTTCTCTGCATGCTTTGTTAGCCCCCTTTCGTGCTGTTCGTCAATGGTCAGGACTCTCCCAGGACCACTACAGAGTAGGTATTATTTAGGTGGTGGCGGATTCTCAGCACTGCAGTGACACTGACATGGTGGTGGTGTGTTAGTGTGTGTTGTGCTGGTACGAGTGGATAAAAAACAGCAATGCTGCTGGAGTTTTTAAACACCTCACTGTCACTGCTGGACTGAGAATAGTCCACCAACCAAAAATATCCAGCCAACAGTGCCCCATGAGCAGCGTCCTGTGACCACTGATGAAGGTCTTGAATATGACCAACTCAAACAGCAGCAATAGATGAGCGGAGGAGTGTCTAATAGAGTGGACAGTGAGTGGACACGGTATTTAAAAACTCCAGCAGAGCTGCTGTGTCTGATCCACTCACACCCGCACAACACACACTAACACACCACCACCATGTCAGTGTCACTGCAGTGCTGAGAATGATCCACCACCTAAATAATACCTACTTTGTAGTGGTCCTAAAAGTATGTAGAGAAACAAATGGACTACAGTCAGTTAATGTTTATGTTCATGTTAATGTTATGGCTGATCAGTGTATAGTCATATAGTCCTTTCATACCCTTTATCATCAAACATGAAAAATTACATGACGACAATGACATGAAAAACTACTAATCATTACGTTACTACCCATTACCAACCTGTTACAGTTTCTTTTTACATTGTGCTTAAACTTAAATTAAATAAACAAAATCTAATAATTCCAATAAACCTTGTTAATCAAATCAGAAATAAGACAGTACTGAGGTGAAGTGAGCGTATCTAAGCTGACAGTGTACTCAAAATGTCGCTGTGATCAGTGAAGCGTTCAGTGAATCATGCTGCACGGTGGCAGCCACCAGAGCAGCTCACTGTCTCACTTCTGTCACTTCAGACTACAGTAAAACATGTCAGCCATGACACTCAGCCTACTGTAGCCTTATGTGCCCACAGCCAGAGAGGCCATACAGATTTTATACAGTAACAGCAGCCTGGCAGCCGAGGGCAAGGTGAAATTCTATAGTCAACACTCTTTACTCTATTCTGACTAATATATAGTGGTAAACAGATTAAAGCCATATGGTCATACAGGTTTACGGAGTTTAGGGGAAGAATTAAGGATGTAAACCATATTATTTTGATACATACCATTCCATTTGCTTTTGGGGGTGACAGGTTGATCATCCCTGTGGACAAGAACAAAAAATAGAGAGTAATAGTCAAGATAAGCAAAAACAAATAAGAATTGGGGGAAGGAAAGGATATGGCCAACCCATTGATTGTTGTTTTAGGTTTTAGCTTAAAACCTTGCAAGAACGAATATTATTTATTCAAGTTAAGAAGTAATTAACCTAAAACAACATAATTACCTTAAAATAAATGAAAAAGTAGTAAACGCCAACCCTACTTTGTAATGTCTAGCTGTAGGTATTTGGTCATTTAAGCTGCATTATATAAAGGTCTGGTCACTGTCTTACCTCATGGCTTTCAGTTTGACTTTGCGTGAAGAATTTTCACAGGCCTTTACAGCATCTTCAAGCGACATTCCCAATGTGCACCTGCCACTGATGTAGACAATTTTGTCATTTGGCTGAATGCTGCCCTCTTCACTGGCGGGAGAGTTTGGCACCACCTCCTGAACGTAAATCCCCTGCCATCTGCTGCCGATGCCACCTGACAGCTTAATACCTGCAAAACAAACAAAAGTGTCATTTAATGGTGGAAATACATCAATAACACAGAACATTATGACTACGCCATAATGTGAATAGCAACATAAATTTCAAAACAATCAAGCATAGCAGAGTTCGAGGTTATATTAAATGTTGGGTACATGTGTTCAATGCAGCAGACCTGAGTGACTTTGATATGGTGATAATGGCCAGATTATCATGGTCATATGACCTGGTGAAAGTATATCCAAAAGAAGTAAGGGGTGCTCATGGGCAGGGTGGTAAGTACATACTAGGAGTGGTCCAATAAGGTACAAAGAACAAAGTGCTGACAAGGTGTTGGGCTGCCAAGACCCATTGATGCCAAAGGACAACAAAGACAATTGCATCTGGTATGGATTAACAGAGGTACTTCTGTAGCTCAAATTGCAGATAATTTAAATTTGGTGATGGGTGAAATGTGTGACAACACATTAAATTCCTCTGGGTATGGATGTGTATAGTAATAGGCCAGACAAAATGCCTAAGCTCAACTTTGTCCACTGTTGGAAATGCCTACAATATACATAACAGTGTCAGAACTGGATACTGTAGGAATGTATATTGCACTGTAGGATGGCACCAGGAATAAAAAAGATGGCACCAGATGGGTGAAATGTGTGACAACACATTGAATTTCTCTGGGAATGGAGGTGCATAGTGATAGGCCAGACAAAATGCCTATGCTCAACTTTGTCCACTGTTGGAAATGTCTACAATAGGTATAGCAGTGTCAGAACGGATACTGAAGCAATGAAAACGATGGCACCAGGATGCACTATTGGATGGCACCAGGAATAAAAAAGATGGCACCAGGATGATCTACCTTGCAACTTACAAAAGTGAAAGTATGTGCTGGTAATGGTACCAAATCTCACCTTCAGAGCTCTTGTGGACTTCATGCTGTTATAACAGCATATTAGGTGGGAAACCATAGGATATTTGGCTTATGTGTGTTTGTAAGACAGAGAAAGAGAGTTCCTTTCTTTATCTCCTTACTTCATAGGTCTTTAATTTATGACATATAAATGCTATGCAACACTAAACGATCTAATAATGTATAGTTATCTAGAGTTGTAAGAATTGTCTTACCCAGTTGTCCAGATGTGGTCTTGTATATGATGATGTCTTGAAGGCTGTCAGGTGGTGGAGGGGGAAGGAGGTTCTGTACAGCTCTGCCTAGCACCATGTGAAGTCTTTTTGGGGAGTTTCTCAAAATAGTCATGGCTACTTCATCCGACACATTGGTCACAATATGACCATTAACCTGAAATTAACAATCAAATTAATCAGACATCTTTAACCTAGTGCAACAAATAGCTCAATGAAGCATGACAAATGTAGTCAGTTATACATAGTGGCTATTGTAATAAAACAGTGCAATATGGCCTTGATCATTTTTAGTAATTATATTATTTTTTTTATTATTATTATTTTGTTTATGCATTTTCTCCCCTTTATCTCCCGTTTAGCACGTCCAACTGCCCGATTGCATCATGCTTCCTCTCCACCAATGCCGATCCCCGCTCTGATTGAGTAGAACGTAGCTAACTCACAACCCTCCGACACGTGGGCAGCAGCTGTATGCATTTTGTCACCTACACTTTGACGAGTGCAGTGCAGCTCAGCACTGTGTACGGCGATACACACCCTGATTTGCACTCTTTTCTCATCGCTGTGCAGGTGCCATCAATCTGTCTGAGTTGTGTTACTGCATTGTGCCCAGTGATTCTGAGGAAACTATAACCACTGCAACCCAGACCAGGATACAGAGGTGGTAAAACACGAACATTATGACAACTTTTTTTTTCATTTTTATTTTTGATTAGTACAGAAAATATTAAAATGATTGATTTGGGTAATTAATTGTAAGCCTAAATTAGTGACTTTGTTAACTAAAATAATTTAATTAACCATAACTATTTATATTTTTGTGTCTTTATTCACTTGAACTGTGACACATAAACCAATACCATGATCAGCCTGTCTCCTGCTCTAAGCCGCCCATCCGCCTTGGCTGGATTATCCAGGACTTCCTGTATGTAAAAGCAGAGGTCCAGTTTACTTCTGGTGATGGTAAACCCAAAACTGCCACTCCTGGATTTAGTAAGTGTTACTGTCATCTCAAACTCCTTCAACACATCCTTTAAAAAAGCATCAAAATATATGTCTAAGCACATATTCCTTAGCATTGAAAGAATTTTTAAAATATATTTGCATAACATGAGAACATGACTTGTACCTTTCTGGGGTCTTCATCTTCTTCCTCCTCATCATCCCAGCAGTTTTTGGTGGTAAGTGAGCAGGCCGGGGTAAGCTGGGCTGAAAGATTGGGTGAATGTGTGTTTTTTTTAAGGGACTGACTTGGGCTGGCAGGACGAGAAGGTGACGAAGGTAGTTGAAGATGTGCAGGAGGGATCAGAGTGCTAGTAGAGGAAATGCTTCCACTGGGAGGACTGGCTGCAGTGGTGGTGATGGTCAAATACTCCTCATCAGTAAAGACAGTCAGTCCATTAGCCATAAAGCAAGCTCTACTCCCACTTAAGTCCTCATTCGGGTCACTGAAAGCACAAGTGTTAATTAAGATAATATATTAAGGTAATATGGTGAGGATAATACGTAATTTAATTTAATCAGTTAAAACTCTGTAGAAATGTATGCATACAAAAAATCTACTTCTATTTCTTCATTTTTTTTCCTTTTGGCTAGTTAATATTAAAAGGGCTCTTGGGTGGAGCAGTGGTATAATGCACCCACTACTGCAGATATATGGGGTTCAGATATCATTGCTGTCAGTCAATCAGGCATCTGAACAGACATAATTGGCTTTGTCTGGAGGACGGTGGTGGGGTGGCTGAACAGCTTATCTATTAGGAGTGTTGGTCTTAAGGCCGGATAAAATATACTGATATGGTACACCATATCTGCTCAGAGTTAATCACATAAATATACTGTACAGTGGAACCTTGATTTAACGGACCTCCATTTAATGGACAAAGTCTGGAAAATCGAACGTTCGATCAGATTGTTTAAAATTTCCCAGAGAAGCATACCAAGACCAGTAGTTCCAGTAATTGTCCTCTAGCGGGCGCACGTCTTTCTGGAGCACTGCTCCAGTATAGCCACAAGCAGTGCTTCAGACTCAAAATAACAGATACTCTGAGTTCTCACTATATGATCACGGCAAAAAAAACAAATAAAAAATCTTCACCACACAAGGTAAATAAAAAATTCTCCCCAGTAGTACGGTACACCAATTTTAATATTTATTTACATGTTTTACATTACATATTTATTTACATTGTTCATTTAACTGTTTATGTGTATGTATTATGTGCATTTTTAGCACTTTTGTGGAGCTTAGTGCTGTGTTTGCGTACAGTTTTTTTTTTCAGACAATTGCGTTTTACGGAACCCCTTTAAGTCTGTTAAATTCGAGGAAAAGAAGGAAAAGTTAAATCAGTATAGAATACTTTTAATAACTGATAACATACAACCCAAATCAGAAAAAGTTGGGACAGTATGGAAAATGCAAATAAAATAAAAATGCAGTGTTTCTTACATTTACTTTGACTTTTATTTGATTGCAGACAGTTTGAACCCAGTTTTGTCTGCTCAACTTCATTTCATTTGTTAATATACCTTCATTCCTGCATTTCAGGCCTGCAACACATTCCAAAAAAAGTTGGGACAGGGGTAATTTAGGGCTAGTAATGAGGTGAAAAAACTAAATAATGATGTGATTCCAAACAGGTGATGTCAACAGGTGATTGTAATCATGGTTTAGTACAAAAGCATCCAGGAAAGGCTGAGTCTTTGAGGAGCAAAGGAGCAGTTTGTCAACAATTGTGGGAGAAAATAATTGAAATGTTTAAAAACAATGTACCTCAAAGCAAGATTTGAAGGGATTTGCATATTTCTTCCTCTACAGTGCATAATATCATTAAATGATTCAAGGAATCAGCATATAGGCCAAGATTGCAAGCTTAAGCTGAACGCTTGTGATCTTCGATCCCTCAGACAGCACTGCATCAAGAACCACCACTCAACAATAGCTGATATAACCACATGGGTGAGGGATTACTTTGGCAAACCTTTGTCAAGCACTACAATACAGAGTTACATGCACAAATGCCACTTAAAACTTTACTGTGCAAAAAAGAAGCCTTTAACCATGTCCAGAAGCGGCATCGACTTCTCTGTGCTCTGAGGCATCTAGGATGGACCATCACACAGTGGAAACGTGTATTGTGGTCAGATGAATCAGCATTCCAGGTCTTTTTTGGAAAAAAAATGGACGCCGTGTGCTCCGGACCAAAGACAAAAAGGACCATCCAGACTGTTATCAGCAACAAGTCCAAAAGTCAGGGTCTGTCATGGTATGGGGTTGTGTCAGTTCCCTTGGCAGAGGTAATTTAATGCTGTGATGGCAGCATTAATGTAGAAAAGTACATTGAGATCTTAGAGCAACATATGCTGCCTTCAAGACGTCATCTTTTCCAGGGACGTCCATGCAGTCCTGACCTGTCCCCAATAGAGAATGTGTGAAGAATTTTGAAACAAAAAATGCGACAACGACGACCCTGTACTGTTGTACATCTTAAGACGTGTTTGCAGGAAATATGAGACAAAATAAAAGCTGAAACACTAAATCACTTGGTCTCCTCGGTGCCAAAACGTCTTTTAAGTGTGGTGAAAAGGAATGGCGACATTACAAAGTGGTAAATGCTTTACTGTCCCAACTTTTTGCATGCCTGAAATACAGGAATGGCTGTTTATTAATAAATGAAATGAAGTTCACCAGACAAAACATGAAATATCTCAGATTCATCCTGTCTACAATCAAATAAAAGTCAAAGTAAATGTAAGAAACTCTGTGTTTTGTTTATTATTTGCATTTCCCATGCTGTCCCAACCTTTTCTGATTTGGGGTTGTAGGACCTGTGAGGCTTTTGGACCATATCACAGTGAGCCTACCTACAGATCACAATGGAAGGGGAGAAATGTAAGAAATGGTACCTGATAAAGGCTGAGCCACAGCAGCTTTTTAAGACCATGTCCTCCTTGGGTTCCTGCTGTGGGTTTGAAGGTGTGGGAGAAGCTTGAAGTCTGACTGGAGATTGTGGAGAGTTTGGAGCTGTATCTGTAATGTTGGTTAGCGTTGGAGAACAGGAACTTGTAAGCAGGACTTTTGTTTCATCAGTATCTTCCTCTAGCTCTTCATCAAGCGTTGGCGGGGAGGGTGAAGACGACATTGTGGATGGAGATTTGTCCGGTTCACTCTCCTGGCACAGCTGAATCTCATGGACAGTACTGGGAAAAACAAAGTGTGTCCTCTGGCTTAGGTCAGTGGTCTTTTGTTGGAGCAGTTTATTGAAGTCTGTAGAAACACAGCCCACTGAAAGATCTAAAGACCGAGACCTATGCTTTTTAGTAGGCATTGGGGATGAACTCTGCCAAAGAAGGAAGCAGTTTAGTTAAATATTGCCTTACATATTAATAAGAACTTGAACAATACATTGAATATAATTTTAAGAGGTAAAAATATGCTCCTGTATACTTACCAATGAGCTGGCATGCATTTCAGGAAGTTGTCCTGGTGAAGGTCTGCAAATTAACAGCCTGACCTTTGTTGGAGGTCCCCGAATAAGCTTCAGAACTTTCTGGTAATTGCACAAAAATGTTACACATTATTTACTGTTTGTTTATTATTATGTGCTCTATGTTATACTTGTTTTAAAGTATTTATTTACAATATTACTAGTTTGAATCTGTCCATAATCCATGTTTTGGAACATGTCGCAGGCATGCATTATTAAATGATGTTATGTTTGATGAGATTAAGCAGTAAATGTTGTATTTGTACCACTTTTGTTTAAATATAATGGGCTTTTTTTTATTATTATTATCTTCATATTATTATTATCTTCATTTTACGTACCTTCCCAACTTTTCTAGAATTAAGGTTTATAAGTATACAAGTATATGAAACGATAAAAATAGCTTTTAAAAAACTATTGAAATGGCGCTCAGGTGGCACAGCGGAAAACACGAACTCGTCGGTTCGAAACTTAGCTCTGCCGACCGGCTGGGCGCCAACATGAACAACGATTGGCTGTTGTTCATACAGGGTGGGAGCCGGATAGGGACCTCATAACTGGGGCAATTATGACCTCTGCTGGCTGATTCATGGCGCCTGCACAGAGTCGAGGAATATATATATATATATATATATATATATACAGTATATATACATACAGTATATATATGTATTTTCCAACAGGATAACGGCCCCAAACACAACCTCCAAGATGACAACTGCCTTGCTGAGGAAGCTGAAGGTAAAGGTGATGGACTAAACCCAATTGAGCACCTGTGGCGCATCCTCAAGTGGAAGGTGGAGGAGTTCAAGGTGTCTAACATCCACCAGCTCCGTGATGTCATCATGGAGGAGTGGAAGAGGATTCCAGTAGCAACCTGTGCAGCTCTGGTGAATTCCATGCCCAGGAGGGTTAAGGCAGTGCTGGATAATAATGGTGGTCACACAAAATATTGACACTTTGAGCACAATTTGGACATGTTCACTGTGGGGTGTACTCACTTATGTTGCCAGCCATTTAGATATTAATGGCTGTGTGTTGAGTTATTTTCAGAAGACAGTAAATCTACACTGCTATACAAGTTGTACACTGACTACTCTAAGTTATATCCAAGTTTTATTTCTATAGTGTTGTCCCATGAAAAGATATAATAAAATATTTGCAGAAATGTGAGGGGTGTACTCACTTTTGTGATACACTGTATATATATATATATATATATACTGTATATATAAATTTGAATTTTCCAAATAAATTTGCACTGTATTCCTCCAATATCTCAAAAATGACTGCTCTGTATTGTCCCTAGATGTGTGAAAGTGATTAAATGGGTGAGACTATGTTGTCCTGTGATATACTGTTGCCTGGTTCTGATATATTACCGCCTTGCATTTTGTGTTTTTAGCAGGTAAAATACCTACCTTCCTGAGCTCAGTTTCAATCTCAGCTGTGCTAACAACTGGTCAGGCGTCTATACAGACACGTTTAGCTATGTCAGAGTGGAAAAGCCCTTTAATAAATACCTTATTTACTTAGAAGGTCTATTGCACAATTTTTTATACTTGAAGTCTGGCAGTGTACTGTACTATACATCTGTATTGCAAACTTTATCAGATGCTATGCTGTTGTTACTGCTGCTGTGTTGTTTATTCTTAAGTTTACATATAGTATAACTTTTCTATTCTCTACTTGAAGTCTTCAGTGTACTGTACTGTACTGTACATCTTCATCGTACACCTTGTCTGATGCTGTTCTGTCGCTGCTGTGTTGTTTCATTCTATGTGTATATATAATATACCTTTCTGTTATTTAATTAGATGTTTGAAATTAAATGAAGTAGCTCTTGATAAAAGCTCATCACAGTACTGAACTAAATTAGTGGAAAATTTGCTTTTTGCTTCTTTTCTTGTACTTATAATATGCACTTAAAATTCATGGGCACACAACCTGGTATGAGAGTCCTTTCACTGGCTCTCCATTTACTGCAAGGATGACATCTCCCTCCTTCAGCAGCCCACATCCTTCAAACTGCTGGCCAGAGAAGAGTCTTCGAATGCGCACTATACTCCCTTCTCCATGACCCAAATTGCTAATGAGGAAGCTGAAGCCCAAACCACTCAGTTTCTTCTCCAGAGTCACCTCAAGGGTATTCTCTAAGTAAGTACACAGTATAGACATAAGTGATTATTGGTGCTCTTTTTATAATATGTAGATATTACTTACAGTATATTTAGCACTGTCTGTTAACTGCATTTGACATTATTTATTTCAATAAAGCACATTAAATTAACCTTTATTTATATCTACAGCTTAGGCAGCTAGCTCGTTTGTACTATCAAATTAATGAGACATATCCCACTATGCTGCCTTTCTGCTCTCACCGCTGGGTCGTACCATCTGACACGAAGCTGTAGTCCTTATCCCTGACAGACAAGGGCATTTCCATGGTGATATCTCTCCCAGAGGGGGTGGTGGTGCTCTGTGTACTCTGTGTGGATGGGGACTTTCGTCTCTCCACGTTGGGTGATGTGCTGGAGGTTTCAGTCACTAGATGGGGCGCCCTCTCTAGAAGCAGACTTACAACCTGAAACAATACATTCCAACCATTAGATTCTATTACACTGGTATTAATCCTTGTGTGGTGTTCATAGTTTTGTTACTCAGACCATGTTTGAGGGTCTGGTGGACAAAATATCAGATGTTTACTTTACACAGTTTTACTGTGTGTGTGTGTGTGTGTGTGTGTGTGTGTTACATACATTCATTTGATGCATGTATGCTGTATCTGTCTGTCTCTCTGTGTCTCTGTCTGTCTGTTTCTTTCTCTGTCTGTCTCTCTGTCTGTATCAGTATGTCTCTCTGTATGTTCTCTCTCTGACAGCCTGCCTTACTGTCTGTCTCTGCCTGTCTGTTTTTTCCATCTATGTGTCTGTTTCTCTCTCTGTCTGTCTGTTTTTATCTATTTGTCTGTCTGTCTCTGCCTGTCTCTCTGTTTCTCTCTGTCTGTCTGTCTTTCTGTTTGTCTGCCTCTCTTTCTCTCACACACACACACACACAGAGAAACACACACTCACAGCAGGACATGTTGTAGTAGGACAGAGTAAAGGGACACACTTTTATACCTGTGGGTCCAGTGTACCTGAACACCACATGTGTAAAATAAATGTGTAGGGGGGTGTAAAGTGTAAACTCGTTAAAAATCTGTTATTTAATATGTTCTTCACACAAAATGAGCCAAAGGCAAGAAGTCTGAGGTTAAAATAATAATAAATAACATCACTTTTCTTTTGGTAAACATTGAAAACGGGTCCCACAGACCCGAACACCACACAAGGGTTACAGATGCTAGTTCTTCTAATTACTGAACCCTTGATGTGATTTGGCCAGAATTGGCCATTACAACTTAAACTAAACAAGGAAATAAAAAACTAAACAAAAAATAAATAAATTTAAAAAAACAACTGAGAAAACAGGGTAAAATTGAAATATTTAAACTGAAATTATTTAAATGGTAGATACAAAGCAAAACACTTTTGCCGCTCAGGTGGTGCAGTAGTAAATTAGTACTGGAAACTCAGCTGTACTGGATTTGTAATCACAAAGTCGCTGGTTTATGCCCTACTACAGCCAGGTTGCCACTATTAAGGCCCAACAGTGAACCTACCTCTGCATCATATCTTTTATCCAAAGTGACCTACAATGATGACTAAATACAATTTGAGCATCTGAGGGTTAAGGGCCTTGCATGGGGGCACAACAGTATCTTAGCAGTGGTGGTGGGCTTGAACTGGCAACCTACTAATATCTAGCCCACCCTGACCCAGATACAACAATGGTAAAACAGGAATATTAAATAAAATTAAACGAATCCATGTCATTATTAGTTTCTGTATATAATTTAAATAGTACTAATTTTAGTTTTACATTTTACAGTTCACTCCTGGATGTTCATAGTTCTAATGATCATTTTATATGTATCTTGTTTATGCATTTTCTCCCCTTTTTCTCCATTTTAGCACATCCTATTGCCCGATTGCGTCACGCTTCCTCTCCACCAATGCCAATCCCCGCTCTGATTGAGGAGAACGAAGCTAACCCACGCTCCCTCTGACATGTGGGCAGCAGCCGTAGCATTTTGTCACCTACACTTTGACGATTGCAATGCGAATCAGCACTGTGTACGGAGAGACACACCCTGACAGTACTCTTTTCCCGTCTCTGTGCAGGCACCATCAATCAGCCAGCAGAGGTCGTAATTGCATTCATTATGAGAGAGTCCCTATCCAGCTTTAATATCCCACCTGTATTCGAGATCCCAGCTCTGGTGTTCCAGCGTGTGTTTATACTGCTGCGCCACCTGAGCAGCGTTGTTCTAATGATTATTAACAAGAAACTTTGATTTATGATGATAATAATTAAAACACAGATATGACTGTGGTTTTAAAATAGGCCTCAGTTCACTTTTAATTTCATATTTTTTAAGATTAGAGATCAGGCATATACGTATATACAGGCATATTTAAATGTGTGTTAAAATTTGCATCAGACCAAAACAATCTGACACTCTCATTTGGTGCAAAAGTTAAGTATAGAAAGTGTCTTTCCAAACCCTGTACACCAGTTTCTTGTGAGGTCCAGTAAAATGTGCTGTTTGATGACGACTTGTTACCTAACCAGAGATTAGCATCAGGATAGAACAGCTTAAAAAACCCTGTGGGTCACTGAGACTTCAGCATCATTCTGTTGAACTTCACAAAGCTCATTAGTGGAGACAAAAATAATAGCGAACGTAAATGCCTTCCTGTCATGTTTGACAACAGCATTTCCAGCATTGCTTTCCCCTTGTGAACTAGTGGGGTCCTTCAAGCTTCCCTTCAAGGAATTACAAACTCTCAGCTATTTAAAATGCTCACTTCCTGTTCTATTCTAACATACAGTGTATCACAAAAGTGAGTACACCCCTCACATTTCTGCAAATATTTCATTATATCTTTTCATGGGACAACACTATAGACATGAAACTTGGATATAACTTAGAGTAGTCAGTGTACAGCTTGTATAACAGTGTAGATTTACTGTCTTCTGAAAATAACTCAACACACAGCCATTAATGTCAAAATAGCTGGCAACATAAGTGAGTACACCCCACAGTGAACATGTCCAAATTGTGCCCAATTGTTCCTCCCTGGTGTCATGTGTTAAGGTCCCAGGTGTAAATGGGGAGCAGGGCTGTTAAATTTGGTGTTTTGGGTACAATTCTCTCATACTGGCCACTGGATATTCAACATGGCACCTCATGGCAAAGAACTCTCTGAGGATGTGAGAAATAGAATTGTTGCTCTCACCAAAGATGGCCTGGGCTATAAGAAGATTGCTAACACCCTGAAACTGAGCTACAGCATGGTGGCCAAGGTCATACAGCGGTTTTCCAGGACAGGTTCCACTCGGAACAGGCTTCGCCAAGGTCGACCAAAGAAGTTGAGTCCACGTGTTCGGTGTCATATCCAGAGGTTGGCTTTAAAAAATAGACACATGAGTGCTGCCAGCATTGCTGCAGAGGTTGAAGACGTGGGAGGTCAGCCTGTCAGTGCTCAGACCATACGCCGCACACTGCATCAACTCGGTCTGCATGGTCGTCATCCCAGAAGGAAGCTGACGCACAAGAAAGCCCGCAAACAGTTTGCTGAAGACAAGCAGTCCAAGAAGATGGATTACTGGAATGCCCTGTGGTCTGACGAGACCAAGATAAACTTGTTTGGCTAAGATGGAGTCCAGCATGTGTGGCGGCGCCCTGGTGAGAAGTACCAAGACAACTGTATCTTGCCTACAGTCAAGCATGGTGGTGGTAGCATCATGGTCTTGGGCTGCATGAGTGTTGCTGGCACTGGGGAGCTGCAGTTCATTGAGGGAAACATGAATTCCAACATGTACTGTGACATTCTGAAACAGAGCATGATCCCCTCCCTTCGAAAACTGTTTTCCAACAGGATAACGACCCCAGACACAACCTCCAAGATGACAACTGCCTTGCTGAGGAAGCTGAAGGTAAAGGTGATGGACTAAACCCAATTGAGCACCTGTGGCGCATCCTCAAGTGGAAGGTGGAGGAGTTCAAGGTGTCTAACATCCACCAGCTCCGTGATGTCATCATGGAGGAGTGGAAGAGGATTCCAGTAGCAACCTGTGCAGCTCTGGTGAATTCCATGCCCAGGAGGGTTAAGGCAGTGCTGGATAATAATGGTGGTCACACAAAATATTGACACTTTGGGCACAATTTGGACATGTTCACTGTGGGGTGTACTCACTTATGTTGCCAGCCATTTAGACATTAATGGCTGTGTGTTGAGTTATTTTCAGAAGACAGTAAATCTACACTGCTATACAAGTTGTACACTGACTACTCTAAGTTATATCCAAGTTTCATGTCTATAGTGTTGTCCCATGAAAAGATATAATGAAATATTTGCAGAAATGTGAGGGGTGTACTCACTTTTGTGATACACTGTACATCTTGATGCTAAAGTAATCTATCTATGACTAAGTGTGTTAGATTACCTCTCCTGTTTTCTTCAGGCATTCTATTGCCTCTTTGTGGGTGACACCACGCAAGTTATAGCCATTCACCTCCAACAGCCTGTCACCTGCCAACACAATGTGTACATAAACACAAACACACATTTTACACACATCATTTGCTCCCACACATGTCCTGTTGTGTATTTCACATCATTTACCAATCTGTATTCGACCATCCATATCAGCAGCTCCTCCTGGAATCATGCTTTTGATATAGATCCCTCCATATCGCACACTTGTGTTTACGCCTCCCTGAAAATGAGTAACATTGATCACATTTTAGTAACTGGTCTACATTTCTGACATGGGACAGTTTTTACACTGGATAATAACAATAATAATAATATTGTAAGATATATTATAATATTATAAGAACAGGGTGAAAGCAGGTTAAAAAAGTATGTAGAGAAACAGATGGACTACAGTCAGTAATTGTAGAACTACAAAGTGCTCCTATATGGTAAGCGAAGCTGATAAAATAGACAGTGAGTATAAAAACAAGGAGGTGGTTTTGATGTTATGGCTGATCAGTGTATATTGTGAATGCTTAGTAAGTGATTGAACCTTCTTGGAGAGAAAATTCCATATTATATATTCACTTTAGTAAGGTATGAGGGAGTAAGACAATGAAGACATTAAAAAAACAATAAGAGAATCTTAAAATGTATTCAACAATGGAGTGATCTGAGTGCAGATCCTCTTTTCCTTTTCCAGTCAAGTCCCTTAGCAGCAGAATTCTGAATGTACAAGCATTGCTAATATAATATTTCATCTCTTTAAAGTAACAGACAAGGACTTACAGCAACACAGACACCTAAACTGCCATTGACCTTCTCTAGCTCCACATAGATCAATTCTCCTGGCCTGAGACTGGAGAAATGAGACTGAGAGGAGGTGCCGGTGCATGTTTCCTATATCAGGCAAAAAGAACCAAGATCCATCACAAACTACTGCAAGCTACAAAACCCTTGAAGATGATGATTTAAAGTTATAAGATATAAGTCATACCTTAACATCTAAAATCCGAACCACAGGGATATGTAGTTTCCTACCAATTTTAGGGGTCACACTGTTCGAGGTGTCCTCCAGGTTCTCCTTTACTGGCCTGCACTCAGTATTGGGAGTGGTCTGAGAGTCAGTGCCTCTTTCTGGATTCAGCCCCAGGCTGGCAGCAGTCAAAGAACTTTTTCTTTCCCAAAACTCCTCTGTTCAAATTGCAAAACAAGGCCAATTAAACCATGATAAGAATATAAAATGGACACAAAACACTGTAATTTTTTTTTAAGAGTTTTGTACAGAATGAAATGTGTTATTTTATTTTAGGGCAAAAATGAAGATGCATTTTTTTTCCAGAATTAAATGTGCTATAATTATAAATATTAAATATAATTATAAGCCGCTCGGCTGGCGCAGCGGTAAAGTTCACTAGCACACCAGAGTTGGGGTTTCGAATACATTGTATCGAATCTCGGCTCTGCCTTCCGACTGGGCTGGGAGGCTGCATGAACAACGATTGGCTGTTGTTCACAGGGTCAGGGGTAAAAAGTCGGATCATAGGTCCTCATAACTGTTGCAACTGCGGCCCCTGCTGGCTGACTGATGGCGCCTGCACATGGCTGAGGAATAATGTTGACGGGGGTGTTGCCCTCCGTACACAGTGCCCGTCGGTGTATGAACTTGACTCATGCAGGTGAAAAATGCAGTCTGTACTGACTGTACGTGCCGGAGGGGGCGTATGTCAGTTGAGAGGCATCCTCAGCATCCTCAGTCAGTGGTGAAGGGTCGAATCAGTATAGAGGACGCATTCAGGGTAATTGGACACGACTAGATTAGGGGAGAAAATTGGGGGGAAGAAAAAAAAAAAAAAAAAACCTTCCCTAAACTGTTGCTGCAAAGTTATATAACATATATTACATATAGTTTCCTTTATATTATTGATTTTTTTTTTTACCCCTGTTAGCAATTGTTGTGGCTGATACACATGAATTTAAAAGTTGGAAGTGGTGTCCCAATAATTTTGTCCATATAGTGTAACATTCTTTAAATAAATACAATTAATCCTGACCAGAATACAGAAGAAAGTAAGATTCAATCAATAAATAAAATAAAATAAAATGATTAATTAACCCTTATCCATCCATTCAAAAACCAAAAATTACACCCACCCATAGAAATCCCAACAGATTAACTAAATGCTCTGTAATGCAGCTACAGGCAGGACGCACTTCCGTAGATGTTATTTGTATGGGCCAGCTGCAATAGCCTATGGATAAATATGTAGGGAGATCCCCCCACAGGCCAGCCCGGGGGAGCAGGGCTAAAACTAGAATTAGAAGATTTGCTTTTCACACCACTGCATATTATATTATATAATGATTGAAAACATTTTCAAGAGAATGCAAATATACGTTTTGGTTGAGACACTATGAGCTCCACTTCATCTGGGCTGTTCTGTAGGATGGCAGCAGCTGCAGTAAAGGTTACTCCCTCAAGACTGGTCTTATTTAGAGAAATCAGTCTGCCACCTAAACCAAAAATATATTCAAGTAAAATATTTAACACGTATTAACCCATAGGTAGAGAATATGTATTAAAATAATGTTCGTACCTGGCCTGATTCTGCCATCTTTATCAGCTGGCCCATCTGGTACAACAGATGCGATGAAGATTCCCAGATCTAACTTCCCTGTGTTGTCTTCTCCAACTATTATAAATCCTGTTGTGAAAAGTATATAAAATATTATAAGTTATCAGGCACTCTGGGTTTGCTGGCTGCTTGACATTCAGGTCCTGAATTTACTAAGATCACAAATAGAAAGTACAAATCTGCATGTGCAACCTAATACATAGTGTTTATGTTTTAAATTAAGGTACGAGGTGCAGGTGATTGTCAATCAGGAGACACCACTGTGCCAGAATTAGGGTAATTCAGTGTCTCCAATTAACCTGACTGCATGTTTTTGGACTGTGAGGGGAAACTGGAGCTCCAGGAGGAAACCCACGCAGGCACGGGGAGAACATGCAAACTCAGAAACACAGAAAGGACCTGGACCGCCCCACCTGGGGATTTAACCCAGGACCTTCTTACTGAGAGGCGACAGTGCTACCCACAGAGCCACTGCACTGCCCTTGAATAAGAATTGTCATGAGTTATTATTATTATTACTACACACAATCGTCATTCTTAGCATGTTTAATAAATTACACTGTACTTATCTTATTAAGGTATCATTTTGCTTATTTAAAAGGTGCAGTTTTTCTTAGACTGTTAATAAGTAGGCATGCACATTTATTAGTGGGTGTTTACTCGTTGCACATACAAATGCAGACCTTTCAGTTCACAAAAAAACCTTATCACATCTTATAACATGCTACTATTAAGTAAAAATTTGTTTACCAAACCCAAGTTTGGGGTCTCTCTTCAGTTTGACACAGATTATTTCTCTTTCTGGAGTTCGAACAGGAGTGTCCACTATAAAAACAAAAAATTAAACAATGAAAATGTCAGCTCAATTTTTAATGTGTATTAGTTCACATAAAAACGCATTGTACATTAGACTACCTCTCATGGATGAGCTCAAGCAGGACTCAGAGTCTTGCTTCTGCAAAGAGACGTTGGACATGATCCGATAAATTGGTGAACCCGAGGTCTCTGGAGAGCTGAGGGAATAAAACATTACTGTCAATGGTTTAAGATGCTGTATAATGCTATCTGTCCAAATAATGGACCTATGTTGTCACATTGTTTAAGTTTTAAGCAAGTGGAGAATCAATGTGACAGGGCTTGCAAGTGTAAGTTCATCATCGCAATGGGAGTCAGAAGAATGTATAAAGTCATACAGATAAATAAAAGTAAGTGCATGAAAACAAAAACTTATAATAGCTTCATATTAATATTCATCATGTAATTATACACTGATCAGCCATACCATTAAAACCACCTCCTTGTTTCTACACTCACTGTCCATTTTATCAGCTCCACTTACCATATAGAAGCACTTTGTAGTTCTACAGTTACTGACTGTAGTCCATCTGTTTCTCTACATACCTTTTTAGCCTGTTTTTACCCTGTTCTTCAATGGTCAGGACCCCCACAAGACAACCACAGAGCAGGTATTATTTAGGTGGTGGATCATTCTGAGCACTGCAGTGACACTGACATGGTGGTGGTGTGTTAGTGTGTGTTGTGCTGGTATGAGTGGATCAGACACAGCAGTGCTGCTGGAGTTTTTAAATACTGTGTCCACTCACTGTCCACTCTATTAGTCACCCCTACCCAGTTGGTCCACCTTGTAAAAGTAAAGTCAGAGACGATTGCTCATCTGTTGCTGCTGTTTAAGTTGGTCATCTTCAGTGGTCATAGGACACTGCCCACGGCGTGCTGTTGGCTGAATGTTTTTGGTTGGTGGACTAGTCTCAGTCCAGGAGGGACAGTGAGGTATTTAAAAACTCCTTCAGCGCTGCTGTGTCTGATCCACTCATACCAGCACAACACACTAACACACCACCACCATATCAGTGTCACTGCAGTGCTGAGAATGATCCGCCACCCAAATAATACCTGCTCTGTAGTGGTCCTGTGGGGGTCCTGACCATTGAAGAACAGGGTGAAAGCAGGCTAAAAAAGTATGTAGAGAAACAGATGGACTACAGTCAGTAATTGTAGAACTACAAAGTGCTTCTATAGGGTAAGTGAAGCCGATAAAATAGACAGGGAGTGTAGAAACAAGGAGGTGGTTTTAATGTTATGGCTGATCAGGGTACTTATATGTAACATGAAGGGATGTGTTATAGCACCTGCAGCTATGAGTTGGCTTCTTCTGCTTGTTTATGGTTCTAGGTCCAGGAATGTCAGGTGTTTCCGATAGGTCTTTTGACTGATGCATTTTGGTGGGAAGATCATCACATGACTTGCTTATAGAGTTGGTAGGTGGTGTGTTTAGTCCAATGTGATTGAGCACAAATTCTGAACATGAGAACCTCTTCATCTGGTTTTGTTTAGCATGCCATATTAAAGAGTACTTTGCTTTGTGACAGTCTAGGGCAAAAAAAACACACCAAGATGTTTAATTTCTCTTATAACCCTGAAGGTCATCAGTGACACAGCAGTAAAAATAGTTATAATAAAAGTACCTGAAGCCAAATTGTGGGTAAGCTGTCGAGAAGACATCTCACTGTGGAACTTGTGCTGAGCAGAGCAGAGGTCCAGGAGGTATTGTGCAATCTTGGAGCTCTCAGTTACAAATGAGTGTTTCTTCCCTCCAGGGCCGCATTCTACAGTAAACTTTCTCCACTATATAAAAGAAGATTGATAGTGTGTAGAGTGTAAGCATCAATTACACATTGAATTGAATTTATCAGTGTACAGAAAAGAAAAAAAATGATAGTAAATATCAACTATATAACATAAACATTTAAAAACAAATTATTTTGCCCTAGCATTATACACCGATCAGGCATAACATTAAAACCACATCCTTGTTTCTACACTCACTGTCCATTTTATCAGCTCCACTTACCATATAGAAGCACTTTGTAGTTCTACAATTACTGACTGTAGTCCATCTGTTTCTCTACATACTTTTTTAGCCTGCTTTCACCCTGTTCTTCAATGGTCAGGACTCTCACAGGACCCCCACAGAGCAAGTATTATTTTGGTGGTGGATCATTCTCAGCACTGCAGTGACACTGACATGGTGGTGGTGTGTTAGAGTGTGTTGTGCTGGTATGAGTGGATCAGACACAGCAGTGCTGCTGGAGTTTTTAAACACCTCACTGTCAGTGTTGGACTGAGAATAGTCCATCAACCAAAAATATCCAGCCAACAGCGCCCCGTGGGCAGCGTCCTGTGACCACTGATGAAAGTCTAGAAGATGACCAACTCAAACAGCAGCAATAGATGAGTGATCGTCTCTGACTTTACATCTACAAGGTGGACCAACTAGGTAGGAGTGTCTAATAGTGGACAGTGAGTGGACACAGTATTTAAAACAGTATTTGTAGAGAAACAGATGGACTACAGTCAGTAATTGTAGAACTATAAAGTGCTTCTATATGGTAAGTGGAGCTGATAAAATGGACAGTGAGTGTAGAAACAAGGAGGTGGTTTTAATGTTATGGCTGATCGGTGTATGTTGATTGTTGACTTGTCGACTTGTTGACTGCATTAATCATTAATGCTTTGCTCTATTTTATTGGTATTTTAATGCTAGCCCTAGTGATTTGTGTTTGTTTTATCACATACCATTCTTTTTTTTTTTCCTTTTGACTGATCTGGACTGCAGGGAGGCCAGTCAAACACACACATACTCTATAAAGCCACTCTGTTTCAGCACATAAATGATAAGCATGGCTTTCCAAAAAAGTTGTCTTTCTAAAATCCCATTATACACTTCCTGGTCGTGGGCGTTGATACCATGACAGATGTTGGCTTTTGCCCTTTTTGCTGATTATATTCTGAATGATCCTTTCCAATTTTTGGCACAAAGAACACAACATCTCATTTTAATCACAACATATTTCCACTGTCTCAGTCCATCTGAGAAAAGCTTGGGCACAGAGAACTCGGTGGCGTTTCTTGTTGCATTTTTGATGCAGGTGGACAGTGTTGGTTAAACCTGGTCATTGAACTAATTGTTTAGGATCCTCTGGTGTGAGGATTTGTGTCTCCAAACAAAGATCAGAACTGCCCAGACTTTGATGCTCTTAATGGATGTGAAAGCTGGACAGTAAAAACACAAGAGAGGAAGAATTATGATGCCTTTTTTGGTGCTGGCAAAGACTTGGATGGCAAAGAAGACAAACAAATGGATCCTTGACCAAATCAAACCTATCCTCACACTTAAAGCCTAGATAATAAAACTGAGGCTCTCATGGATACAATCAGAGGAACAATGTACAAACTCTTAAGAAGCCTGAGGACCCAAACAAAGAAACAATATTCATATGGTCAGCAGGAGTCAGAATTGACTGGACTGCATTTGTATAATTTAATATTAAAATCTCCCAAAGCTAGAATAATAAAAATCAATATGTTTTTCATTGTATTCTGTCTCAAAGCTTAGTTAATAAAGCAGTAACATTATTTGTTTATTTATTGATTTTATTTAGAGAATGTCACAGCTAATATTGCAGAAAGAGTAGACAGATATGGGTCAGCTAAATGTGTTTGTTGGGGTTTGGGTTTAATTTTCAGTGAAATGTATGCTTACTGTGTCGACAGTAATAATAAAGCAATGCTAAACACTAACACTTTGACCTGTGATGGACATTTAATTGTTAAAGGAATTTGTAAGTGTTCTACTTACACTTGTTGAGATACTATCAATTTCAGACCACTGGATTCTGCGGGTTAATATCCGACAGTTGTTTTTAACTTCATAAACCATAATTCCTTTGGAGCAAACCCCAAGAATCATCTCTCCAATGGCAAGCTTCTTATCTCGAGCAGCTCGATGAAACAGCACCCCGTATTCCGGCAGTTGTTGTACAATCTGGAATTTTTTGGAGTTAGTATAAAGAATAAAAGATCAAAACATGACCATGACACGCTCCTGGATTTTAATTCTCTCACTACCTTCCATTGTTTGAGTTAAATACAGTATGTGACTATGCTGTAACCTCCTGGTGTGGCTGCAGGTTTTTATACCAACCAGAGCCGTAGATAGAGAGAGTTGCGACACTCCTTGATCTCGCCGCTACGCGGTCACGTGGTTCATGTAACCCTCCGATAGTTCCAAACAAACCCGGCGCTGTCATGTTCTCATATGGGACAGGCAGCAGTGAATGAAATATTAAACGCTAAATAATAAACATTTGTACAATTTCTGGGTATTTTCATCTGCCTTTACATTTACTGCATCTGCTTTAATGTCAATTTGGTATATGAAGTGGAAGATTGATGTTTATAATGACTTATTAGGTCGTTCTTGTTAACACACAGTACATTATATTAGCATACATTACATAATGCCATATCATTAAGTAGTATAAACAATATACAGTACGGAGATTAGACAGTTTTTTATGTTTTGTTTTTTACATAAACTAATCTCCCTTCACTTTTCTGAGGATTCATAATAATAATCATTTTGGTTAAACACTAAGCCATGTGGCTGGATTCATAAGGTTTACCTGCATTGAATGAACAGATTCATAAACACACTACCGCACCTTTAACATTATAGTGCAGGTACATGAAATAGCATTCATTCATCTCTTATTTCATGAGTAAGTGATAATTTATTCCTACATGTAATACATGAATTCATAATTAATATGCACTAGTTCATTTTGTCTAATGTAAGTGGTGGACAAGCCATGTAGCTGAGTTGAAGTAGAGATATCCAAGGTGAAATATTACTCCAGTAAAAGTATAAATACTCTTTACCTCCACTAAAGTACTAAACTAAATTTACCTTCAAATGTACTTAAGTATGAAAGTAAAAGTAGCATGATTTATTATGGCTCTGATGTTTTATTATAATTTCTGTAACAAGACTCTTGATTAATCAACTTTTAATTAATTAATTTTAGGTGAAAAGACTCTAGTGTCAATAATTTAGCTTAGCTGACTAAGCTAAATTCAGTTATACCTATTAATTAAGATAAACATGTAACATTTAGTGCTGAGCAAATGCTAAACAATAACAGTATTAAGTATATTAATGACATCAAATTCATTATTTTTTTAAAACAAAGCAACAAACAGCTAAAAATGCTTGATAAGTAGTGGAAATGAATGGGGCTCTATGGGACATTTGGAACTATACAGAGCTCCACAACCCGGAAGCTGCACAGAAAATATGTCCCGCCCCCTTTCCAACGGTTCCCTATGGGAGTGTCGCCACTCTGTTCTCTCTACCGCTCTGATACCAACCAAACAGGAGCTCACTGCAGCTCTTGTGGGGTGTTCCCGGTCTGCAGTGGTCAGTATCTATCAAAAGTGGTCCAAGGAAGGAACAGTGGTAAACTGGCGACAGGGTCATGGCCGGCCAAGGCTCAATGTTGCACGTATCTATCTATCTGAAGCTAATGTGTCTTTATATAAAACCTGCATCAACATTGGCAAACTTTGGATTTGATTACATAGCAGTGGTATAAACATAATTATTACCTTTAAAAATTCTATTTCAGCTTCTTCTAAAAGCATGTGGGCATTACTGGCATGTAATGTCATCACCTCCTCTCTTAGACAGGACAGGGTATTTCTTTCCAAAATTCTTTTTGGAATGTAGTGCTCCATCTGAAAATAGTTCTTGCCATGAACCTGGACAAATTAATAAATAATACTGCATAAAAAACATGGTACGATCATGAATGATAAAGCAAATCCCATAAATATTCTTAGAGTCCTAGTAATGTTCCAAATACACCATTATATAAAATACTACGCTTTGTCTTCTACCTCAGGTATGTAGTCTCCAAACTCAGCTTGCAAGGCCAGGGCAGCAAGGAACATGACCGTGTCCTCATTACAATACACTCTGTCCTCCAAAATATCTTTCCTCAGCTGGACATAGTACTGATGACGAGTTAGTTTGTGCCTGTCAAAAGAAAAAAAACCCTGTTTGTTTGCCATTTCATAACCTTAAAAATGAAAATTTTGTTTTAACAAACGAGACAATAAGAGTGGCTTACAGTATATAGGAGACATCATCAGTGAAAAACTTTACACGAAGAAAAAGAGTGAATGTAGAAGTTGTCAGTTTCTTCCAGGAGTCTGGAGCAACTTTTGAGATTTTTGTCTCATTGTTTAAGAAGAAAAATTCATTGTCTAAAAGATGAAAACATGAAAATTTGTATATTATTGTAGATTATATTTAATGCATTCAAAAGAAAACCATCCCCCCAAACATGCAATTTGCATAATTGGCCATGTTCTGCTCCACTTTTTATACTCTTGGCCATATATTTTGGACCATTTATATATCCTGTACCAGAGCCACACCCTTTACCGCACTCCTTTCCCATCTCCGTGCAGGTGCCACCAACCAGCCCGCAGAGGTCGTAATCGCACTAGTCTGAGAGAGAGTCCCCATTCAGCTTTATCCCGCCCCTATCTGAACAAAAGGCCAATCGTTGTTCATGTGGCCGCTCATTCATTACAATGTATTCGAGATCTCAGCTCTGGTGAACAGCGTGTGTTTTTACCACTGCGCCGCCTGAGCGGCATATATCTATTTTTTGCTCATACAGTGTATGCTGCCCCCACCCCTCCTACATTTTAGACATATTGACTGCAATATTGTTTAAATCTTAAATTTGTATTCTAGAGCATTTTCTATATTTTAGCCATACATACTATGAATTCTTTATTTAATTGGCCATATGTTCTGAAAACACTTAATTTTGATCATAGATTCTCAAAGATTTTAATTAATTTACATTTTTGGCCATATATATTTTGTATAATTTAAGAATATTGGCCAAATATTTCAGGAACTTTTGGCTATATACTCTGTGCTACTTTTTAGTTGTATTTTCTGAACACTTTTTCACATCTTTTGCCACATCTTTGTACTGGCCTGCTTAATATTCATAGCAGGTGCTGTCAAGACATTTCATATTTCAGACAAAAGAAATTAAAAAGAAAAAGCCCACATAAACACCAACCTCTAAACTACATCCAGTATTTATGTACATAATAACAAATTAGTTTAACATGTTGTAGACAACACATAACTGACACTAGAGTCTAGACAAATCTTAATTACACAGCACATCTTGCAAACATCAGAGATGTAACATTACCATCCATAAAAGCAAGGCCAAAGTAAAAATGTTCCACCAGGTTTGCATGAGCAACGACCATGTCAAAGACATCTCTCCCTCTGGACTTGATGTCACATTTCACCATCAGACAATGGTTATTTGGCAGCACCACATTAACCTCCCTCTGTGATAAGCAGGACTTCCCTTTCCTTGACTTTATTGAATGATTGACAAGAACAAAGAAAAAGAATGGTTTTAACTTAAATGTCATAGAACTCTTAAATGCTAAACACTATTTTAGTAGATTTTAAATCAAATTTACCACTATAGATCCAGGCAGCTCCAAAATGGTCTGAGGCACATCAGACATCCTTACAAACTCAGGCCCTAGATTCTAAAATCCAAATAAAAGATTAAAGATATTTAATAATAATAGTACGTAAACATTTATTTATATAGCACTTTTCTAAGACAAGCTACAAAGTGCTTCACAATCAATAAGATACAGTATGAATACAAGCAAAATAAAACACACATAAAATACATATAAAACCAGAGAAACAACACAGCTACATCCATGGGTGGAATAAAAACAGACATTGCAGCTTCATCTAATAAACAATAAAACAGGAAGCGTCATCCGTTCTCAAAGGCTAAGGTATAAAAATCTTAAGCCTTAAGCCTTCTTTTAAAAATCTCCTTTGACCCAGCAAGTCTAATATCCAAGGGCAGGGTATTCCACAACTTTGGTGCATACGCGGAAAACGCACAGTCTCCCCTCCATTTCCGCTTTGTCCTAAGGACAACTGAAAGCCCCTGACTGGAGGACCTCAAAGCCCTGGCACCGGAATACGGCACTAAAAGGTCAGAAATATATTCTGGTCCATCACCATACACTGCCTGGAATGTTAAAACCAAGATTTTGAACTGAACCCTAAAAGCAACAGGCAACCAGTGCAACGATGCCAGTATTGGGGTTATATGCTCCAGTCTTTTAGTCCTAGTGAGTACTCGGGTGGCTGCATTTTGGACCAATTGCAGCCGTGCCATTTCCCCTTGACTAAGACAAGTAAAAAGAGCGTTACAATAATCTAGGCATGACGATACAAAAGCATAAATAATCCTCTCTGTGTCCTGAAAGGAGAGCATTTTTCTAATTTTAGTGATATTTCTCCATTGAAAATAACAAGCCTGTGCCAGCTTTGTTACATGCATTGAGAAATTCAGAAATTCAAAAATAACACCAAGGTTTCTAGGATAAGGATTTGTCTGTATAGCCAATGACCCAAGTAATAACTTACATTTACATTTTCAGCATTTAGCAGACGCTTTTATCCAAAGCGACTTACACAATGAGCTGAACACGATGAGCAATTGAGGGTTAAGGGCCTTGCTCAGGGACCCAACAGTGGCAACTTGGTGGTGGAGGGGCTTTAACTGGCCACCTTCTGTTTACTAGTCCAGTACCTTAACCACTGAGCTATCACTAATAATAAACATTAAGAGATAATTAGTATGTAACCAAAGGGATCAAAATTGATGACATACCTTAGTCTTTCTCTGGCTAAGACTGACTGTAGAATCACTGAGAGAAACAGACGGGCTTGGAAGTTTCTGTTTGAGCTTGCAGGGGATGTTGTGATATGAACTCTGAGACATCAAACTGTTGTTACTGCTACTGTGATGCGCTCCATCTGGAATTCTGATATGCCACAGTACAGGTTTCTCACATCAAAATCAAAATAAGACACTGGACTGGGATCTTAGCGGAATGTCAAATGCTGGACAAGCAAAACAGCTTACCTACTCTGAATGTTCATGTAAGCAGGGACCTGGGGGCATCTATTTTTGAGAGACCAGGTTTTGTGTTGATATGCACCTGCTTGTTAACAGAGAGACAGCAAAAAGATATTGAATTATTACAGTACACGCAAAAAGGAACCTACGGCATGAAACAAAAGTACAATAGGCTTTGTCTTGAGTTAAGCAAACTAAAAAGTACAGTTATTTTAAGTGTTATCACACATTATGGCATTTGTAATCCAATGAACTTCTTTTGTAGGAGTTTGTAAGAGTCACATAATAGTCATGAAGTGACATTAAACCTCCAGACCAACTATTCTTTATGATTCACTGATCAGCCATAACATTAAACCCACCTCCTTGTTTCTACACACACTGTCCATTTTATCGGCTCCATTTACCATATAGAAGCACTTTGTAGTTCTACAATTACCGACTGTAGTCCATCTGTTTCTCTGCATGCTTTGTTAGCCCTCTTTCATGCTGTTCTTCAATGGTCAGGACTCTCCCAGGACCACTATACAGTAGGTATTATTTGGGTGGTGGATCATTCTCAGCACTGCAGTGACACCGACATGGTGGTGTGTTAGAGTGTGTTGTGCTGGTATGAGTGGATCAGACACAGCAATGCTGACTGAACACCTCACTGTCACTGCTGGACGGAGAATATTCCACCAACCAAAAATATCCAGCCAACAGCGCCCCATAGGCAGTGTCCTTTGACTACTGATGAAGGTCTAGAAGATGACCAACTAAAACAGCAGCAATAGATGACCGATCGTCTCTGACTTTACATCTACAAGGTGGACCAACTAGGTAGCAGTGTCTAATAGAGTGGACAGTAAGTGGACACGTATTTAAAAACTCCAGCAGCACTGCTGTGTCTGATCCACTCATACCAGCACAACACACACTAACACACCACCACCATGTCAGTGTCACTGCAGTGCTGAGAATGATCCACCACCTAAATAATACCTGCTCTGTGGTGGTCCTGTGGGGGTCCTGACCATTGAAGGGTAAAAGCAGATTAAAAAAGTATGTAGAGAAACAGATGGACTACAGTCAGTAATTGTAGAACTACAAAGTACTGATAAAATAGACAGTGAGTGTAGAAACAAGGAGGTGGCTTTAATGTTATGGCTGATCAGTATATGATAGTAAGGTTTACTATCTGGGACCCATGACTTTTCAGTTTACCTGAAATAGATATTTTAATTATTATTATTACCAAATATATATTTATTTAAACACAAATGCTATTATGATCTTCTATAGTATGACCCCCTCCTAGTTCAGATACATTCACCGAGCAACCCCACTGACCAGTAATTAGGGTGGTGGATCATTTTTAGCATTGCAATGACACATGGTGTATACCAGGTGCAGCAGTGTTGTTGGGATTTTTAACATACTGTTTAAACGTACTTGTCTTTATTATGAACACACAGCCAGTTAGCACTGATTGTAGGTGTACATTTAGAGGCTAGAGCTATTATTTATTATTTCTTTAGTTTCTGATCACAGAATACTGTTGGCTTTATATATTTGCCAACAGTTATATAAGTATTCTGCTCCCAGAATTGACATGACGATATTTAAAAATCACAAAAACACTGTACAGAGTTACATTAGCTAACAGTCAGTAATTATTGTACACCTACAAAGGTAATCTGAATGCTAGGTGTAGCTTATAAAATAAACAATGAATGTACATTCTAGATAGGAAGATCTTTTTTTTATTCTTTACTGCATTATTTATCAGGTTTTCTTGCTCTTTTGCTTTGAATATGATCAGATATAATCAGACATTTCAAGCTATGTCATTTCATACCCATGAATGTATTACAGTGACCATAAAACATTAGAACTGTCTGGTCAGCTGTCTTGTCTTGCCGATATACAGTCAAATGAACACAGTGTTTATGACACATTAGGTAAAATGTTATGAAAAGCTTTTAATTAACAGTTGGAAGTGATGGTGCACTTTTAAAACATGCTGGTTTGTCTCACAAAGAAAAACTGCAGGGGAAAAATCTCTTACCCTGCTTATATTCTGAGTCTAGTGACAGTCTGCGTCTCACTGCTGCATTTGTGCTCTCCTCAGCATAGCCTGGGTACATTCCAAACCTCCCTGTCAAGCCAGGAAAGCAATACATTATTACTCAATTACTTAAAAGGGTTACTACCCAGACAGCACAATTTAGCTTCCCAAGTATGCCAGACAGTATTCAAAGAGCAGTGCACCATGCTACAGTCGCTTCTAAGCAGCTTCGTGTAGGCTGATTATCAGTCTTCGGACAGCTGTTCAGTTTAGCTTAAACCTTTAATCCTATTGTGGGTCTCTGACCGGTTTAATAGCAAACATGATCCCAACAAGGTGTCATCTGCATTACAATTCTCAAAATGAACAAAATCAGCATTTCAGCTCAGATAGGCTTCAAGAAAATAAAATGATATCAATTATTACTAATTATTGCAAAGGCTATGATTCAAACATTTTTGATGATTGTTGTCCGTCTTATTTTCTGTTTTGTACATCTATATGCAAGCATTCATTTCTAAACAGAGCTTAAATAGAGACAAACGTTATTAAACTACAGTTATTAGGTTGTTCAGTAAAATTTAATAAAGCAAAACTGAAATGGAAAAGGTTTAGAGTAAATAGTCACATAACCTACATCAGGACTTCAAAGATAATACAAAATACTTCATTTTCTATATTTTCTAATTCTTTTTTTATTTTACTGTTGGTAATTTATTCTGTAGCTGTTATCGTTTTGTATTGTATTGTATTCTAAATAAATATCAGAAATCCAACAAAAATTCTTTATTAATTTTTTTTATGCATTTTCTCCTCTTTTCTCCAGATTTTTAGCGTTAAATTTTTACCCAATTGCATTATGCAATTATTGCATTATGTGGCTCTCCGACTGCATCTTTTTACCTGCACAAGGCGAGTTTATATGCGGATCAGCTATGTGCACGGAGAGCCACACCCTGATCGCATTATCCCTCAACTCTGTGCAGACGCCATCAATCAGCCAGCAGAGGTCGTAATTGCGTCAGTTATGAGGTCCCTATCCGACTTTTCCCTTCCTGTATGAACAACAAGCCAATTGTTGTTCATACAGCCGCCCAGCCGGATGGCAGAGCTGAATTTCGAACTAACAAGTTCGAAATGTCAGCTCTGGTTTGCTAGCGTGTTTTACCACTGTGTCACCTGAGCGGCTATTAAAATCATATTTTAATTTTTTTTAGTAGAATTTTACTGATTCCATCAAATTCTACTTTTGTCCAATTCATATTTATTCGTAATCTAATCAAGTTCCTTGTATTCTATATAATTTCATTCTTAGTAGTTATGTTCAATTTTAATTTTGATTTATTGTATATAAATAGAAATGTATTTTTTAAGTATAATTTTTTTTAATCTGTTTTCTTAGTAACGTAACTGGTGCAGTGTCAAAATGCACTAGGCCACTACAGCCAGGGTTTGAATGTCTGCTGTTTTTTTTAAATTAAAAATAAAAAAATTTATGTATGATTATGTATGATTTAAATACAGTATGATAGAGTAGTGCAATATGTTTTTTATATCGAATTATATTACAGTAATAATAAAACAAGATTCTGTTGTTAACCAGCGGTTTTACTTGAGGTCAGAATTCCTTATGGGGTCGCCTAGCTTGCAGATTGGGTTGTTGACTTTTTACATAACTGGAAATATGAAGTTCTATTCAAATAAATCTAACTTGGTAATTTTTTTTATAACCAACGTTTATAATCTTTTTTATAACCTACCCCTAACCTAACCCTAACCCTAGACTTTTTACATAACTGGAAATATGAAGTTCTATTCAAATAAATCTAACTTTATAATTTTTTTTACAACCAACGTTTATAATTTTTTTTTATAACCTAACCCTAACCCTAACCCTAGACTTTTTACATAACTGGAAATATGAAGTTCTATCCAAATAAATGTAACTGGATAATTTTTTTTACAACCAACGTTTATATTTTTTTTTATATAACCTAACCCTAACCCTAGACTTTTTACATAACTGGAAATATGAAGTTCTATCCAAATAAATCAAAATGGATAATTTTTTTTTTTAATAACCAACGGTTTTGTATATCCCAAATTTAATTGGATTAAGCTATTAGGCTCATTTGGAGATCTTCTTACACTCATAACACTCATATTTTCTCTATCCGCTGATAGTTTGGGGCTAATAATTTAGCTAACATTACACAGAATATGCACTAGCTTCTAATTTCTTACATCTAAAATTAAAATCTAATGCGATAAGAAGTGAGATTGTGGTGTCATTTTAAGCTGTTAAAATAGGGTCACTGAAAAACGCTTGATGACCACTGCTGTAATCACTGTTACCATGAAGCCTTTCTCTGACCATCAGACTTCTGCCAGTTATCTGCATTGTGTTCTCTGTAAAAGTGGACTGGTCAACCTGAAACACATAAGAATCCATCAGTATTCCCACAAACATGCCAAAATATTGCTAATTTGCTCTGACCGTATAAAATATCATTGTGTTAATGCCATACAGAGTTGTGGAAAACCTCCTCCACCAGCTGCTGGATGATTTTGCAGGGTGGGGGCAGGGATAAAGCTTTACAGTGGGATTCACAAACTTCCAGAATGGTACTGAGATTCACTCGCCGATGGGCTGCATCCTCACACATACTCAGCAGGAGGCAGTTCAGAGAGTCACTCAGCTGAATGGGCTGCACAATAAAACAAATTATTTACAGATATGTGGTCACAAATTAAAATATATAGCATGTTTACAATGAGTACCAAAAGTCTGAAACACTAGTTGAAAGGATTCTTTTTTACACTTTTTTAAAAATGTAATAAACTGTTCTAATTGCAAATTATACAATCAGCATAACAATTTGAGTAAAAAGTAAAAGTTTCACATTAATTTATAGAACTTTTTAGTATTATGTATGTATACTCGAGCTGGACTTTACAGGTTTGTGCCAAATACACAGATCAGCAATAACATTAAAACCACCTCCTTCTTTCTACACTTATTGTCCATTTTATCAGCTTCACTTACCATATAGAAGCACTTTGTAGTTCTACAATTACTGACTGTAGTCCATCTGTTTCTCCGCATGCTTTGTTAGCCCCCTTTCATACTGGTCTTCAATGGTCAGGACTCTCCCAGGACCACTACAGAGTAGGTATTATTTTGGTGGTGGATCATTCTCAGCACTGCAGTGACACAGACATGGTGGTGGTGTGTTAGTGTGTGTTGTGCTGGTATGAGTGGATCAGACACAGCAGCACTGATGGAGTTTTTAAATACCTCACTGTCACTGCTGGACTGAGAATAGTCCACCAACCAAAAATATCCAGCCAACAGCGCCCCGAGGGCAGCGTCCTGTGACCACTGATGAAGGTCTAGAAGATGACCAACTCAAACAGCAGCAATAGATGAGCGATCGTCTCTGACTTTACATCTACAAGGTGGACAAACTAGGTAGGAGTGTCTAATAGAGTGGACACAGTATTTAAAAACACACCACCACCATGTCATTGTCACTGCAGTGCTGAGAATGATCCACCACCTTAATAATACCTGCTCTGTGGTGGTCCTGCAGGGGTCCTGACCATTGAAGAACAGGGTGAAAGCAGGCTTAAAAGATATGTAGAGAAATAGATGGACTACAGTCAGTAATTGTAGAACTTAAAAGTGCTCCTATATGGTAAGTGGAGCTGATAAAATGGACAGTGAGTGTAGAAACAAGGAGGTGGTTTTAATGTTATGGCTGATCAGTGTATAATAGTCCATGTTAACCAGAAATAATTTAACAAAATTTCAAAGAGTATCATGTAATGTTACTGGATGCTTGGCTTTCTCTGTCTTTACATAAACCTTTAAATTCTTAATGGGGTTTAGGACAGCTACATGTAAAGGAAAGTCCATAACATCACAGCATGACTCCTTGATTGAAGTAGCTGTTGGAAAGCTTTAAGGTTTTAGATTTGTAAAAGCATCGTATCAAATTTGTGGCCTCAGACTTTTGGTCTCCACTAAATCAGTTTAGCTGTACTAACCTGATGCTGAGGAATGTGATAGTCAACTGACCAATAGAGAGCCATCCCAAGAGAGTATACAATCATCTAAAAAAAAAGAAAAAGTATTTAAGGTGACTCTCTGGAGTATCATTCTCAATGTATTATTATAATGGACAGTAATAACATAAAGACATATGTATATAATTTTGCTAGTTTTTAAGTTACCTTTATACACAATTCACAAAATTAAAAGAAGCTGTCCTCTTATTTAAGGGTCGCTACAGCAAATCATTCTGGTCCACATATTGGTTCCCAGCACCTAAATGTGCTAGTGAGGCAATGTAGGGGCAATGTAGCCTAGTGGTTAAGGAACCGGACCAGTAATCAGAAGGTCGCTGGTCCAAGCCTCACAGCTGCCAGGTTGCTGCTGTTGGGCCCTTGAGCAAGGCCCTTAACCCTCAATTGCTCAGAATATATACTGTACTGTAAGTCGCTTTGGATAAGGGCGTCTGCTAAATGCCAAAAATTTTAACATAAATGTTAATGAGCCAGCACATTTTATTGCTGCCACCCAAGCTCCCCTGTGGCACCACTTTGAATTTGTGAATTTGGCTATTTTAGCCACAAGTATCACTAACAAGTATATGGCCATTCATGATCTTTAGACCTGGGTAATACTGAAGATCATAGTGACCTTCTTTATGGAATTTCATAGTATGACATTTTTTTCAACATGTGAGTTATTCTGCCCGCCTAGTGATGCTCCAGTCAAATGTAGAGGCTAGAAGTAGAGAAGTGAAAACATTTAGGAGCAACAAAAGTTGTATAGAGGAAATAATGCATTATTGTGGTTGCATCCCTCACAGTGTCCATATGAAGCATCTGCACAAGAACCGTTCATCAGCAGCTGTAGCTGTAGACTGGTCAGAGTGTCCATGCTAAACTTTGGTTACGTGAGAATCAAAAGTAGACAATGGAATAATAAAGGATGGCCTGGTGTGATGAATTATGATTCTTTGTGCATCTTGTAGACCCCCAAGACAGTGATAGCCTAGTGGGTAGCCTAGTTTGGCAAGCCTAGCTAGGGTAGTCTAGCTTGACAAAGACAAAAAGACAAAAGCTTCCCCCTTATTTAAAGGTCACCACAGCGGATCATTCTGGTGCGCATATTGGTTCCCACTGTCCAAATGCACCACTAAGACTTGATCACTGGAAATCAGCAAAAGTGGGCCAGCACATTTTACAGCTGCCACTCAAGCTCCCCTGTGGCACCACCTTGAATTAGCAAATTTGGCTATTTTAGCCACTAATACTACTAACAAATATATGGCCATTCATGGTCTTTAGACAAACTCTGGCAGAGGAATGGATATTACTGAATTAATGTTAGTAAAGTAATGTTAATGGAATTTCATAGAATTACGTTTTTTCAACATGTGCGTTTCAAACTATTCTGCCCGCCTAGTGATGCTCCAGTCAAATGTAGATGCTAGAAGTAGAGAAGTGAAAACATTTAGGAGCAACAAGAGTTGTACAGAGGACATAATGCATTATTGAGGATGCATCTGCACAAGAACTGTTCATCAGAAGCTGTAGCTGTAGACTGGTCAGAGTGTCCATGCTAAACCCTGAGAACATGAGCATCAGAAGTAGACCATGCAACAATGAAAGAAGATTGTCTGGTCTGATGAGTCATGATTTCTTGTGTATCTTGTACATCCTTAAGACAGTGATAGCCTAGTGGGTAGAGCCGTGGATCAGAGATGGGGACTCGAGTCTGGTTCCCACCAGTCGCACACACAGCGACTTCAGATTCGACTCGAACTCGCAATAAATGACTTGTGGAAAACAATAGTCAGCAACATTAGTTATGTGTGACAATTATAAATATATATATATGATCCAACATCATTCTGATCATGTCATTTTCTGCTCTCCAATAACGCTTTGGCCGTCTTAACCCGCAACGCACGCAATGTTCCCACCAGTCGCACACACAGCGACTTCAGATTCGACTCGAACTCGCAATAAATGACTTGTGGAAAACAATAGTCAGCAACATTAGTTATGTGTGACAATTATAAATATATATATATGATCCAACATCATTCTGATCATGTCATTTTCTGCTCTCCAATAACGCTTTGGCCGTCTTAACCCGCAACGCACGCAATGTTCCCACCAGTCGCACACAATTATAAATATATATATATGATCCAACATCATTCTGATCATGTCATTTTCTGCTCTCCAATAACGAACTCGAACTCGCAATAAATGACTTGTGGAAAACAATAGTCAGCAACATTAGTTATGTGTGACAATTATAAATATATATATATGATCCAACATCATTCTGATCATGTCATTTTCTGCTCTCCAATAACGCTTTGGCCGTCTTAACCCGCAACGCACGCAATGTTCCCACCAGTCGCACACACAGCGACTTCAGATTCGACTCGAACTCGCAATAAATGACTTGTGGAAAACAATAGTCAGCAACATTAGTTATGTGTGACAATTATAAATATATATATATGATCCAACATCATTCTGATCATGTCATTTTCTGCTCTCCAATAACGCTTTGGCCGTCTTAACCCGCAACGCACGCAATGGCTAAATGTTCCAGCCAGCTTCCGCCATAGTGATAAAGTGTTGCTCCCTACTCCATACTTTGAAAATGGTGGAATACGTAGTGCACTTCACAGTAACAGCTAATGTGAATGAAACGCTCCTACAGAATTGGCGATAATGATTGAAAAAACCGCTTTCTGAACCAATCAGAATTTTTAGTAAGAAATGCTGTTATTTGCATGTATTGCAGCGTCACACAGATGATTGTCAATGAAACGCTTGATCTAACGAGGTAGTGTTTTACTTCACAACCAGGAAAAGTTTGAAGGTTTTTAATTATAAGAACATTTACAAAATAACAGATTCTTTTCATATAAATATAATAGCATCTGGAACAACAAGCTAAGGTAAGCAGTGGTTTTGAATATTTTGCTGTGTTTTGGATTTTGGCCGCTGTGCTGCAAACAAGACGTCAGTTTAAGCTTTTAACTGGTACCTAGGAAAGTAAAGGCACTAAGTAAAACGGCAAAAATACAGTCGCTAATCTGTTGTTGTTTTTTATCTGAACTTAGATATTGTTTGTTTATTTCTACGCTACATTTCCATTATATGTTTTGTGTATATTATACTCGTGACTTGACTCGGACTCTAGCCTAAAGACTCGTGACTTGACTCGGACTCTAGCCTAAAGACTCGTGACTCGACTCTGACTCGTATTTTGTGACTTGTGAACATCTCTGCCGTGGATTAGCACAGGTTGTGGGTTTGAATCCCAGCTCTGCCATGTAGCCACTGTTGAGCCCTTGAGCAACCCTCTAAATATATTTTATTGTGCTGTACACATGTGTATGTATATATGACAAGGTTGTTAAATCTGGCCTAGATTATCTTGTCAGTTGGATGGCGGGCTGCATGAGCATGGCTTCCCAAGGGAAGAAGTGGTACCAGGATGGAGTATAGGAAGAAGGCAAACTGGCAACATACAGGACTTAAATGATCCGCTGTTAATGATTTGTTGCCAGATGCCACACAGTAATATGGTGAGTAGGGGCTCATGACTTTACTATGTAGTGCTGTTTTTATAGAGAGAAATTAGTGACAAATTGAAATGTGTATGATATGACTGATATGTGTATATTTAGTAGTTTTAGTAATAATGACTTATTATTACTATTTTGAAACAATAATAGTCCAAATAGTAATTATGCCAACCCTTGCAAGCAATTATAAAGATGAGTTGTGAGGAGTAAATTATTATTGAGAACTCCCACTTAAAACAACTTTATGTAATAGAACCCATACTGACCTTCTCCATGGCCAGTTTGGTGCACGTGGCTCTGCCCTGCAGCATCTCTGGTGCAGTAAATGCACAGGCATCATCTTTCATTGCACAGTTTTTAAAAGCTAGTGAGCCACTTGCAGACAAGAGCAGTGACATAGGAGTTATGATGTTGCAGATGTTGCTGTGGCCTAAATAAAGCATACTCACTCAACACATAACATAACACAGCATGAATAGACATTTGCAACTGGTGTCCATGGTGTGACTATGTACTTTACCTTTGCAGGATAGATCGAGCAGTGTTTCGACAGAGGCAAGCAGAAGAACCCAGACCTCATCCTCCTCGAGAGGTCGTCCTCTGGCCTCCAGCACTTCAGCCAGGGTGACAAATGTGCTGCTCATCCTTTCTGAACACTGGACACACTTCTGGATGTGCCAAATCTAGTTCACTGAGTAAAGGCATATAGAGGGTGAGACAGAAAAAGAAGAATAAGAACCAGGCATCATCAGCATAACAAAGACTACAAAGTGTGTGTGACTACAAAGTAGCTAAAGTGTAAGCATTTCTGTGTTTTTATATCAAACTTACATCAAAGAAAGCACTGATGATATATCTCAGACTCTCAAACTCACAAACTTTACTTCACAAATTGCTGAATGCATTTTAGTAGTTAAAATTTTCCCACAGGCTGCACGGTGGCTCGGTGGGTAGCACTGTCGCCTCACAGCAAGAAGGTCCTGGGTTCGATCCCCAGGCGGGGCGGTCCGGGTCCTTTCTGTGCGGAGTTTGCATGTTGTCCCCGTGTCTGCGTGGGTTTTCTCTGGGAGCTCAGGTTTCCTCCCACAGTCCAAAAAAATATATTTATATATACATATATATATATATATATGTGTGTGTCTGCCCTGCGATGGACTGGCACCCCCCGTCCAGGGTGGTACTGTGTGCCTTGCACCCATTGAAAAGCTGGGATAGGCTACAGCAACCAACCCATAGGCAAACACCTAAAGAACTGCAGGCCAATGTACATGATTCTGTAATGAGAAGAGTTGCAAGGAGCTAACCACTGCTGATCAAAACAAAGATTTTCTTTTTCTTTTCTGTCTGCATTTGCTGAAAAAAACATCTAGATAACCCCCAAACATTTGTGATAATATTCTGTGGACTGATTAGTCAGATGTGGAACATTTTGGAAGACATGGGTCCCATGGTGGTAGTGTGATGGTCTGTGGCTGCTTTGCAGTATTGGTCCATTCATTCTGATCCCTATCAGAAAATCCTTACGGAGAATGTCTGTGCGTCAGTTTGTGCCCAAAGGTTTAAGCGCAGTTGAGTTATGTAAAGAGAAATGTTCTGGCGAGACCGTATATTGACAGTTCATGCTCACAAACCCTCAAATGTAGCTCAATTACAACAATTCTGCAAAGAAAAGTGGACCAACATTCCCCCACAGTGATATAAAAGACTCATTGCAAGTTATCGCAAACATTTGATAGACTTACTACGTTCAAGGGTGACCCAACAAGTAATTAGATTTAGGGACAATGATTTTTTAACATGGGTGATATAGGTTTTTAAGAAATCTTAATGATCAATACATGGAATGATCTTTTAAAAGCTGCATTTTTATTTACTGGTGTCTTTATTTTCTTTTAAAATTAGTTGGAATTTCTGAAATATTTAAATAAGGCAATACCTTTTCACAGCACTGTAAAATATTATATATAATACTTGTGCTGTCCTTAAGTTACTTAATATATTATACATAATGATTTATTGTACATTTATAATGTATATACTTTTGCACGCTTTTGTGTTTTTCCACACTTTACACTGAAATGCTTTAAGTAATTTGTAAGTATTAACAGTACCATTTCTCTTTAATCTTTATTTGACAGTTTGATTTGTAGTTAGACAGTGAATTGATTGTACAAAACTGTAGACTAAGAGAAATAACAGTTATGGTCAGTTAGCCAGTGAGTTGCTGTGTTTAATACCACTGCACATTTTATTCAGTTTAGTTTTTTATACAGTATATGTAAATATACTGCTATTAATTATACATCACTCCAAAAGTTACTGTTTACTGTAAATTCACTAGGGTATCAGACACAGTAAGTTGTTTCCATTTGTATAAAAATTCACCTTTAGTAAAGATTTGGAGAAACCAACTCACTATCAGGTAACATACGTATAGCTTTAAACTTATTTACAGTGAATAGATCTTGAGAGAAACAACAATTCTCAAAACATAACATGGTTTTTAAGCATAACAGTTTTTGTTCAAATGTAGTCAAATTGTTTAACTAATTTAAAAAGACTTTACCTTTTTGCACTGCATGTCTATTGAAGTTATCTTGGTGATGTTTATAGTGAACAGGTCTTCAAGTCTTAATCCTTAGTTTCGTTTACTTTCTGTTACCAAGCACACACACATACACATGCACACACACACACACACACACACATAATGAAGTATTCACATTTAGCCCTCACTGGAGCACCTGTAAGATACTCCAGTCACCAGAATCTTGTGCTGTACGGGTACATTTATGTCTACATCCTGTAAAGTTGGGAAGGGTTGTTACTCTTTAGAACTGTCACGTTTTAATGGCGCTATAGTTAGACTGTCACCATAAGAACTCAATTGGATTAGAACATTCAGGTCAGCAGGAGGACTAATGGTAGATTTCTGAACACTTTTTTGAAGGAATACTGAGCCAGTGAGTGTACTGGACCAGCAAAACTTGTATACAAAAGAAGACTTAACTGTCACACTACTATTACTATTAATTGAAATAACCCAGGGAGGCACGGTGGCTCAGTGGGTAGCACTGTCGCCTCACAGCAAGAAGGTCCTGGGTTCGATCCCCAGGCGGGGCGGTCCGGGTCCTCTCTATCTATCTATCTATCTCTCTATCTATCTCTCTCTATCTATCCTATCTATCTACCTGCCTGTCTGTCTGTCCGTCCTACCGTCTCTTTGTTTGTGTGTGTGTGTTGGCAGGTGAGCTGTATTCTGTATGCGGTTGGCTGACATTTCAAACTCATCGGTTTGAATCTCAGCTCTGCCATCCTCATAACATCCTTATAGGGCAGTGATAGCTCAGTTGTTAAGGTACTTGACTAGTAATCAAAAGGTTGCCGGTTCAAGCCTCACCACCACCAAGTTACCACTGTTGGGCCCCTGAGCAAGGCCCTTATACCTCAATTGCTAAATGCTGAAAATGTAAATGTAAATAACTGGTGCAATTATGACCTCTCCTGGCTGATTGATGGCGCCTGCACGGAGACGAGGGATAATGTGTCGATCAGGGTGTCTCTCCATACACAAAGCTGATCTGCATATGAACTCGCCTTGTTCAGGTGAAAAGATGCAGTGGGCTACTGCACAAGTGTCAGAGGGGCTGTGTGTCAGTTCAGGAGTAATTTGATATGCTAAAAGTTGGGAGAAAAAGGGAGAAAATTATAAATATATAAATAAGATATCTCTGTCTGTCTGTCTGTCTGTCTGTCTGTCTCTTTGTGTGTGTGTGTTGGCAGGTGAGCTGTATTCTGTACGCGGTTGGCTGACATTTCGAACTCAACTGATGCAATTACGACCTCTCCTGAGGGATAATGTGTTGATCAGGGTGTGACTCTCCATACGCAAAGCTGATCTGCATATGAACTCGCCTCGTGCACAGGTGTCAGAGGGGGTGTGTGTCAGTCTCGTTCTCCTCAATCAGGAGTAATTTGATACGCTAACAGTCGGGAGAAAAAGGGAGAAAATGCATAAACAAAAATATATAAATAAGATATCTGTCTATCTGTCTGTCTATCTATCTGTCTGTCTGTCTCTTTGTGTGTGTGTGTGTGTGTGTGTGTGTGTGTGTGTGTGTGTGTGTTGGCAGGAGTGCTGTATGCTGCTGTATGCGGTTGGCTGACACCGGGCGGCGCGTGATGCTACGGAAGCGCGGAGACTCGATGACGTAGAGCGCAATGTCGCGTGCGCTTGATGCGAGCTCTGTCTGTCAGTGTGGGAGCGCTGTGCGCGTGTGTGTATGTGTGTGTGCGCGCGCCTCAGGACTTGTGTTATACAGTCGAACAGCCGAACAGCCGAACACCCGAACACATCATAGCATTTAGCAATAAACTGTTCATTTTGAGGCTTTTAAGCGCTGTGCAGCGAAAAGAGGAGACAATAAGTGAAGTGTGAGTGGCGGCAGGTAAGGGGCGCTTTACATGCTGTATAGGCGGTATTGTTTGGCTGGGGGCGGGGGGGAAGAGGGTGTGAACAGCACCCAGCTGATTCTCCTCTCTTAATGGAACTACTAGCATTTACGTTTGGATTACAGTGATTTGTTTTGTTTTTATATAATCAGCTAATACTGGTGCTGGTGCTGAGCATAGCTTTTATTAGAAATACCGGTTGGATTGTAGGCTAGCAATGCTAGCTGATAGCCTGTTCATGGTGACAGCTGCTGTTCAGTCGCGTTTGTGATGGTTCTGATTATTCACTGTTCAGTGCATATAGACTCATTTACATGTGCTATGGTTCAGTCTATACAGAGCATATCAACGGAGTCGGTTTATTTCTATTTATTTGATCTATTTTTAAGTTCTGGTAGGAGTGAATGGAGTGGGACCGTGTGGTTCAGTTCCTCTCCAGCATAAAGGAGCAAATTATTGATTTATTGAGCTTCTCATTTCTCAGTTCAGCTCAACACAAGAAGCTGGTTTGCACCTGTCGAGTAGGAAATAATACAACTTATATGAAAGGTTAATAATTGTCGACTTTGTTTGCATTTGTTTCTTGAAACATAGATGTACAATCACATTTAAACACATCACTCACTACAACTGCTGAGTCTAGTCAGCCTAGTGGTTAAGGTACCGGACTAGTAATCCAAAGGTCGCTGGTTCAAGCCCCACCACTGCCAGGTTGCCACTGTTGGGCCCTTGAGCAAGGCCCATAACCCTCAATTGCTTACCCCGAGGTGGTTCTGATGGAAACCTGTTTAACCGCCCGAGGTTAAGGATTGAAGTCGAGACGACCGTGCAAACGATGCTGCTCCTGCCGGATGTGACGAACCTGGAGTATTTGCACCAAGAATGACAAGAACTCACTACAGACTTCATTACATTCTGAGCTATAGAATAACTCCATTATTATTAACTCTATTATTATTTTAGTTCATTTAATTCTGTGTTTGTGTGATTTGTGGTAATCCTATTTATTTAAAGTTTCCTCCAGGTCACCTTCCTCTCAAGGTTTCTTCCTGTAATTTTCAGGGAGTTTTTCCTTGCCACAGTCGCCCTCAGCTTGCTCAACAGGGGGTTTTGTATCTGTTGGTCCTGGATTTTGTAAAGTTGCTTTGAGACAATGTCTATTGTAAAAAGCGCTTTATAAATAAAGTTGACTTGACTTGACTTACTGTCACAGTACTTACTGTAAGTCACTTTGGGTAAAAGAAAGTGCCTTTATTGCTCAACTACCCTATCAATGACACATATTCTATGTGAATGCGAAGTTTTTACCCAGGACAGAAAACTGTACCTGATGGGATCGGACATAATTGACATTTTTTAGGAAAACTGCTCATTTTAAGTTTTTAAAATTTCTGAAAAGCATAAAATTGAAACATTTGTTGTCATTTTAACCTCTACAGTTTTGATGCACATGTAAACAACTATATATCTCTGTATCCTAAAACTCCTTTCATGGTTTTAACACCTTTTTTCTAATAAGAATGTTTTAAAACATACAAATGGCACGCCATAGAGATGGCTGTAAATACAGAGCTTATAATGGCGATAAAACTCAATCGACCAACCAACCAACTTTGGGTAAAAGCGACTGCTAAATGCTGAAAATGTTAATGTACTTTGTATTATCAATAAAATAGAGCATACTGAGATTTACTGCTGTTCTCTTACCTCTATAAACACCAAATATCATTTACTAAAGCAAACAGTGTAAATTGGTGTGTGTACATTAAGATGTGTAACATTTTAAGAAACAGTAGTCATGTTCTGTGCACATGTGTATTAATGTGCTCTAGTAACAGTGTAAAGACAGAGTATGGAATATTGAACATTTCAAGATGGATACAGTAAGAATAGCATTGTTTATCTTGGTTTGGGGCGGCACGGTGGCTAGGTGGGTAGCACTGTCGCTTCACAGCAAGAAGGTTCTGGGTTCGTTCCCCAGGCGGTCTGGGTCCTTTCTGTGTGGAGTTTGCATGTGCTCCCCGTGTCCTCGTGGGTTTACTCCGGGTGCTCCGGTTTCCTCCCACAGTCCAAAGACATGCAAGTGAGGTGAATTGGAGACACTAAATTGTCCATGATTGTGTTCGATATAACCTCGTGAACTGATGAACCTTGTGTAATGAGTAACTACCATTCCTGTCATGACTGTAACCAAAGTGTAAAACATGGCGTTAAAATCCTTATAAACAAAAATCTTGGTTTGTCAGCAATACACAGTTTTTTTTACATTTACATTTACGACATTTAGCAGACGCTCTTATCCAGAAGAGCTTCCATAGTAGACATGACCTTACTCTAGTTTAAGTAGACAACAGTCCAAGAACACAAATCTGCTGAAACCCTGTTAGAACCAAAGTGTTTTTTTTTTTTTCAGGAAATAAATTAGAGAGTAAGTAAGTACATGTCAGCTTAAGTGCTTAGTAGAAAATGCTGTTAAGTCACTTTTTAGAAAATGTTGTTTGAAGGCTGCATTGTGAGCATAATCTAAACACCCATTGACCATCAAAGTTACTTAAGCTGTATTATCCATACAAGATTTGTTTATAAAATGTCAAGTTTTCGAACAGATTGCTTATGTAATCACAGAGCTCAGTGTTGTTTATTTAGTTTGTTTTATGGATATTAATATCTAATACAATGTTTCTTACAAATGGTTTTATTTTCAAAATGAAAGCATAATGGCTTCTAATAGTCTAACGGTCACCAGCATTTAAAAAATCCCAGTATTGAAACTCTAAGGTTTACGAGAAGACTTGTTTACGTTAGTTTGGGACCTGGTAGAAGAGGCTGCTACAAGACTTTGCTAGATTCATGCATTGTAAACAGAGTTTGCACTGTGCAGTTTGCTAATCAAATATTATTTCATTGTTTTACCAAAAAGTGCATGTTTCTAGTTGTCACACACATTTTAGATTTTTTTTCTCCCAGTTTAGTTTTCCTCTGTTACCTGCACAACCCCTCCATGACCTAGGAGAGCCACATACTATTATGTGTTCAGTCACTGGCCATTTATTTTCACCTGTCAGTGGCAGGTTCTCACAGAGAGCCGTATCACGTATGGAGAGACATGCTATGCCCTTGTGAATCGCCCTTCACTCAGGCAGGGACTTTTGCAGCAGTAATAAGGTTGTATTCGCCAAAGCATTTGCCGAAAATCTTTGATCTAATTCCCTGAGGAACCCTGTTGACCTTCTTGGCTAGGTTGAAAACACCATTGAGATTTGAACTCACACTTGCCAGTTTGCCAGTGTGCTTGTAAAAAAAGCAAAAGTCTAAAATGTGTGTGTCACTTGTCATAGTGAAAGAATTCAATTATTGGTTGTATAAAGCAGAAAATAATTAAAAGAGTAGTAGTTGTTGCTAGGTCTAAAATACTGATATTTTGTTAGATTTTGCACTAATTAACAAAGTTTTTTCATTATTTATTCATTTTATTGAATGTTTATCTAATAATCTACAAGGCTAATTAAATACTTCTCTCTTTATCATTATTTTATTATTATTATTATTATTATTATAGTGTTCCCATGCATGTTTAATTATACAGCATGAAATAGAGAATTATTTCTAAAATAATTTCTGCAAAATGTATTTTGTTAGCAGTTTATGCTGGATTTTCTTTTTATGTTTCTGCTGCTATTCTGCTTATGACACTATCAGAATGTCCAAAGCTAAAACACAGTCAAAATTGATTGTGTGTGTGTTGTTGATGTTTTATTCTGCTGGATCTTGCCAGTTAAAAAAGGTCTACTGTGTTCTTCAGAAACAGAATGCTCTTATTCGTGCGTCTCGGTAGCCTCGCAAGATGAACAGCATCCTGAGGCTATTATCGAATTCTGAGCTGCATCTATGATGTATTGAGTTTAGCACTGCCTGTTTTTTTAAAGCTTCCTGTAATTTTCTGTGATTCAGATCTGTAGACTCGTATTGTATGAATGATCAGACATCATTTTACCAAGACTTCACCATGAACAAAAACAAAAAGGAAAAGGAATTCTACAGTGTAGACGTGGGAGATTCAACATTTACAGTTCTCAAGCGCTATCAGAATCTGAGACCGATTGGATCGGGAGCACAGGGAATAGTCTGGTATGTGCTAATGATTAAAGATCCATCAGCAGTTACGTTTTACTACAAAACAGTCTTTATTATTGCTCAGGTACTAAATGTTTATTGGACCTTTTTTGTTCTTATTGCTTTGTAGTTCTGCATATGACCAGCACCTTGACAGACATGTGGCTATTAAGAAACTTAGCCGGCCTTTTCAGAATCAGACACATGCCAAACGGGCATACAGAGAGCTGGTGCTTATGAAATGTGTTAATCATAAAAATGTAAGTATTACATGGGTTTCGGTGTGTGGGTAAAAAATTTGGGGTAGTTACACAGTTAACTACCCAAATATCTTGTTATTTCAAAAGAGAGAATAGTATAATGAGCTGTTTGTGTGGTTTAGTGTATTTTAATATTGTATAACAAAGTATTGTATGATATAATATGATTTATATTTCTAGATTATTGGCTTGCTAAATGTTTTTACACCCCAAAAGTCCTTAGAAGACTTCCAAGATGTGTAAGTAAAACCTAAAACAGCCTATACATTTGTCTTACTGAAGGAGAAAAAATCTGGACGATTGCTCAATCGATCTTAAATCTCTTTTCTCTCTCTCTCTTTCTTGCTTGCTCGCACACATACACACACCACACACCCTCCCTTCTGCCTATTCCCATGCCCCCTTCCCCCAATTCCGCCCTCTTTTGCCACTCCCTCTCCCTTCCTCCCAACCCTCCACCAGTTACCTTGTAATGGAGCTGATGGATGCCAACCTTTGCCAAGTCATTCAAATGGAGCTGGACCACGAGCGGCTGTCCTATCTGCTGTACCAGATGCTGTGTGGAATTAAACACCTCCATGCGGCGGGGATCATCCACAGGGTCTGTGCTCTACTGCTTAAAAGCAAACACGGTCATACGACGCCTGCGTTGCAGTGAGGGCAAAAAATCCTAATAATCAGTTAAGGTGAGGGAGGGGGAGGGGCAGCATCCTCCGAGATAAAGACAAAAAGCTCGAGCTTGTCCTGCCTGCTGCGGCTGCTGCTGCTGACTGCATTGCGCTGGTGAGGCAAGAACATTCTGTGAGCATCAAGGAGGGATGTGATCCGTCCTGAGTGAACGCTTCTCATCTATCACACTCGATCGGGGAGCACCGATCAATACTGTTTTCTAGTAGAATTAAGTGTATTTACGTGTTGAGTAAAAGAAAGCAAAAATGAGTGATATGTCATGGCAAGGTCATCATCATGTTTTGATTTATGACCACTTCTAATCATATGATCCTGGTAACTGTTCAGATAAATCCTCAGCAGGTCATTTCAAGCACATGTTGGTTTAAATGGTAATCAGATCCCCTAGACACGTCCCTATTTTTTCCATTCATACAAAAATATACATATATGTTGAAACATGCTATATGACGAAAAGACAATTTCAAGCATTCATTTTTTAATTGAAACACTAGAAAAATCTTACATTTAAAATAAATGCATATTATTACATATTAAAATAAAAATGAAAATAAAAATGGACCCAAATAGAGAGTAATAATAAGTTGGAATAAATACAACACTCATCTGCCATATTATGACACAGTTATGTGTATAAGTTGGCGTTAAACCCAAATGCATTCTCTCCCTTTTTCTCCCGATTTTTGGCGCTTCCAATTTTTACCCAATTGTGTCATGCTTCCTCTCTACTGATGCTGACCCCCACCCCGATTGAGGAGAGCGAACTGACACACACACCCTCCGACACGTGAGCAGTAGCCGACTGCATCTTTTCACCTGCGTGAGGCGAGTTCATATGCGAATCAGCCTTGTGCACGGAGAGCCACACCCTGATCAATGCATTTTTCCTCTACTCTGTGCAGACGCCATCGATCAGACAGCAGAGGTCATAATTGCACCAGTTATGAGGTCCCTATTCGGCTCCCTTCCCTGAATGAACAACAGCCATACGTTGTTTATGTAGCCGCCCAGCCGGGTGGCAGAGCTGAGATTCGATACGTATTCGAAATCCCAGCTCTGGTGTGCTAGCGTATTTTATCGCTGCGCCACCTGAGCGGCTCCAAATAAATAAATTTTAACTGCATTATTGTAATCAGACTAAGGAATATAAACAAATCTTTTACTGTTTTATCTGTCTAAAGAAATGTCTACAGATTTGTCTACAAAAGGTCATTAATGGTCTGGGTTTCATCTGCTAAAAGGGAACCCGATTTGACTGTCAACAGCTTCAACAGTTTTAGCTCTTTAAATATATTAATGCTGTGATGGTTGCTCAGAGCCCACAGTTCTTTACCATCTGGAATGAGACACAAAATGAGTGTCTATTTTTTTATAAGTTTAAGGATAGAACAGCCTTCATTTGTCTTTTCTGAGTTTTCCACAAACAGAAAACTGATCAGTTGTTAACATGACTGACAAGACATATGATAAGTCATCTGATGTCTCAGTACATTCATTGGTAGAAACTGGAAGCCAAGCTGTCGTTATGTAACAGATACACCTTATCTGATACAAACCACAAAACTTCAGAATGCTCATAAGTGGGGCAGTGGTTGCTCAGTGGATTAGCTATCACAAAGTTGCCAGTTCTTCTCGACCACTGCCAGATTGCCACTGTTGGGCCCCTGAGCAAGGGCCTCTACCCCTTTGGATAGTAAGTATCTGCTAAATGCCATAAATATAAAAATGGTAATGTCATAAAAATGCTTTGCATTTGACTTTCAGACAGTTATCCAGAAAGCACACCCACAGCGGATCCTTCTGGTCCTCATACATAATTTGGTGCAGTTTTCATAACACATTCATTTCCTGATGCAACCCGCCTAGTTTTATCTGGGCTTGGGGTCAGCATGCACTGACGAGAGGACTTCCCAATATCTAGGTTGTGCAGCCATCCCATCCCCCCTGACACAGCCAATTATGTCTCTGTAGATGCCTGACCGGCCGATTTCTATGCCTGACCCTGTATCTATCTGTAGTGGTAGACTTTCAACTTGGAAACCATTGCAAGCCAGTTGACTCCGAAAAGCAATCACAATTTTGACATTATGTTTTGACAGTTGAATTTTACTGAACGTTAATTAGAAATTCAATACAAATAATACCAGTTAACATCTGTACGACAATTTTACAATATTACACCCACTATAACAGCCCAAACAGAAGTCATTAAATTTGTTTAATATAATTCTCAGTTATTAAATGATTTACTCTTATTCACTTTTTCTGTTAATAGTTTCAACCCCATGTGTAACCAGCTACTTTAATTATTATTTACATTTAATCTATGTATTTTCTTCACTTTGAATCTTGGAATAGTTCTGCATATTCACACCTTTGTATTATTCAATGACTCACAATGTGTGCTTTTTTACCCTGCAGGACCTCAAACCCAGTAACATTGTGGTAAAGTCAGACTGCACCCTAAAGATCCTGGACTTTGGTTTGGCCAGGACAGCAGCCACAGGATTGCTGATGACACCATATGTGGTGACCCGCTACTACAGAGCCCCTGAAGTCATCCTGGGAATGGGATATCAAGCCAATGGTGAGTGCTGCTACTGTCACGTACGGCAAATGTTTAACTGCTAACATCATTCTCACCTTCCTGTCTCGTGTTATGCTTAGATGGATCTCTAGTGTTTTTAATATGTATAATGTAATATCTCAAAACCACAATGATATTAATGCAGTATGATGAAACCACAGAAACTAACAGCTAATGCTTTACACTAACCTTCTTTTAACAAACTTCTCTCTTCCCTTCTGCTACAAACACTTTAGTGGACATTTGGTCTGTGGGCTGTATTTTGGCAGAAATGGTTCGCCACAAAATCCTTTTTCCAGGAAGAGACTGTATCCTTGTGTGCTTTATCATCTGTGCAGGCGTATTTTCAGACGCAAAGATGTAAAACATGTTCACAATCTGTCTGCAGTTGATCTGTTTTTATGAATAATGTTATGTTTAGGCAGAAATGCACGCAAATGGTGATAGCGTTGTTGAACTATACGACTAAACAAAAATTACAAACCATACTTTTAGAAGCGTTGGGACATTTTGTCCCAAATGCAATAAAAACAAATCTAAGATTTGTTAACTCTCTTCAACCTTCATGTTACTGACAGTACAAAAAAAGATTTCCATTGTTTTCATTGATCAGCTTATTTTTATTTTGTAAATATAAACAAATTCAGAATTTTATGCCTACATTGCACTCAAAAAAAAGTTGGGACAGAAGAATGATTACCACTGTGTTATCACTTACCTCTTATGCCAAGTTCACACTACACGACTTTCCAAGTCGTCAGGTCGCTGTACAGTTCACACTACACGTCTGGATCTCTTGTAATCGGGAGTCTTTCAAGTCGGTGTGTATTTCACACTGCATGACTGATCGGCGATAGGGGGGTTTCACACTACACGATCTATCACCAACTGGAATCGCAGGCGAGCTTCTCTGGTCTCCCAAACTACGTTCTGTCACGAAAACAAACACGAGAAGTGACGAAAGGTTTAATGATATCACGTCCGAAAAACTAAGTTTGTGCGCTGATGTGCATCTTTAGTGCATCTGCAGCGTAAAATCAAAGAGGAAAAATAAATGAATCTGAGTGGATTTGGCTTGGATTCTTCTATAGTGAGTTGGAGGTTTATAAATATTTTTGCAAAGCAATGTTGGTGTTATGTTTTGTAGAGAACGATCAGGTCAGAAATACTGTAAAACTTGTGTGTGTGCCGATGTATTCTGATATAAACTATATTAGATATTAGATTAATATATCAGATTCAGATATCTGACATGCTAGAAATCTCACTTCGGTCGCTGAGCGCTTGGTGAGCCGCTCGGATCGAGTGGTTGAGAGTTCACACATAGCGATTGAGAGCCGAGTTTCGATCGCCGAGCGAACGCCGAGTTGCTCCCGAGCCGGCAAATCTAGTGCAGACCAGTCGCCGAGCGAAGATCAGGGCAAAAATCGTGTAGTGTGAACTAGGCATAAATTACACCTTTTTATCGTTTTGGAGCTGAGGACACTAATTGTTGCAGTTTTAAAAGTGGAATTCTTGCCTGATAGAAGTCTTCAGCTGCTTAACCGTCTGTGGACAACATTATCTGATTCTCCTCTTCATGATGTGCCATACATCTTTAGTAAGATCTGACCTGTGGGCAGGCCGATCTTTCTAAATTAACCATGGACTTTCCGGTAAAAACTGTCACCTTGTGGCTTTTGTTATGTCAATATATGCCTCCGCGTCAGGGGTACCTTCTCACATATGAAGCCACCAAAACCATGGGCACTGATGCACTTCCATACCATGACAGATGTAGGCTTTTGCACCTTTCACTGTTAACAGTCCAGATGGTCCTTTTCATCTTTGGCACAGAAAACGTAACATTTGTTTTTCTCAAAACGGCACCTACATAGTGATGGTGAGTAATGGAGGGAAGTGCGTAACACTTTGTACATGGTACTGCCTACTGCCTACCCGTCTCGGGCAGGTGAAAAGAAGTGGTTGGCAACTGCATAAGTTGAAGAGAGATACAACTGTGTAATAAGATCAAATTAAAAAAGTATTTTTTTCCACTTTAGTCAGTTAAATAGAGGTATAACAAACTTAGCAAATTACAAATTTCCATAATCTGTGATTCTATTTTTAAAAACAAAAAAGTATTAGTTTCATTCAAAAACAGTTGCAAATGTATGTAAACCTTTGACTTTTTCTGTATCTCTGATATGTTTACATTTATGGCATTTAGCAGCCACTTTTATCCAAAGTGGTTTACAATTCCATATACAGTCCAAGCAGTTGAGGGCTGAGAGCCCAACAGTGGTAACCTAGTAGTATTAAGGCTTTGCCTTGACCACCACTGCCATATGTTGCTTTTTTATATATGTGTTTTTCTATTTGGGTTTAAACAACCTGTCTAGTCCCTTTTGTGGATAAGGTTTATGAAGTGTAGATGAAATTAAGACATGATTCTGGTGTCTTATGTTTTTAGTAGCGGATCAGTGTGTTAATGAATAAACTAGAAATATTTGTGAGAGTGTAAATATGGTTTGTATTACATAAAGTGTATAGAGAGTGCATGATTACATAGATCTATTTCTCTCACTAATACAAAAATGGGTGGGGCACTTGGGTTACCCTGCAGTAATTTACGCTGCTAGCCCTGGGATCCAAGGTTCAAGTTCCCAGAGGTGCTATCGGCCGGTCAGGTGTCTACATACAGACACGGTTGGCTGTGTTTGGGGGGAGGAGGCATAGGCCTCATGATTGATTGGCATCCTGTTTGGAGTGAGTTACTGCATTGCACCTAGTGAACATTATAAAGCAGCGTTAAACACATGAAAATGAATGAATTAAAATGAAAAAGAATGAAAACAGGTCTACGATGGTCTAGATAAAGGCTGATGATTTGTCAATTTCTTGTTTGAATCTTTAAATCTAGATTTGTTTAAGCTTGAACTATTCTCTTATTAAGTTGCTTTGTTATTTCTGGCATGTCATTATCCATTTCATCCCCTTAATTTAATTTCCTTTTTGTGTCGTAGGTCTGTCTGTTTTAGTTGTCTTGTGTGTGTTGCATGCTAATTTCATTTTCATTGCGTTTTTTCAGTTGATGTCTGGTCTGTTGGCTGTATAATGGCTGAAATGGTCAGGGGTAGTGTGTTGTTTCCAGGTTCGGATCGTATCCTTACCCTCATTTATAATTTTTCATTGTTTCACCTCACTTCATTTTTTGGTAATTTACGGAAGATTGTGACATCTGTGCTGTTACAAAAAATGAGATATTAGACAAAGTGACCACAATGACATTTTATTGTTAATAATAACGGTACACATGTTCATATGTATGTACACCGATTAGGCATAACATTATGACCTTCTTGTTTCTACACTCACTGTCCATTTTATCAGCTCCACTTACCATATAGAAGCACTTTGTAGTTCTACAATTACTGACTGTAGTCCATCTGTTTCTCTACATACCTTTTTTAACCTGCTTTCACCCTGTTTTTCAATGGTCAGGACTCTCCCAGGACCACTACAGAGTAGGTGGTGGTGGTGTGTTAGTGTGTTTTGTACTGGAATGAGTGGATAAGACACAGCAGCGCTGCTGGAGTTTTTAAACACCTCACTGTCACTGCTGGACTGAGAATAGTCCACCAACCAAAAATATCCAGCCAACAGCCTGTCCTGTGACCACTGATGAAGGTCTAGAAGATGACCAACTTGAACAGCAGCAATAGATGAGCGATCGTCTCTGACTTTACATCTACAAGGTAAACCAACTAGGTAGGAGTGTCTAATAGAGTGGACAGTAAGTGGACATGGTATTTAAAAACTCCAGCAGCGCTGCTGTGTCTGATCCACTCACACCAGCACAACACACACTAACACACCACCACCATGTCAGGGTCACTGCAGTGCTGAGAATGATCCACCACCTAAATAATACCTGCTCTGTAGTGATCCTGTGAGAGTCCTGACCATTGAAGAACAGGGTGAAAGCAGGTTTAAAAGGTATGTAGAGAAACAAATGGACTACAGTCAGTGATTTTAGAACTACAAAGTGCTTCTATATGGTAAGTAGAGCTGATAAAATGGACAGTGAGTGTAGAAACAAGGAGGTTGTTTTAATGTTATGGCTGATCGGTGTATACTGGTGCTGGTCATAAAATTAGAATATCGTGAAAAAGTTTATTTATTTCAGTAATTCCATTCAAAAAGTGAAACTTGTATATTATATTCATTCATTACACACAGACTGATATATTTCAAATGTTTATTTCTTTTAATATTGATGATTATAACTGACAACTAATGAAAAACCCAAATTCAGTATCTCAGAAAATAAGAATATTACTTAAGACCAATACAAAAAAAGGATTTTTAGAAATGTTGGCCAACTGAAAAGTATGAAGATGAAAAGTATGAGCATGTACAGCACTCAATACTTAGTTGGGGCTCCTTTTGCCTGGATTACTGCAGCAATGCGGCGTGGCATGGAGTCCATCAGTCTGTGGCACTGCTCAGGTGTAATGAGAGCCCAGGTTGCTCTGATAGTGGCCTTCAGCTCTTCTGAATTGTTGGGTCTGGCGTATCGCATCTTCCTCTTCAAAATACCCCATAGATTTTCTATGGGGTTAAGGTCAGGCGAGTTTGCTGGCCAATTAAGAACAGGGATACCATGTACAAACCAGGTACTGGTAGCTTTGGCACTGTGTGCAGGTGCCAAGTCCTGTTGAAAAATGAAATCTGCATTTCCATAAAGTTGGTCAGCAGCAGGAAGCATGAAGTGCTCTAAAACTTCCTGGTAGACGGCTGCGTTGACCTTGGACCTCAGAAAACACAGTGGACCAACACCAGCAGATGACATGGCACTCCAAACCATCACTGACTGTGGAAACTTTACACTGGACCTCAAGCAACGTGGATTCTGTGCCTTTCCTCTCTTCCTCCAGACTCTGGGACCTTGATTTCCAAAGGTAATGCAAAATTTACTTTCATCAGAGAACATAACTTTGGACCACTCAGCAGTCCTTTTTTGTCTTTAGCCCAGGCGAGACGCTTCTGACGCCATCTCTTGTTCAAGAGTGACTTGACACAAGGAATGTGACAGCTGAAACCCATGTCTTGCATACGTCTGTGCGTGGTGGTTCTTGAAGCACTGACTCCAGCTGCAGTCCACTCTTTGTGAATCTCCCCCACATTTTTGAATGGGTTTTGTTTCACAATCCTCTCCAGGGTGCGGTTATCCCTATTGCTTGTACACTTTTTTCTACCACATCTTTTCCTTCCCTTCGCCTCTCTATTAATGTGCTTGGACACAGAGCTCTGTAAACAGCCAGCCTCTTTAGCAATGACCTTTTGTGTCTTGCCCTCCTTGTGCAAGGTGTCAATGGTCGTCTTTTGGACAACTGTCAAGTCAGCAGTCTTCCCCATGATTGTGTAGCATACAGAACTAGACTGAGAGACCATTTAAAGGCCTTTGCAGGTGTTTTGAGTTAATTAGCTGATTAGAGTGTGGCACCAGGTGTCTTCAATATTGTACCTTGTCACAATATTCTAATTTTCTGAGATACTGAATTTGGGTTTTTCATTAGTTGTCAGTTATAATCATCAACATTAAAAGAAATAAACATTTGAAATATATCAGTCTGTGTGTAATGAATGAATATAATACACAAGTTTCACTTTTTGAATGGAATTACTGAAATAAATCAACTTTTTTATGATATTCTAATTTTATGACCAGCACCAGTATATAGTTTTGCTTTCAATTTATTTTATTTCTAGTTTTATGAGCAATACAGCACTTAACCATGGGATTTTAAGATATTGATCAGTGGAACAAGGTCATTGAGCAGCTGGGGACCCCCTCTCAAGAGTTCCTAATGAAACTGAACCAGTCTGTGAGAACATACGTGGAGAATCGGCCTCGCTATGCCGGATACAGTTTTGAGAAGCTCTTCCCTGATGTTCTCTTTCCAGCTGACTCAGAACACAACAAACTTAAAGGTAAAATCAGTTTGTCAGGAACCAGTATCATTTTATATATGAAGTGTTTTAAGTCAATCATGGTTGCTTTGAACAATGTTGTTTTATAGATTATTTAGAATCTGAAATAGTCAGCTCTTCTATAAATGACTGTATGTGCTGCTATGTTTTAGCGAGCCAGGCACGAGACCTGCTTTCCAGAATGTTAGTAATAGATGCTTCCAAACGCATTTTAGTAGAAGAAGCCCTGCAGCACCCCTACATTAATGTGTGGTATGATCCAGCTGAGGTAGAGGCGGTGAGTTAATGTGCACACACACACACACACACACACACACACATAAAATTGCTGTTTACATCATGGATGTTTTTATTTATTTATTTTTTTTTTCATGTTAGAGCTTAAGATGTACAAGTTCTGCAACTGCTTGTGTCTACTTTAGAACAAACACTATCCTGTAATTAAGAATAAGAACAGAAAATGTGTCATAATAATTGAATACTTGTTTTACAATATTGTATTCATAAATATATATTATACATTTTAAATATATATACACTGATCAGCCCTAACATTAAAACCACCACATTGTTTCTACACTCACTGTCCATTTTATCAGCTCCACTTACCATATAGAAGCACTTTGTAGTTCTACAATTACTGACTGTAGTCCATCAGCTTCTCTATAAACATTTTAACCTCCTTTCACCCTGTTCTTCAATGGTCAGGACCCCCACAGGACCACCACAGAACAGGTAATATTTAGGTGGTGGTTTATTCTCAGCACTGCAGTTGCAATGACATGGTAGTGGTGTGTTAGTGTGTGTTGTGCTGGTATGAGTGGATCAGACACAGCAGCGCTGCTGGAGTTTTTAAATACCGTGTCCACTTACTGTCCATTCTATTAGACACTCCTACCTAGTTGGTCCACCTTGTAGATGTAAAGTCAGAGACGATCGCTCATCTATTGCTGCTGTTTTAGTTGGTCATCTTCTAGACCTTCATCAGTGGTCACAGGACACTGTTGGCTGGATATTTATGGTTGGTGGATTATTCTCAGTCCAGGAGTGACAGTGAGGTGTTTAAAAACTCCAGCAGCGCCGCTGTGTCTGATCCACTCATACCAGCACAACACACACTAACACACCACCACCATGTCAGTGTCACTGCAGTGCTGAGAATGATCCACCACCCAAATAATACCTGCTCTGTAGTGGTCCTGTGGGGTTCCTGACCATTGAAGAACAGGGTGGAAGGAGGTTAAAAAGTATGTAGAGAAACAGATGGACTACAGGCAGTAACTGTAGAACTACAAAGTGCTTCTATGGAGCTGATAAAATGGACAGTGAGTTTAGAAACAAGGAGGTGGTTTTAATGTTATGGCTAAGCTGTGTTTAAGAGCTAACCTTAACTTCAGAATTCTGTAATTTCTGTATTAACTTTAAGTTAAGCAAACATAACTCTGTATTGCACCCTTTTACTGGATACTTGGATCAAAATTCTGCATAATTCACAATGGCAGATGTTATTTGGGGTCATGATATAATTCTGTTTTGTTGAGTAGTATGACAGAAATCCAAAACATTAAAATGTTTGGATTTTAAAGTGCATCTATTTTACAGAGGAAGTAAATTTTGTTCTCTTTTCTTTCTCTAGCCCCCTCCAGTGATTGTTGATAAGCAGCTGGATGAGAGGGAACACACTGTAGAGCAGTGGAGAGGTAGCAGCAGCCTCTATTCCTATGAAACTTGATAAGTTCAGTGTGAATATCATATGCCTCACACACACACACACACACACACACACACACACACACGTCCAAAAGCCTTTCTGATGAAGTCACCTGAAATGTGTAAATGACCCCCTTCAGGCATGTTATAATTGCTTATCCATGTTACTTAATTTAGAAAGTTGTGTATTTCATTCAACTTGCAGAAGAACTCATGCTTTGACAACCTTCACCTTGCGTGCTTCCATGACGTATCTCACTCTCTCTCTCTCTCTGTCTGTCTGTCTTCTCTGTCTGTATTTTGCTCTATCAGGACTGATTTATAAAGAAGTTCTGGACTTGGAGGACCGAATGAAGAACGGTGTAATCCGTGGCCAACCCACTCCTTTAGGTTAGTAAAAGCAGTGTCTTCTCAAAAAGATCTGGAATGTTAAGTGTATGTTTATATATTTAGGCATTTTATGATTCTAAAGCAACATGTATATTATAAACCACCCCTGCTATACAGCCCCCACCACAGCTTTTCAACGGTGCAAATTAAAAGCATGTTTCATGTATGTATCAGTGAATATCAGCATAATATCAGTGAATACGGTCATTATTTTTATAACCTATTAAATTGTCTATGTGTCTGTAATTATTATTATTATCAACATTATTATGTACATCTTAAATCAGCATCTTAACATTTATGAAAGCCATTCAATTCAAGTGACTAACACTTCATTATACTTAATGAGCTACTGATTACACCATCACCTAAACCAAATTTTATTTAACAAGGAAAAGTATAAAAACAAACACTGCTGGTCACTTTACTATTCTCCTGCAAAAGTACTTGTCTGTGGGCAAAACAGTGCCAGTAAGATCTCAAAAGTAACTGGAATCAAAAAGAATTAATGACCGCACCAAAAGTTAGGGAATTAAAATGAGTGAAGAAATATAGGGTTCAGTTCTGTGTTTACTGGCAGATGGATACAGTGGTCAAAAGGTTGTTTCCACTTTTAACAATACAAAGACGTCAGTATATAAGGACAAGACTAAGAAGCAGACACTGGGGGTAACAAAGCTTCAGGTCGGCAGGGGCAAACACTGTTCTCCACTTACTGGGCTGATGACCAATTCATTCAAATCTCAAAAATCACTCTACATTTGTAGGACGACAACAAGTGACCTACAAAAAGATTGGCAAATGGCAGCTGGGGAGAAGTGCACAACAAGGTTGATTCATAACAGCCTCCTAGGAGCAGGGTTAGATTCATGTAAAGCTAGAAAAAAATCTCTTTGTCAATGTTGTTTATTGTTTATTAGGATTTTACCGTCAAGTTTTACACTTTGGTTACATTCATGACAGAAACAGTAGTTACTCATTACACAAGATTCATCACTTCACAAGTTTAATGTCAAACACAGTCATGGGTGATTTCTTATCTCCAATTCACCTCACTTGCATGTATTTGGACTGTGGGAGGAAACCGGAGCTCCCGGAGGAAACCCACGCAGACACGGGGATAACATGCAAACTCCACAGAGAAAGGACCTGGGGATCGAACCCAGGACCTCCTTGCTGTGAGACGACAGTGCTACCCACTGAGCCACCGTGCTGCCCCCTCTTTGTCAATGGGAAGCAAAGAGAAGACACAGAAGTTCACAAAAGACCATATTGATTGGACCGTAGGGAACTGGAGTAAGGTCATCTCTGATGAGTCTAATTTTTAGCTTGGCCCAACACCTGATCATCTGATGATTAGATGGAGACCTGGAGGGGCCTGCAATTGTATTGTTTAAATGTTTAAACCAATGGTTTGAAGCAAAGTAATACTAAATATTTATGTACTTGCATGGGGCGGCACGGTGGCTAAGTGGGTAGAACTGTCGCCTCACAGCAAGAAGGTCCTGGGTTTGATCCCCAGGTGGGGCAGTCCAGGTCCTTTCTGTGTGGAGTTTGCATGTTCTCCCCGTGTCTGCGTGGGTTTACTCTGGGTACTCCGGTACTCCCACAGTCCAAAACATGCAAGTGAGGTGAATTGGAGATAAAAAATTGTCCATGAGTGTGTTCGATATATAACCTTGTGACCTGATGAATCTTGTGTAATGAGTAACTACCGTTTCCGTCATGGATGAAACCGAAGGGTGTAAAACATGACAATACAATCCTAATAAACAAACAAATGTATTTGCATGTGTGGTGAGAGTTTCCCTTTAGGGTTGGAATAAAAAGTAGACTTGACATGCTTATAAAGCAGTCCCAGGTTGAGTTTTTTGTGTGTATGCTTTCATACTACATTTGATGGTTGCAATGTGTTTCAAAAAAGTTCTGAACAAATTTAGGACTGTGCAACATCATCTTTCTTTTTTAGCAAAAAAAGTGAGCACATCAGGTTTTGTTAGTGGATTTTTTATCTTTTTAATATAACACATTAACGGATTAATAGTCCAGGTTAAGCTAATGTTACATTTTTTTTTTTTACAATAGTGATAAGAAACATGGTGCCAACCTGCTTTAAAGCTGCCTGACTAAGTCAGTGTCCCAAACACACTGGCATACACTATGCACTGTGCTGGCATATACATGTGTGCATGGTAAAGAATATGTTAGAACAGTCCCTGGCTGTTGTAAGCAAACATCTGCACATGAGCAGTTGTAGAAATCCGAAATGACCGTAGTAGAATAGTTTGTGTCACTGCTTGTGACTGATGTGTGTTTTTCATAGCACAGGTGCAGCAGTAGTGAATGGCTCACCTCAGGCCTCCTCTTCCTCCTCCATCAATGACGTTTCCTCCATGTCTACTGAACCCACCATGACATCAGATACAGACAGCAGCCTGGAGGCCACAGCCAGCGCTCTCAGCTGTTGTAGATGACTATCACCTTCCCCTGAAGCCTCACTCTGCGTCGCATGGTATCAGATTTAGGCCTGTCTATTTGGCTTTACTCTTCTGCTTTTCCTAATGCCACTTCTTTTTATTTATATTTTTATATTTTAGGTACGTTTGCAAGGTAAAGGTGATGTGTGTTAAGTATGTAGGTTGGCTCCATTTGCTTACTTTTTAAATACAAGTAATCTAAAATCATTTTAAGGAAAAGTTCCATCAGCTACTGAATGTGAGTACATTTTAATACGCTCACACAATTCTTCCCGATTAAGAATAGATAAAAATGGATCTGTACTGTTGTGGAGTAGAAGAACTAAATTGTTAATATATTTTTGGATGGATGTGTGTTAGTTTTCGATGTTTGAGTGAGTAAATCTGGAAAGTTTCATGATAGTATTTTGAACATTTAGATTGTGTAAAATATTAGCAGTGTATGAACTGATATTGGTGTAGGATAGCTATTTATTATTTGTTTTTAAAGGGTTATATTTTTTCTACAATTATTTATTGTTTTTAATTGTACAATTTTTGTTACAGAATTTTTTATTTTAATAATGATAGCAAAACTATTCTATATTTATTTCATTAAGCTGAATGGGCTTGATTTGTGCTTTATTTGATTCATTTATTTATTTATTTTTATGTTTTTACCAAGTGGCAATACTTGTAACTACTGCTAATGTAATATTGTATTTCTTAAAAATACGAATTAATGTTTTTTATCTGTAACTTACATTTTCAAATTTAATGCATTGAATACAATCCAGTCAGTTCCAGGATCACTGGCACCCTTGGTAATGTAAGATCAAAAAGGAAACGAGAATAATAGTATCTGTAAGTTACCCTAATTCCACTATAATTCTATAGTAAATGAATACACATAGATTCTCGTCTAAGATCTTGGAGCATAATCCGTCAAAGCAAACAGTGGGGATAGTTGTAGCCCAGTGGTTATGGTACTGGATTAGTAAGTAGAAGGTCACTGGTTTAAACCCCACCACTGCCAGGTTGCCACTGTTGGGCCCTTGAGGAAGGGCCCAATATTGTCTCAATTGCTTAGACAATATACTGTAAGACTTGGATAAAAGCGTCTGCTAAGTGCCGTAAATGTAAATGGATGAACTTATTTTCTGTATAACCATCCTGGTGTCTGCACAGACATGATTGGCTATGTCTTTGGGATGGATTAGCGTCCTGTCCAGGTTCTTCCTCCCTTGTGCCCAGTGTTTCCCCGAACCAAACCCACTGCAACCTTGATACAGCCAGCTTATTACAATAGAATTGTTTTTAACATGATTATCGTTAATTTGAACTACAACCCCAAATCAGAAAAAGTTGGGACAGCATGGAAAAAGCAAATAAAAAAAAAAAAAACACAGAGTTTCTTACATTTACTTTGACTTTGATTTGATTGCAGACAGGATGAACCTGAGATATTTCATGTTTTATCTGCTCTGCTTCATTTCATTTATTAATAAACATCCATTCCTGCATTTCAGACCTGCAACACATTCCAAACAAAGTTGGAATGGTAAAGCATTTACCACTTTGTAATGTCGCCATTCCTTTTCACCACATTTAAAAGACATTTTGGCACCAAGAAGACCAAGTGATTTAGTGTTTCAGCTTTTATTTTGCAGCAGTACAGGGTCGTCGTTGTCACATTTTTCCTTTCAAAATTCTGTACTGGGGACAGATCAGGACTGCAGGCAGGCCAGTCCAGTACCCGTACCCTCTTCTTTCGCAGCCATGCCTTTGTAATATTGCACATATTACAAAGGCATGGCTGCGAAAGAAGAGGGTACGGATACTGGACTGGCCTGCCTGCCTGCATGTGGTTTTGCATTGTCTTGTTGAAAAATGCATGGACGTCCCTGGAAAAGATGACGTCTTGAAGGCAGATCTCAATGTACTTTTCTGCATTAATGCTCCATCACAGAAATGTTAATGACCTTTGCCAATGGCACTGACACAGCCCCATAACATGACAGACCCTGACATACCCTACCAAACCATGATTACAATCACCTGTTGACATCACCCGTTTAAAATTGCATCATTATTTGGTTTTTACCTCATTACTAGCCCTAAATTGCTCCCGTCCCAACTTTTTTTGGAATGTGTTGCAGGCCTGAAATGCAGGAATGAGGGTTTATTAATAAATGTTAAGCAGATAAAACATGAAATATCTCAGGTTCAAATACAAGTCAAAGTAAATGTAAGGAACCCTGTTTTTATTTTATTTGCATTTTCCATGCTGTCCCAACTTTTTCTGATTTGGGGTTGTAATTACTTATACAAAAGTCAAGAGAGAGAGAGATTTTATTGTCATTTCAGCTATATACGAGTACATATTGAAACGAAACAACGTTCCTCCAGTTCCAAGGTGCAACACAGAAAGTTGCATGACAGTACAGTACCGTGCAGGTAGACAACATTACAGTAAATACCAGAATGCCTAAAATAAATAAAGGAAGACAAGACTAGAGACAAGTGTTGGTCAGTACATGGTACTGAGTACGTAATGGTGAGGTAGATAAGTTATGTGTATCAGTCAAGTTAAGTCAGACTTATTTATATAACGCTTCTTACAATGAACATTGTCTCAAATCAACAAAAAGATTCATGCTCTTTATTACACATATTTACCAACAGTGCCAGTAGTTCTGAAGCTGACTGTATATTCAGTGCACTTTATATAGTATTAAAGGTAGTTCTCTGATAATTGAAATGCTGTCCTGCGATGAAAGTGGAATGTCTTCTTGAATCAAGAAAAGTATTTTAATTTTGTAAACAAGTGCTAATTTTATACACATTTACAACTTCAACTGGTTTATTTTTGTGGAAAGAAACAAATGTGATTTATTTTGAGATTCCTTGATGTTTTATTCCTATTTTGAGCATTAAGGAAAGTTTCTAATGGAAGGTGCTGTAGGATGAACGTGTGGTATTATGTACGTAGGGTGCATTCGCAGTGATGCAGTGCATGACAATAATACTGCACGATTATCACTAACAGTTTGTGCTAGATATTAGTGGGACTTTTTTAAGTTTGTGGTTTATAGAGTGATGTGAGTAAATGTTTATGAAGTGTTTACAGGGTGAGTCAAAATTATGTTACCATTGAATTGCAGAAATCATTTATTCACAAAACATACTTCATGTGTGTAAGATGATTTACAGGACAGTTTCAACCTGTTCACCATCATATTCAACAAACAAAACCCAGCAAGCAACAGTACTATTTAGAGCCTAAAGCCCGGACACACATTTCGCAGGGCATAGATCCATTAGTGTTAACATAATTTTGACTCGCCCTGTACTTATTGTAAAACAGGGGTGGAAAAATCATCAGTGTGTCTGGGGGACACATTTCTATCTGTACAGGTGGGTGACAGATTAAATGGAAACCACATAAACTAGTGCATAATTGGGACAGTTTAAGAAACTATTTTAGAACATTTTTAGAAAGAATGGTAACTGCAAATCAATCCCAAGTCATTCTAAATGACCAATTACTTAATATGATGGAACATTTTTGATCTCTTTCAGGGTGATCACTCCCTCATTCACTTTCTTAACCGCTTATCCAATCGGGTCGCAGGGGGGTGCTGGAGCCTATCCCAGCTTTTCAAGCTGCAAGGCACACAGTAACACCCTGGACGGGGCGCCAGTCCATCGCAGGGCAGACACACACACACATGCACATACACACGCACATACACACACACCCATTCACCTATAGGGCAATTCAGTGTCTCCAATTAACCTGACTGCATGTTTTTGGACTGTGGGAGGAAACCGGAGCTCCCGGAGGAAACCCACGCAGACACGGGGAGAACATGCAAACTCTGCACAGAAACTTCCCCACCTGGGGACCGAACCGAGGACCTTCTTGCTGTGAGGTGACAGTGCTACCCACTTAGTCCCTTTAGTACCCACCGTGTCTTTCAGGGTGATAATTTCCCTCATTCACTGGGCACGCGGGGTCACTGAATAGATTGATAAGTGAGAAAGTAATGTCAGATTTGCTATCGCTTAAACAGTCGCTAAATCATAACCCAAATCAACAACACTTTGGAATTTTGGACTGATTTGACAAAATAACTTTTAGATGAAGTGGTTTCATTGCTCCAGTACAATTCCACAGGCAAGCAGAATATATAATAAGACACATTAAAGCTATTCTGGCAGAGATGCTTTTTTTTCCCTTTAATATGTTGCCCATCCATGAATGGAATGGAATTTGGACATGGCCGACTTCATGTCATTCTTGAAAGCAATAGAGAGAAAACAGTTTCAGGTAGTGCTTGAGGTACGAGTTTTTTTAGTGAATTAGCTGTATGCCGTTACAATTGTGCTCTTAAAGGCTCCCATAATAGAACTGTTTATTAATAACATCATTACAAAAAGAAAATGAGCAGGGGGGGTGGTTTAGCTGTGTTTAGGAAGGACCACTTTTATTTTGCCTGTATTTTAAACGTCAATGTTCCAGCTATGTCATGAACTTCTTGGTGGCAGGAAAAAGAAAGGAACAAGTATACAAAGTTAAAGTAGTACTTAAGGTCTGAGCTGGCAGTGAATCAGCCACCATCCTGAACGGTGTAACGTCTTTACACCCATGGGGGCTCAAGTAATACAAGTAAAACAAGTCATCAAGTGTGTACCTTCAAAAAGACAAACAAGGGTTTCTAGCGATAGTAGGATGGATCCACAATGCATCTAGTCTTGATAAAATGCATCTTGATAAAACAGTAACTGAAGCTTCACCTGTGTTGATCTGTCAATTCCCTACCATTAGATGTATGCCTAATCATGAATAAATTTAGTATTTAAGTCTGTGTAGTGTATTCATTCACCTGTGAGCTGTATTGACTGGTTCTAATACAAGTGTTTCCAAATGATTAGGTGTTTTTATCCCACAGATGCTACTGTAATCAAAGATTAATTTACATTTCAATTCTACTAAAATTTTATCAGTCTCATTTATTTTGTAAAACAATAGATTTAACTTTCTAAGTTAGTTGTTGGTTATGTTATGTATATATATGTAGATTTTATGTGCAAAGCTTATAAGGTACAAAGATCATTAAAATATCAACATTTTAACGCCAAACTTTGTCAATAAAAATGAGACCCAGACAACAATGATTTTAAATCAATTTATTTAACTAAATAATTAAAACACTTTACACATTAGCAATCAAGAAATGAATGTACTGTATATGTCGCTTCACAGAAAGGAAGACCTGGGATGGATTTCCAGATGAAGCAGTCTGGTTCTGGGTCCTTTTTGTGTGGAGTTTGTATGTTCTCCCCGTGTCCACGTGGGTTTCCTCTGGGTGCTCCAGTTTCCTCCCACAGTCCAAAGACATGCAGTCAAGTTAATTAGATACTAAAAAGTCCCCTTAAATAAATGTGAGGGTCAGTGAGTGTGTGTGTGTTTGCCCTGTGATGGACTGGCGACCTGTCCAGGATGTCTCCTGTCTTTCGCCGAGTGAGTAGGACCAAACTGCAAACTCGAATAGAATAAAACAAACACATCACGTAATAATTCATTTAAAATGTCAAAATAGTTAGAATTCACGTAACATATAATAATATAAATCACACTAAAACTGTCAAAGTATTAATATCATCAGTAATAATAGTGGTGGTAAATTCCTCTTGGTTTTTACTAAAGCCCAAACACCCACAATGACAAGAATATTAATCAAGAATAGAACAAGAGCTGTTAAATATTCTGATCTGATGAACCTGTAAAAGAGAAATAATGAAGTTAGTGGTTGTTAATTATAACATGTAAAAACCCTATACTTACCCTCAAGAAACCTGAGCAACACAAAGAAAAAAAGGGAAAGACAAGTGATATTTTGTGATTGCAAAAAGATTGGAAGAAAGAGTGGAAGGTTGCTCAGAATTTATTCACGGCCTTCAGCAGCTGCTGCACATGTTGCTTAAGGAGGCCCAATACCACACGAGTCAAGCCTTCTATATCTCCATAGAGTACTAGAGGCTGAGAGAACAACAGCTCTAGAAAAGCAGTCAGCTGATCCTATTAACAAGAAAAACAACATGATGTTACTGAGAATAAAAACTATCCTGTATGATGTTTATTATGGGGTGAAAAGAAATGTTCAACACTTACGAGAAGAACCATGAAACATAGATTTGCTGCAGGTTCCCAGAACTCAACATCCCAGCTGATGATGTGTCTGAACAGTTTATCCAGGAATCCTCCTTCAGTCTTTGGAAGAGAAGAACAAGATTACAGTTACAATTTAATGGTACCTAAAATGAAGAATGTATTCTAACACTGAATCATATGACAAGATAAAAGTCTACAATGTCGTCTAAAACAGGATTCCAAATGTTTCCAGTTCAAACTCCTGACAGTTCACTTACAAACTCAGGTGCAGAGTCGTTTCTGAACCACCCGAAAAGAATGAGTTCAAACAGCACATCCAGGATGTTTAGCTGCAGCTGCAGAAGAGAAATGTTGTAAATGCAGTTAGCTTTTATTATTGTAGAGTGCAGCCTGAAACTACAGCAACTGAAATATAACCCAATAGAAAGCTACAGTATGAATATTTGGGGACCCCTATAAAAAGAAACGTTCTGTAATGTTATTTTGTGGGACAACTCCTTCATTCAGCTACTGTTTAAAATTGTAACAGCAAATGTTACAAGCAGTAGCTTAAACATGGAAAATTCAGTGTACCTGATTCTCCACCAGCTCCAACTCAATTAAGTTCTGATTGGCAGGTGCTTTTAGGAAGCGCATCAGTGACTCATAGGAAAGCTGAGTATCAACCACATTCTGTCCAGAAAACAATCACATTCTTATTACACTCCTCTTTGTTCCTTTAGGTAACACTGAAATCTGCTTTAGGTAACTTGGTGAAATCAGTCACCTGCTTATTAAGAGCTGCCAGATACATCACCAGCTCTTTCCCACTCACAAACAGAAAGTTCTGTAAATGGATGCTGGTAAAGAGCATCTGAACACAAGAAGCACAATATCAGAACAGTAGGAACTCTGCAAGTGTGTTAACATCAGCTAATCAGAAAGACGGCAGAAGCTTTTAAGGTGTACTCACAGAGAAGACCTCACGCAGAGCAGGCAGCTTGAGGGCGACATCGGCAATGCCACAGTCTGCAAGGTGGCAGCTACGGAACAGAGTTAAATTGAACCTTTCTGTCATATTTAGTTTGCCAAAAATACTACTATGACCTGAATATGATCCTGATACCTGATAAAGGGCACCTCTCTCTCTTCAGCAGAATGACTTTCCTCACTTCCCTGCAGTGACAACAAGTAATAGATGATAAAAACATGTACAGTAGTGTTCAAAAAAATAGCAGTGATTTTAAAAAAGTGAATAAAGCACAAAATCATTATAATAACTTTTATTTCCATAAATGCAAATGCACTGAAAATACTACACTTTCAATTCTAAATCAAAACATTAACAACATTTTGCCAGTTTGTGTTCATCCTTTACAGAAAGTTAAGAAAAATGAATATTAGGCTGTTCAAAAAAATAGCAGTGCAGCATTTTTCATTAAAAACTCAAAAAAATTATCTATAACATGAAAAAATGTTTGAGGTTTTACTTTACTTTAAATTACTGAACTAATATTTAGTGGCAAAACAATTGTTCCTGAGATCTGTGTTGCATGGAGTCGATCAACTTCTGGCACCTCTGAACAGGTATTCCAGTCCAGGTTGATCAGACTACATTCCACAGTTCTTCTGCAATTTTGGGTTTTGCCTCAAAAAAACACGTTTCAGATTTCAGCCCACAAGTTCTCTATGAGATTGAAGTCAGGGGATTGGGCTGGTCACTCTATTACCTCAATCTTGTTTGTCTGTAACCAAGATGTTTTGGGTCATTGTCATGTTGAACCACCCATTTTAAGGACATTTCTTCTTCGACATAGGGCAACATGATCTCCTCAAGTATTCTGATATATTTAAACTGATCCATGATCCCTCGTATGCCATAAATAGGTGTAACACCATGGTATGAGAAACATCCCATATCATCATTTTGTACCACCGTGCTTTACTGTCTTCACAGTGAACTTTGGCTTGAATTCAGTGCTCGATGGTCGTCTGACATACTGTCTACAGCCACTAGACCCAAAAAGAACAATTTTGCTTTCACCAGTCCACAAAATGTTGAGCCATTTCTCTTTGGACCAGTCAATGTGTTCTTGGCAAATTTGAACCCATTCAGGACACGTCTGTTTCTTAACAACGGGACTTTGCAAGGAGTTCTTGCTGGTATATTGGCTTAATTGGCTGGTAAATTCACTTAATCATCTTCTGTACTCACTGGTAACTTCAGATGTTCCTAATTCTTTCTGGAGGTGATCATTGGCTGAGCCTTTGCCATTTTGGCTATTCTTCGATCCATTTGAACAGTAGTTCCACGCTTCCTTCTGCGTCTTTCAGGTTTTGGTTGTCACTTCAAGGCATTTGAGATCATTTTAGCTGAGCAGCCGATAATTTGCTGCACTTCTCTGTATGTTTTTCCCGCTACTATCAACTTTTTAATCAAAGTATGCTGTTCATCAGAACAATGTCTGGAACAACCCATTTTACCCAATATTTCAGAAGGAAATGAGCTATGACCAAGCTGTGCAACATTTGCCACCCTCCTAAATTAAATAAGGGCCAAATTTGACACACGTTCTTCTGCAGAATGAATGATTTCACCAATTGAACTCCTCACTGCTATTATTTTGAACAAGCCCCTTTCAATCAATGCTTCAATTACTCAGAATGAGTGGCATGCATGTCCTAATTGTTGGGTTTGTTTTGTTTTCATTACTCTACTACACTTTCAAGTAAACTATTTGCTATATAGAAATAGCATTTCTACTAAAAACAGTGATTTATCAGGTTAATGGTGTTGGACTGCTATTTTTTTGAACACCACTGTATATTAGGGGCAGTGCTTTTCCAGTACAGCCTGGAACATGTGGAAACGATGCTCAAGTAAAAGACTGTAGACAAACCAGAGACAAAATGCAGTACTGTACTGTAATCAAATCAGAGCAGTGCAAAGAATTTACCATGCAGTCTTCCAGCAGGACGTTGACAAAAGTCTCGAGCCGGCGACAGGATACAACTTCACTCACCCTCCCAGAAATGCTCTGAAGGGAAAAATTGGATCTGACAGATTTAGACCAAAATTTGGACTTAGCAGTAGTTTGTGATGCCACAAAAACAAGCTCTCACTTGTATGCCAGTAAAAGCATCTTCACTGGTGGTGTAGTATGGGAACCCCTGCAAAGGAAAATGCACTCAAACTCAAGACCAAACTGCACACAAACGCTCATATAATTAAAATGAAGCTGGACGTGCAGAGCTAGTCTGATCTTACAAGATGATTCATGCGGCAAGTCTCAGTGATGGTAAACCACCACTGCTGGATCTCAGACCCTTCAGACACAGATACAAAGTACCTCTTGATCTCCACAGACTATAAAACAAACACAAAAGCATAGATTAGTAGTTATAAACTGAAAGGTATGTTTGTGTTACAGTTGCCACATTATTTATGCATTCTTGTATACCTCTGACTGAGAGCGGCGGGATTCATAAGAAAGGAACTGAATTATTTGGCACGTGCTGTTCAGTTCACGACCACCACAAAGCTGTAAAATGTTCAGGACAAAGATCTTAAATGTTTTTTTATTATTATTATTATTTAAAGCAGTTTCAAACGACACATGAAACAGTCTAACCAATTAAAAATACAGATAGGAAATTGAGCAATTTTAGTCAGTGCTATGGTGGATCCAGTTTTCCCAGAATGCCCATGAAACTCTTAATGATTTTGTTCAGTAATAATGTGTGATAAATAATGATCATCCTCTCCCATCCCTTATCTAAAATAAAAGAAAGAATACCACAATCTTGGGTTCCTCTGGTGGTAGAGCAGTGGTTACCAGCTGCCAGTTTGGCTCGTTGATCTTAAATAAAGAGCATGTAAAAATAAACATGTAATATGTTGTAATTGTAGTGGTACAGTATTATTTTCAATTATACATACCTGCAGGACGCTTGCCTCATCCACACCTTCTTTGTCGTCTGACACAGAAGCTGTAATGAACAATTTTATCATTAAATTATAGTATTCATTTGTGTTCATTGAATATTAAAGCAAGTGGAGTAATATTATTGATAAGCATGATTCTGAAATAGGGTGTGTTCTGAAATAAAGGTGTGTTTAGAAATGGACTGTGCACTGTTATGTATCGACATTGAGTGTGTTTTGAAAACACACGCGTTCCTGTTACACTTTATATACAATGTAGCTATTTACAGCTACTCGGTTATTTAATGACCAGTGTTCCGTACAGAACTTACTCCAGCCAACCAAAGTGCACAAAGCTAATTATCTAGCAGCTAAGCTGACCGGGGTTTGTTTACCATTTGCGTCCGGCTGGGAACGCTCGGTAAGCGGATCGCTTTTTCTCCGGAGTCGGCAGTACGCCCAGTAGCCGGCAGAGCCTAAAGCAATGAGTCCGGCAGCGCACGCCATTCTCCGGAGAGTCTTCTCAGTAAGACCGGGCAGAATATTAGCAAGGTCCATGAGTTTGGTGTATTTATTTGTTTATTTAAAAGCACTTTTGAGGAGCACAATAAGACACGTCCGATCGCTAGCGATGCAGGAACACTAATGAAGCTTGTTGCTTGCCACTGACTGCTTTATGTGCTCTCATCACCTAGGAGATCACTATGCGTTTAATAAAATGAGAACTATTATTATTTTTAAATTAGACATTATGATATGTTTAACAAATTCTTAAAAAGGTAGACTGTTAATTCTGAAAACAAATAAAAACGAATAATTAAAAAATTATAATTGATAATTTGATTCTAGGAATCGGTCCAATAGAATCAATGCTTCGATTCCAGGCCGTTACAATACAGTGTCGATTCCTCGCCCAAAGTATTCAAATCAGCGAATCGTTTCAACCGAACTCCCAAACATGATTATCAGTTAAAAAAAAGTTTTAAAAAGCTTAAATGCAACGTAATTTAAATTAAATGTAACCTAAATGTTCATTGCTCTCTCTTTTATTTTAAAATAATGTTTTGTTTATTCCAATTCAGTTGTTTCTGTTTGTTTAATAGATATGAATATTACTCGAAAATGTCCATTTCTCAGCTTTACAGCATCCTGTGAAGTGATTGCCAGTGAGTAAGTAGTGAGCCTCTATATGTGACCACTCTTACTCTTTGCTGATGCTGCTGTCCATGTTTAAAATACTGTACACTTCTTTGACTGTTCCCATATAAAACATTTAATCATTTTTCTTTTTTTGTGTTGGGTTAAGACATTTTGGGCCCCATTGTTTGGCTTTTTTTGCAATGAGTCTTACCTGAGAACTTACCTGTGCTGCTGTGTTTGTACTATAAATCTAATTCACTAAGTCAATATATCAAAGTCGCTTCCAACTCAAGCATTTTCATGTGCTGTTTTTGTCATTTTGCCCACACCCTGAAAGTAACAGCATTCATATTCATTTTACAAAAAAGACAATATGTTTATTCAATGTGTTTTTTTTTTTTTTTTAACACAACCTGAGAAATAAATTATACAGTAATTATTTGCAGTACCATTTTAACCAAGACAACCTCAATCCTTTATAAAAATGTAATTTTACAAGTGATTGGCTAGATGCTTTTTTCATGTTGTCATTGTTTTTATGCCGAATTTGCTCATTTACAAAGCCAGTAACCACCTGCCATTATATTTAAAAGAAAAAAAAAATGAAGCTGCAGCCAAGTTCAGGTTTAGAGACTTTAAACATGAATGAGCAATAAATTAATATAAAATGTCTCATCTATGGTTAATTTCTTCTCAACATGAAAGGCACTGTTATGGAAATAATTTACTATTATTAATAGACAATAGTAAGTGAGTCAGCAACCAGAATCATATCTATTGCAAACAACCCCAGAAATCATGCTTTGGTATCATTTTTGCAGTAGTGATGTGAGATGATTGAGAATCCAGTGATGGAGATAATAATTTAAACATATGATAAAACTTCAGGCTAAAGATTCAGGACAAAACAGATATGTTACATAAGATAACAGTCCCAAGATGCTGTGATAAAACAGCACAAAATTGCTCCAGAATACCCATGATACATGAGTACAGAAATTTAAGTTCCATCTAGAACAAGTACACAATGTGTCCATGTTCACTGTTACATTTTGCTTGTCCTTGTACCAAGTGTTAGATCTCCTAATGTGGAGAAGAACTCCTCCATCTCACTCTGCAGTAGTTTGTTTCGGTTCTCTGCATCCTCACGGGCCCGCTCTGAGTTCCGAAGTTTAATTTCTAACATCCTGTATTTCTTTCTCTCCTGGTCTAGCTCCTCTTCTAGCCTGTCGACCTGCTTACTCAGCGATGCACTGTTCTCTTCCAGTCTGTTAAAACAAGACATGATTTTCAGAAAACTACCAAATGACACTTTTTATTAATAAATCTTCAATGGCACTTACACTCAGAGACACTATTATAGTTAAGATACTGTAAGTTCATTTGTTTAACATTTTGAGGAATTCCTATAGACTTGTCATCAATGCTTATTAATAAACTAGCAATTATCAATTATCAGTTCAAAGTATTTGCCAATACGTGCATGTTAGTTAGTTACACAAAAAGCAAATATAATGCCATTGACTTCTACACTGCCTGGCCAAAAAAAAGGTCACATACTCTAATATTTGGTTGGACCGCCTTTAGCTTTGATTACGGCACACATTCGCTGTGGCATCGTTTCCACAAGCTTCTGCAATGTCACAACATTTATTTTTGTCCAGAGTTGAATTAATTTTTCCCCAAGATCTTGTATTGATGATGGAAGATTTGGACCACTGCGCAAAGTCTTCTCCAGCACATCCCAAATATTCTCAATGGGGTTCAGGTCTGGACTCTGTGGTGGCCAATCCATGTGTGAAAACGATGTCTCATGCTCCCTGAAGCACTCTTTCACAATTTGAGCCAGATGAATCCTGGCATTGTCATCTTGGAATATGCCCGTGCCATCAGGGAAGAAAAAATCCATTGATGGAATAACCGGGTCGTTCAGTATATTCAGGTAGTCAGCTGACCTCATTTTTTGGGCACATAACATTGCTGAACCTAGACCTGACCAACTGCAGCAACCTCAGATCATAGCACTGCCCCCACAGGCTTGTACGGTAGGCACTAGGCATGATGGGTGCATCACTTCAGCCGCCTCTCTTCTTACCCTGATGTGCCCATCACTCTGGAACAGGGTAAATCTGGACTCATCAGACCACATGACCTTCTTCCATTGCTCCAGAGTACAATCTTTATGCTCCCTAGCAAATTGAAGCCGTTTTTGCCGGTTAGCCTCACTGACAAGTGGTTTTCTTAAGGCTACACAGCTGTTTAGTCCCAATCCCTTGAGTTCCCTTCGCATTGTGCATGTGGAAATGCTCTTACTTTCACTAAAGTTTGATTTCACCAAACGTTTAAGTGATCGCCGATCACGATCATTCAAGTTTTTTTCCGACCACATTCCTTCCTCGAAGATGATGTTTCCCCACTGTCCTTCCACTTTTTAATAATGCGTTGGACAGTTCTTAACCCGATTTTAGTAGTTTCAGCTTCTCCTTAGATGTTTTCTCTGCTTGATGCATGCCAATAATTTGACCCTTCTGAAACAGATTAACATCTTTTCCACGACCACAGGATGTGTCTTTCGACATGGTTGTTTAACAAATGAGAAGCTACTCACTGCATCAGTTAGGGTTAAATAACTTGTTGCCAGCTAAAACAATCACCCATGCAGTAATTATCCAATGGGATACCTATTTGCTTAGTTAAATCCAGGTGGTGACCTTTTTTTTGGCCAGGCAGTGTATAATGCCATTGACTTGTATAATGCTCATTCACCTATGCCTTCAAACTTACTTTTTTATTCGGGCTTCATAATTAATCTTCTGTTTCTTCAGCTCGTCCCTCAGTTCTGTTATAAGGCTGCTAAGTGCTTGCGAGTCTTCTGCATCCCCAGACATGTCTCCATTTTCATCCACATTCCCATACTCACTGCATCCTGCACTGCTTACACACAACTCCAGTTCTTCACTGCTCTTTGTCATTTTCTTCTCTTCAGCCATCCACTCGCCCTTATCTGAGCTCAGTACAGGGGCGTCGCTGCCCACAGAGTTTACTACTGATATCTCACATGATGATGTGGACCAGGGCGTGCTGGCTACACTGGGCACACTTACACTGGATAATGTCACATTGTCGTAAGTAGAAAGTCGATTAGACAGCACAGAATCCTTGCCCACACGCTCTCCCGAAGAGGTACGGCGATGGCTTCTCAGAGATGATAGGCCGTTCATCAGCCAGTTCCCAGTACTGGACACGTCCACAGTTGATCCTCCAATCTTAGGAATCTGAGCCCGAGCATTACTCCCTTTAAAAGAATATTTCCATGAAGGGAGGGACTTTACTTGCTTACTAGGGCTCACTGCTAATCCCTGAGGTGTCTGTTTGGCATTGGTGGGCACACCCATGTTTATATCCAAAGATGCGGCACTGCTACATTTGTGATCAGGAAGGCTGGAGGTCTGGCTGGGAGATGGACAGCTCTGAATTTCCTCCTCTGACAACCAGGCTACCCTGCTGCGCTGACCCTGAGCCTCTTTCTGCTCTGAGGATTGCTCAACCTCCAAGCTTTTATACAGCCTCTCATGCTCACTGATCAGCACTGTCATCAAGTGCTGCACCTGAGAAGTTCCTGCCAACAAATACAAAACGCTATGATGTAAACTGGTATAAACATAAAGACATCAATTTTTCTTCTGAATGCAAGCAAACATTAAACATTGACTAGTAAGTTAAGAACTAAAGTTTCATAATTTTATATAAACTAGCATAATTAATAGCCAGCGTCACCCAATGTCCCACCTTAAAATTAAAAAAAATTTGCAGTACACAACAGAAAATTAATAGTGTATATGAAGCACATAAATTATTTTTGCAAATCATTTCAAACGTTCCCACATGTTCTGGTACCTGTGTTAAATGCATTTATTAAGGGTTTGCATCTACTGCTATACTACAACAATTGCTTTCATATGAACTTAATATCCACTTTTTAACAGTATATAAATAATTATGTAACCAGTACTCACTGCAATGCTAATATGCTATTATGCTAATATTAGCATTGCTATATTGCAATGCTAATAAGGCAAGCACTATATGAACTAAAGCTAAAGCTGTACAGCAGTAAGATTATAATGAATTGGCCTGTGGCACCCTGTATCACCAGCAGAGGGAAACACAGGTCAATAGGGCTTCTTTCTAAAGCAACTAAGTAATCCAGGGGCTCTAGCACTCATTCTACGACAGCGCATTAGGGCCACTTTAAAGAAAAATAATTTTTAAAGTTTCGATTTCGAGAATAAAGTCGTATAAATTTGGATTTTGAGATTAAAGTTGAAATTATTTTGAGAATAAAGTCGTATACATTTGGATTTTGAGATTAAAGTCGAAATTATTTCGAGAATAAATTCGAAATATTTTGGCTATAGCAACCTCCTTGTGTTAAAATGAGGGATGTTCATAATCTGGTAAAGTTATACTTTCGTATTGGTCGTATAAAGAAATTCCCAATCTCCTGCACATCAGCACTAGTTTGTTATTAGTGTAAGGATGATGAAACTTCTTTGTAATAAACTGGGTTTATTTAGAAGAACGTGCGCCACCGGTGCGCTCTGCGCAGTACCTCAACCGAGCCGTATGGCATCGCTATACAGTGGGGCCAAAAAGTATTTAGTCAGCCACTGATTGTGCAAGTTCTCCTACTTAGACAGATGAGAGAGGTCTGTAATTTTCATCATAGGTACACTTCAACTATGAGAGACAAAATGAGAAAAAAAAAATCCAGTAAATCACATTGTAGGATTTTTAAAGAATTTATTTGTAAATTATGGTGGAAAATAAGTATTTGGTCAATAACAAAAGTTCAACTCAATACTTTGTAACATAACCTTTGTTGGCAATGACAGAGGTCAAACGTTTCCTGTAAGTCTTCACCAGGTTTGCACACACTGTAGCTGGTATTTTGGCCCATTCCTCCATGCAGATCTCCTCTAGAGCAGTGATGTTTTGGGGCTGTCGCTGGGCAACACGGACTTTCAACTCCCTCCACAAATTTTCTATGGGGTTGAGGTCTGGAGACTGGCTAGGCCACTCCCGGGCCTTGAAATGCTTTTTACGGAGCCACTCCTTCGTTGCCCGAGCGGTGTGTTTGGGATCATTGTCATGCTGGAAGACCCAGCCACGTTCCATCTTCAATGCTCTCACTGATGGAAGGAGGTTTTGGCTTAAAATCTCACGATACATGGCCCCGTTCATTCTTCCCTTAACACGGATCAGTCGTCCTGTCCCATGTGCAGAAAAACAGCCCCAAAGCATGATGTTTCCACCCCCATGCTTCACAGTAGGTATGGTGTTCTTGGGATGCAACTCAGCATTCTCCTTCCTCCAAACACGACGAGTTGAGTTTTTACCAAAAAGTTTCATTTTGGTTTCATCTGACCACATGATATTCTCCCAATCCTCTTCTGGATCATCCATATGCTCTCTGGCAAACTTCAGACGGGCCTGGACATGTACTGGCTTAAGCAGGGGGACACGCCTGGCACTGCAGGATTTGAGTCCCTCTCGGCGTAGTGTGTTACTGATGGTAGCCTTTGTTACTTTGGTCCCAGCTCTCTGCAGGTCATTCATCAGGTCCCTCCATGTAGTTCTGGGATTTTTGCTCACCGTTCTCATGATCATTTTGACCCCACGGGATGAGATCTTGCATGGGGCCCCAGATCGAGAAAGATTATCAATGGTCTTGTATGTCTTCCATTTTCTTACAATTGCTCCCACAGTTGATTCATTCACACCAACCTGCTTGCCTATTTGTAGATTTACTCTTCCCAGCCTGGTGCAGGTCTACAATTTTCCTTCTGGTGTCCTTCGACAGCTCTTTGGTCTTGGTCATGGTTGAGTTTGGAGTCTGACTGTTTGAGGCTGTGGACAGGTGTCTTTTATACAGATAACGAGGTCAAACAGGTGCCATTAATACAGGTAACGAGTGGAGGACAGAAGAGCTTCTTAAAGAAGAAGTTACAGGTCTGTGAGAGCCAGAAATCTTGCTTGTTTGTGGGTGACCAAATACTTATTTTCCACCATCATTTACAAATAAATTCTTTAAAAATCCTACAATGTGATTTACTGGATTTTTTTTTTCTCATTTTGTCTCTCATAGTTGAAGTGTACCTATGATGAAAATTACAGACCTCTCTTATCTTTCTAAGTAGGAGAACTTGCACAATCAGTGGCTGACTAAATACTTTTTGGCCCCACTGTAAATGGTTGCATTGACGGGTTTAGTCATCATGTCATGTGGATGGAAGTGTACAATACAAACAGCCATCCAAAAAAAGTAATCACGAGTTACTGGATAACCACAGTAACACGCATTAAACGCAGCCCTCAGCGCTTGCGTGCCAATCCAGGTACTGAGACCCGTGCTTCTCTAAACTGACAAGCCTACAACGGCTGCACACTCTTTGTCCATAATATTTCGACTTTATTCTCATAAACATTTCGACTTTAATCTCGAAATAATTTCGACTTTATTCTCATAATCATTTCGACTTTTTTCTCAAAATTGAAACTTATATGACTTTATTCTTGAAATCAAAACATAAAAATATTTTTTTACAGTGGCCCTAATACGCCGTCGTACTCATTAGCTCTAATGCACAGCAGCAGAACTCAGTGCTGTACAAACCTGCTCTAAAGTCTTTGCATTGTGCCTGACACTGCAGGTAAAGCAGACGGCCAGTGTGGCATTTGCCTTTTTTATTTAAAGAGCTCTCGAAAACTAAAAGGTAAATCCCTAAACTTAAAACTAAATATTAAAGCCTTCCTGAAAGATTTTCTTTTCTTTATGACTACGGCTTGAGGGAAAACCACTGCTTGTTTGTTTGTTTATTATGATTCTAACGTCATGTTTTACACTTTGGTTACATTTATGACAGGAACTGTAGTTACTCATTACACAAGGTTCATCAGTTCACACAAGGTTATATCGAACACAGTCATGGAAAATTTTGTATCTCCAATTCACCTCACTTGCATGTCTTTAAACTGTGGGAGGAAACCGGAGCACCCGGAGTAAACCCACACAGACACAAGGAGAACATGCAAACTCCACACAGAAAGGACCCTGACCGCCCCACCTGGGGATCAAACCCAGGACCTTATTGCTGTAAGGTGACAGTGCTACCCACTTAGCCACCATGCCGTAATAAATCCTACCTCTGCCATTTGTATTGTCTTCCTTTTCTGATTAGCCACTCACTTATGGCTACTATTTATTCCCTTTTTATTTATTCCCACTTTTTCTTATTCTAATTTTGGGTCCAAAATCTTTAGTTGAGTCTGTTGAGCTGTGGCAGCTTACCTTCACCACAAAGACACAGACTGACTCAACCAGCTATGGTCCCACCAAAGTCAAGAGAGCCATTTTCAGTGAGTGTGGGTAGGTGATCATCGTTTGGTTTACCACAGAGCTACAGCAAACTTTTTGACTGCCCAGTTGGCGGAAAGTCTGCTTTATGGCTCCTCTGCATTTGGCAGGGTTTGTTGCTTTGTTGATGACTACACTATTAAGTTCCTCACTCTAGAAGCCACGAGTAGGTGGAACTTTGAGGAACTTATGGCAACTTTCTGGGAATGGGGTGCTGTTGGAGATGCTCAAAGACTAGTTGGCCACCCGTGACCCATCACCGTTTTTGGAGCTTCTGTTTGACATTGCCATCCAGAAGGACAACCTTCCCTGGTAGTGTGAATAAAGCTGCAGGGCAAAGCTCCCCTGGCATAGTCTGCCCAGTCTGGCTACTATTGCCCTTCTGCCTCACTCTGTTGATGCAGAGGAGGAGCCCATTCCGCTTGCAAATGCCCATCCTCCTCACTTTAAACCAGAACTAGCCTTTTAAAAAAGCTGGGGCTACCACTATTGTATGATGGAGAATGCATAGCTTAAGCTAGAAGGGTTGAGGTCCATCTCAGGAATGGGGACCTGTGACAAAACAGAAATTTGCTCCCCTGACCCAGTAGATTACAGAGAACCTAGTTCTCCTCATCCAACATCAGTCTTTGACCTCAAAAATGCTCTTTAGACATAGATGTACTTTGTTCTGGATTTGGTGTAAATATTGAGTTTACTGATCTTTTCTAATGTTTGTATAGTTTTTATACCTGTTTAATCATCCTGACTATTTAATAAATAATAAAACAGTTTGCCTTACCCTCCATCATTGTAACATAGTCCTCCATTTTAGGTCTTAGGATATTTGGTCCAAATACTGTAGCAAGATTTTGCACACTCATCTTATTTTCATTTGAGTGAGACTGGACTTCATCCAAGAATCTAACAGAACAAAACCATAAATACTGCAGAGTTTACAATGTGTTATAATACCTGGACAGACAGATTTGTATTTAACATAATTATCCCATCTCACTGTGTCCTGGCTTACTTGCAAATGTATTTCAGTAGGTTGTAGTTGGCTTGAGGAAGAGTCTTCACTTGCTTTGCAAGCTCACCTAGTCCCTATCAGAGGATTACAAAGAAAACTGTAAATTAAAATTGAATGCAGATTGCAAGCTCTGATCTGCATTGCTCTCAATTATTCAGTTATTATAAATTAATTACATCAGGATGGGCAAAATAACTCTGACAACACCACATGTCTTACCACTTCCTCGTCTTTGAGCAGGAGCTGGGCGCAGGTGAGAAAGTCCTCATATTTACTGAAGGGGATGACGGGTTCAGGCAGCTCCCTGAGGTAAAGCTTCAGCAGAGAGGCCACCGTGTGAACATCAGTGTTACTGCAAATCATTCCACACAATCAGTGTAGGCCACAAATGAATAGCTGCATATGAGAAGGCCTATTTTCTAAACATACCAGTCTTAACAGCAGTGTTAATTAAAGTGCTTGGAAAATAGAGCTAGGACAGCATGGTTCATTCCAACCCATGGCCACATGTTCAGACAAGTCTTAATGGTTGGGACTTGAGTCTTAAAGAATGTCATTGCAAGGTATGATTACTTGTGTCTTTATAACAATTTATATTCTTATGCCTTAGGGCCTAATGGCATAGGTATGAATGTCTACGTGGTAACAGCTTAACAAAGTGAAACTTACACATCCACAGAGAATAACTGAATAGAGAGTGGAGAAAGTGGAGTTCTCAATATAGAGGACAAGAACTATATACACTGATTAGCCATAACATTACAACCACCTCCTTATTTCTACACTCACTGCCCATTCTATCAGCTCCACTTACCATAAAGAAGCACTTCGTTGTTCTACATTTACTGACTGTAGTCCATCTATTTCTCTACAAACTTTTTTAGCCTGCTTTCACCCTGTTCTTCAATGGTCAGGCCCCCCACAGGACCACTACAGAGTAGGTATTATTTGGGTGGTGGATCATTCTCAGCACTGCAGTTGCAATGACATGGTGGTGGTGTGTTAATGTGTGTTGAGCTGGTATGAGTGGATCAGACACAGCAGGGCTGCTGGAGTTTTTAAACACCGTGTCCACTCACTGTCCACTCTATTAGACACTCCTACCTAGTTGGTTCACCTTGTAGATGTAAAGTCAGAGATGATTGCTCATCTATTGCTGCTGTTTGAGTTGGTCATCTTCTAGACCTTCATCAGTGGTCACTGCAGTGCTGAGAATGATCCACAACCCAAATGTAATGCCTAGTCGGTGTACAGTACTATATTGAATTTTGTGAAAAAACATGTTTGAGAGTTTGGAAGATAGAATGGGGACTAATCGGTGCAGTGGAGCTAGAGGAGAAATACTGTCAGATGTTCCTGGTCTCAGCAAAAAAGTAATGAACTCTTCAGGGGTGCATGGTGCAGGAGGAGGAGGAGGTGTGGGGAAAAAAACTTTTATAGGTCAGATGCAGATTTTCCCAGTTTTTCTTAAGATGTATGAATTTCTATACATTTTGAATAGAATTAAGAAAACAATGTGCATTAAAATAAATTTTCCCAATTTTTGTACTGCATAATCTGTGCAATACAGAATTTAAATTGAATATGAATAAATCACTTAAGTTCTAAAACGTCTTTAAATTTTCTACTAAAATTAATATGAATTCTACTTTTAGTAGTTAAGCATAAAAAGATGGTTATTTATTTAGGGCACAGCATTATGATGCATAATAGTTTTTGTATTTCTTGTTTGCCATGGAGTTTTGGAACATAATTACATTTAAAATGTTTATTTATTATGTATTCATTTTAATGTATATAGGAGGACACCTGGACTGGCTACCAATTTTAAAGTTTAAATATAAAGTGAACAATTAATCTTTTGTATCTGAAATGAAGAATTTCATCTCACCTGTCAAACGAAGGTTTGTCACCACAGTCGAAAGCATCCTGGAGCTCTTTGACCAGATTTGCCTGTCCTGGCATGCGAAAGAGGCCCTCCTCATTCAGACCCTGTTCCCGTATGAAGTCCACACACTGCTCCACCAGTAGAGGTGCCAGCCGGGTCCCAAACTTTTTCTCATATTGCACTGTGTCTTCCAGATGCTGGCCAAAAATCCCTTTACAACAAACACATGGATTCAAACAAACTTTAGTGTCTTAAAACATACACAAATATGTTTGGCGGTCCCAAAGACATAGAATTAAAATTGACCTCCTATATAGATTACCTCTGCATTTATTACAACTGTGCCCAGGATACACACACAAACAAGTGCTACACAACAGCAAAGCCTCAACGTCCGGCATACGATACATTACAGATCCATGCAGGGGGTCTTTAGCTGGCAGATATCCATGTCATATTAATAACCCTACACTTCACTTCGCAAATGTACGCTTTAGCTGTCTAATACATTTATGACTGAGCATTTGTTTTGCCATGGTCCATTACACTGTAATCCAAGTTGTAAGAGAGAATAAGCCTTAAACACTAAGACAGACAGGTATCATCTAGTCTGTGATTGGTCCAGCTAGTGTAAATAGCTCTAAGCGTTAGAATCGCAAGCACTGGTTGGGATGTCTTTCAGCTATATATACAAGCTCCAAATAAATGACAGCTCTATTTCTGTTAACAAGCAAAGTGTGGTTAGCTTCTCTTCAGAAACTAATCTAATAACAATGCAGACATGATAAATGTCAAGTATCCAGGCTTGTTAGTCAATGTTCAAATTTGCAGGCAAATAAAAATGACAAAGGTTGTCTTCTCAGAGACTTGCAAGGCATAAAAGAGTGATATTCTGAATATACATATTTCTCTCATCACGAATCTACACGAGTCATTTCAGAAGATAAGTGTTACTTGATTCTATTTGTGTAACAGGGTGGTGTAGGATAACACACCAGTCAAATGCAAGGGCTGAACAGAATCAAACTAGAAGAAGCCTGAGTGACTCAACAGAAAACAAAAACATAAGGAAAATAATTTTAAACAGCCAAGGCAGGATTCAATATGAGACTATAGAGCATCGAGAACAAGCACTCCGCAACGTGTGCCAAGTGGCAGCTTAGAAAACTAATTGGAAATTTGGAAAGACTTTTGAAAGTTGTGCAGTGCTAGCTCACCACCCGCTGAGATCCCAGTCTCAGCAGTGTTGTCGGCTGGCCAGGAGTCTACACAGACATAATTGGCTGAGGTGGGGTGGCCAAAGCCCTGTGATGGATTGGCACCCTGTCTGGGTATTCCTCCCCTGCACTGCTGCTAAGTGTTTCCTGACGGGACTGGACCCATCACAATCCTGACCAGGATAGAGTAGATGATAATAAAGAATTAAGCTATCTGAAATAAAATGGCTATGGCATTATTAATTTACAATACAATATGATAGTTTGTTTGTTTGTTTATTAAGATTTTAACGTCATGTTTTACACTTTGGTTACATTCATGACAGGAACAGTAGTTACTCATTACACAAGGTTTATCACTTCTCAAGGTTATATCAAACACAGTCATGGGCAATTTTGTGTCTACAATTCACCTCACTTGCACTTGGACTGTGGGAGGAAACCAGAGTACCCGGAGGAAACCCACGCAGAACATGCAAACTCCACACAGTAAAGATCTGGATCGACCCACCTGGGGATCGAACCCAGGACCTTCTTGCTGTGAGGCGACAGTGCTACCCACTAAGCCACCGTGCCAAACCAATATCCTGATAGTAGAACAGGTGACTTATGCCAAGTTCACACTACATGACTGGATCTCTTGTAATCGGGAGTCTTTCAAGTCGGTGTGTATTTCACACTACACGACTGATCGGCGATAGGGGGTTTCACACTACACGATTCATCACCAACTGGAATCGCAGGCGAGCTTCTCTTGTCTCCCAAACTACGTTCTGTCATAAAAACAAACACGAGAAGTGACGAGGGGTTTGATGATACCACGTCCGAAAAGGCACGTCAACAAGTAGCGAGCGATCAAAGTTTGTGTGGTAATATGCAGCGTAAAATCAAGGAGAAAAAATAAATGAATCTGATTGGATTTGGCTACGCGAGCAGCATGGATTCTTCTATAGTGAGTTGGAGGTTAATAAATATTTTTGCAATGCAACGTTGGTGTTATGTTTTGTAGAGAACGTTTAGGTCAGAAATACTGTAAAGCTTGTGTGTGTGCCGATGTATTCTGATATAAACTATATTATGCCCCTGTCCCACCTTTTTACAACTCCTCTCCTGCGTTTCCCCTCACCTTAAATCTTATGTTCTCATTGGCTGTTTGACATAGCACTCATTGCCAGTCGGGCAATTCAGATTCAGATATCTGACATGCTAGAAATCTCGCTTCGGTTGCCGAGCACTCGGCGAGTGTTCGGCGAGCCGCTCGGATCGAGTTGTTGAACAGTTCACACATAGCGATTGAGAGCCGAGTTTCAATCACCGAGCAAACACTGAGTTGCTCCCGAGCCGGCAAATCTAGCGCCGACCAGTCGGCGAGCGAAAATCAGGGGAAAAATCGTGTAGTGTGAACTACACCTTTTTGGAAGCTCTGGCATACCATTTATTCTGGCTGTTTGGTTTTACTGCACACATTATATTCAGTGCATATTTAAAGTTGGCATTAATTTGTTTAGCAACAATACAAGCTCAGATTTGCTTGTGAGGTGTATAAGAAGTCAAATCAACCCCACTGTTACCACTGATGGTCTGTAACGCGTCACTTAGTAACGCGTTACTCTAATCTGACCACATTTTTCAGTAACGAGTAATCTAACGTGTTACTATTTCCAATCCAGTAATCAGATTAAAGTTACTTATCCAAGTTACTGTGCGTTACTATTTTTGTCATTTTCTTTAGTGAAAAGATATTTTTGCTTTCTTCTTGGCAGGGGCGGAGCCAGGGGGTGGCCAGTGGTTGCCATGGCCACCATAAAGTAATCTTCGGCCACCCCTCTGGCCCCCCCACCACCGCTTTGCCGGCAATTTTTTTGCGGAAGCATTTCTGCACGCAGGAGCAGCGCACCTCAGATGAGTAGTTCTTCACCAAAACAGTGCAGTAATACACTCAACATAAATGTCAACCACCAACACCATTACAGAAGTAGTACTACTGTATTTAGTAGTATTCGTGGCGCGCTACGAGTAAAAGCGCCAGTTGGCTCCTGCGCATTCCAGTGTTGCCAGATTGGGCGATTATCCGCCAAATTGGGCGGATTTTGTTGGAAAACAATTTAATAGCAGGTAAATAACACTTCTATTTAAAAGAAAATCTTCCGTTTTAAGAAGCTCCAGCATTGTAGAAGGCTATTAAAAGTAAAGTCAATTTTCAATGCTGATTTAGCGTAATAGTGTTGGTCAGTCTGTATCATATTCTTGAAAGAAAATTAAAATTTGTTTTCCATGCATTCACACTAGCATGTTCTGGGATTCAATTGAGTCTCATCAGTACACACAAGTTGGCAGCCAAATGATAAAGTATTGCAAAGGAATATCTTTGAAATATTCCGCATTATATAACTAATAAAGTAACTTGTAATCTAACTTAGTTACTTTTAAAATCAAGTAATCCATAAAGTAACTAAGTTACTTTTTAAAGGAGTAATCAGTAATCAGATTACTTTTTCAAGGTAACTATGCCATCACTGACTGTTACTAACAGCTAGTCTGTAATATAATGCCTAATGGCCTTTTTGGCAGAACACTTCGGTTGTTATTTTAATGTGTTCATGCACCACTACTTTAGGAATTTCTATTCGTAAATCATCAAATGAAACATTATACAGAATAGCTGTCACAGAGAATAATAAAAAATTTAAAACGCTAACTAACAATAACATGTTGAATGTGCTACCTCCGCCAAAAGGAGCCCAAATTACACGCCGGATGGCTTTGACCCAGTCCTCCATTTCATTCTGGGAGTTAGCCATAAGTAGAAACGCCTCATGGCTCAGGGCTGATCTGTCCTTTTCTCCTGTACCACCTACACAAAGTGAAAAAGAGAGAGAGAGAGAAAGGGGTGCATGAGTTTTGTTGCATGAATTCTTAATTTTTTGTAGCTACACCAACCAGGCATAACATTATGGCCAATAACAGGTGAAGTGAATAACACTAATCATCTCTTCATCACGGCACATGTTAGTGAGTAGTAATATTTGGCAGCAAGTAAACATTTTATCCTCAAAGCTGATGTGTAAGAAGCAGGAAAAATGGACAAGCGTAAGGATTTGAGCGAGTTTGACAAGGGCCACATTGTGATGTCTACACAACTGGGTCAGAGCATCTCCAAAACTGCAGCTCTTGTGGGGTGTTCCCGGTTGCCTGGTTGCAGTGGTCAGTATCTATCATTGATGCACGTGGGGAGCGAAGGCTGACCCTTGTGGTCTAATCCAACAGACGAGCGGGTTAGAGCGGGTTAGAGCTGTTAGAGCAGGTGCAGCACAGCAACAAGGGTCCTAAAAACTTTGATTTAACCGCTGCCTCTGGTCACTGTCAATGTTTCAGTAAAGAGTTTCTTATGGTACTCCAGTCTCCTCACACCTCTCACAAACATGCAGTAGGTGAATTGTCTGCTTCAAATTGTTTCTACATGTAAGTCAGAAAGTTAGTGAAGGGTTACGTTTTCTTATGAATCCTGTCCAGGATGTATTTCTTGCACTAGGATTGTCTCGACAGCACTGTAACCCTAACCAGGATAAAAGTGTTAGTTAAAATAAATAAATAGATCCATGTTAGACATGGCGCTTATTTAACTTAGAAAGAAGCTTGACACATTTTAATCATGACCACACAGCCAGTATGGGGTCTGCACGTCTAATTAATGTGTTTAAAAAGGGTGTAAAATCAAGTATACATGCTTGCAGTTTTTATGGATTAACAGTGGCTACTTATTGAGCTCAAAGATTTATAACCAGTCCCATATTAACAAGTCAATTAAATTTCTTCCCTGCCAGAGCAGCCAGGTCAGCTGTAAAAACAGTTATTATTTTGTGGGAAGATATAGAAGCAACAAAAGCTTTGCAATGAAGTAGTAGGACACATGCAGCATGAAATCACCTCTTATTAAAAATGACTCCAGAGTTGCAAACCTCAGTTGTTGTAAACAGTAAGTCACTTGTTAAATATTTTAAATTGGTCAGTAAGACTGTTCCCAAAGTCTTCTTGTGTTATTAAATGCAATTAACATCTACGATACAATTATAAATCGTCTTTTGAATTTAATTTTGTTAATTAATTGGTTTTATTACTTGTAGTACATTTTTGTAATTAATTTTATAAAGGGAGTTTGTGAAGGGTACCTAGATTGTACCTAAACTTTCAATCTGTACTAAATATAGATGTCATCTGGTAACTGAGCACTAGATGGAACCAAAGTAAAACATTATTAAGTTATTTATTTATTTGGATTTTAACGTCCACTTTGGTTACATTCATGACAGGACAGGAAGTTCATCAGTTCAAGTTTTTAATGTCAAACACAGTCTTGGACAATTTTGTATCTCCAATTCACCTCACTTGCATGTTTTTTTTTTGGACTGTGGGAGGAAACCGGAGCTCCTGGAGGAAACCCAAGCAGACACTGAGAGAACATGCAAACTCCAGAAAGAAACCCGGACCGCTCTACCTGGGAATCGAACCCAGGGCCTTCTTGCTGTAAGGTGACAGTGCTACCCACTGAGACACTGTGCCACCCCTAAAACATTACAAGTAAAATGAAAACAATTTTAACATAGAAGACATGACTAAAATAGGTGCCAGGTGGCGCAGCTGGATGTTCCGCTAGCACACCAACGCCGAGATTCTAATCTCCTTGGTTCAAAACTCGGTGTTGCCACTGGTCGGCTGGGCGCCATCTGGCGAGCACAATTGGCAGTGCCTGAAACAGATACCAATTGGCCACCGTATCTGCAGGGTGGGGGCCAGACTATGTGTGGGGTGGGATCTTCATACACTGTGTAAGGACCCTAACTGGCAGAAGAGACGCCTGTGCAGAATGCAGGGGCGAGAAGAGGAGGGCTGTGCACGTGTCGGAAGAGGCGTGTACAGCGACATGCTCTCCTCGGACGCAATCGGAGTATCCCTCAGCAGCGGAGGTCAAATTGAGTGCACTAAATCAGGAGGAAAATGTGCATTAAATGCATTAAAAAAAGAAAACTGAAATCTAACCCTGATATTTAGTTTGGAAAAAATTAAGCTTTAAACAATTAACATTCTAGCATACGCCTCCTCATACACATGTGAAGCTGTTGGCTGCAATTTTTATACTGGCCAGTGGCAGTTTCTTACAAAGAGCTTCAGCATGCACAAAGGATCACACTTCTCTCTTTATTATCCTCAGCCACATGTTAAATCACAGTCATCAGTCAGCACATCACTGCTGAAAGCTGTGTAATGAAAACAACACTACATGCTGCAGCACCTTGACATGCTTTTTATGAATATTTAAATGTCATAATTAAGCTTAAGACTCTGTATTAGTAAAAGGTCAATGTGGCAGTTGGTCCTGTGCCATCTGGAAACTCCAGGTGCAAGGTAAGAATACAATCTATTTAAGGCAGTCCAACCTCTGCATATTTTGGGAGGTGACAGAAGACCTAGAGTACCCAGAAGAAACCCACACATGCATAGGAGGGGCATGCAAAACTCCTTACAGACAGTGAGTCAAGATGATGATTAATTCCAGGTTCCTAAGGAGCGAGCACATGCAAACGATGCTGTATAATGTTAGAGCTTTTGTTTCTTGAACCATTTATTAGAAAAAAATAAACAGGGAACTAGAACCAGTTACATCACAATGTTCATATCAAGCAGAAAAAGAACTCTTATATTTCCCAAAAAGCCTTATAACTGATAATCCTACACCTGCTTAGTTTATGCTGCCACATTGATTCTTGAAAAGTGAGTTGTGGCATTAATTAAGCCATTACTGCTATTTACAATAGCAAAAAACTGACTGTTCCTTTTTATAACTGTCATTTAAACACTCCACAGTGAGAGTTGGTTCATGGTCATGAGTGCTGCCTATGTGGGTCAGCACTTTCACTGTACGCACAGCCTGCTGGCCTCACATCCTCTCAACCCCCTGAGCTATATCTATCTTGACTCCCACCAGAGCAAAGCCAGACTCCAGATCTTCCCCACAACACCATTACTGTGTTTCGGAAAATTATGCTTTAATGTGTACAGCTCAACACTGGGCAAAACAGCTTGGATCCCCAGTTTGCCGGCATACATGCATGCATTGTGTGTGCTCAGTGGTCGATGGACAAAGCTTTTACTATGAAGACCAGATGTTTTTTTCTTTGAGATAGAAGGTCATGGTTGTGGACTATTTATAAGGGGGTAGACCAAAGCTGTGATGTGCATTTTTAACATTCCAGAGGACGTTAGGCACCAAACAATGTCAGAATCCGCTATTTAATATTGTGGATACAAAACAGATCTGTGCACATAAGCTTTCTGGATTGGAACCAAATATTTACAAACTCTCTAAAAAAAATCCATAGTGTCCTTAGTGTTATAAAAAGTTCAACTGTAAACCACCTAAAGAAAACAGCAAAAACATTTGTTTCAAAATGTTGTATATCAAACTTTGTAAACGTGATTTTTTTTCTCTTTTCCCCCCTAATTTTCTCCCCTGATCTAGTCGTATCCAATTACCCTGATTGCGTTATGCTTCACCTCTACCGATACAACCCTCCACTGCTGACTGAAAAGCTTCGCAACTGACACACGCCCCCTCCGACACGTGTGCAGTACCGACTGCATCTTTTCACCTGCACGAGGCAAGTTCATATGCAGATCAACCTTGTGCACGGAGAGCCAAACCATCAGCCAGCAGAGGTCATAATTTCACCAGTTATGAGGAACCCTGGTCCGGTTTGTCCCACCCTGTGAACAACAGCCAATCGTTGTTCATGTAGCCGCCCCGCCCAGCCTGATAGCAGAGCTGAGATTCGATACGATGTATTCGAAATCTCAGCTCTGGTGTGTTAGCATATTTTACCGCTGTGCCACCTGAGCGGCCAAACTTTGAGTTTTTACTGAAATAAAATCTTGTTAATGTTGGAATTAAGTTTATTTTTAAGTTTAGATTTTTAAATTGATTTTATATTTTTATTCGTTAATGTACATCCATTTTTTAAGACACATTGATGTGGCATACTGTCTGCAATAACAATAAAGTCAAAGGAAATAAAAGAATCATTGCATTTATTTGTTATTTGCATTTTCCATACTGTCCCAACTTTTTCTGATTTTGGCTTGTACAAAAACAGCCAAATACAGTCTATATAATTTCCTATAGTGCTGCTGCGTATGCTAGATTTTAGGTTGTTGTATGATCCTGAGTTTGTTTGTCATTCTTTTCTAGATAAAAATTAATTAAAATCGCAATGACCTTCACAACACATAAGATGAAACATGTCAGTGTGTAGGCTGAGCATGTGACTTATTTGCAAATAATGCTTAATATACACAAAATCATGAAAGTCCCTTGTTGACAATCACTTCCTAAAAAGACGCTAAGTTTAGTTAATTCTCAAAAACTTGCTGGCCTGCCGCCCTCGCATCCTTGGGAAAGGAGCACAGGGTTTAGCTATATTTGGAAAAGGTCATTTCTCCATCAGCAAAATGTGGGAAGTAACAAAATACTCATACTTAGTTACTCAAAAGTGCATTGGGTACAATTTAGTGATTTAGTGACACAAGGTGAATTACCAAAACATTAAAGCACAAAGATTTAGGTGAAAGGTTTTGTAAGGAATTAATAAGCAGTTAGATTTACTTTGATCTGTACAGGTGCTTTTGTGGGCACAAAAGCACAATGCAAATGCTGTTCTGAAGAACTTTACTGAAGAACTTTACTGTATGCTAGTATAGGGTAAAACTGTAGTTATACTTGACTATGTAGATTTTGTGTACACATGCAGCTGTGTTTCTGAAATCTTGGACCACTTGCAGAATTGACAGTGATTTCCATATTGTAAATCTACATTTCCAAATGAAGGGAATATAGAGCATCAGCACAGTTGTGCTTATGATTTTACACTGTAAGCCCGGATAAGTTCAATCTACTTAAAAAATTTGAGGAAACCGGTTGCCTTAAAAAAGTTAAGTAATGTATAATGAAAACTTGAGTTAGCATAACTTAAAACATTAAGTTATTACACCTAAAAGGCAAGTTGATTAAACTTTCTTTTTTTTGTTATACCAACTGCTTTTCCCAATAATTCTACTTAATATCTTGAGCTCAATGGAAAAAACTATTAATTTCTTCTTAGTTTTCATGTTAATTACATTTTAAATATGAATTACAAATGTTTATAGAGAAACAGACACAATTATAAAATTATTTTTCTTTATTTCACTTCAGAAGTATTTACTTAAAATACAACATGTCAAGAAAACATCTTTAAAACTATACAAACTGTATATAAAGTTCTGATGAAACACAAACAGCTCCTCACAGTAACCATGAACCTGTAAAACAACAAAAAGAAACAAGAAACAGAAGTATTAAAATCAACATTAATAGCATTAATTTAAGGATTAAAATAAAGCAAGCCAGCACACTCTTTGCTTCGTATGAAGGCTAGCATGCTAACATGCTAGCATGTAGCCTAAATACGGCAAATAAAGCAGCGCTGTTTTATTATTTATTTAGTGTCAACATTAAGATCATTTGTTTTAAACAAAATTGTTAAGTAAAGTACAACACTTACCAAAATTAGACGGAAGATGAAAAAGCCCCATCAGACTGGTGTACATGCTACTCCAAAATAGCATAATGAGGAAGAAAATGTTTGTCCACTTAGTTTAACAAAGGTTCCACTTCACAAAAGACATTTGAGGAAGACAAGTTTACTTTTGCAAAAAGCCTTAAATGAAAAGTAAAAAGTAATTTGCAACAACAGGTTACAAAAGTTAAAACAAATGGCTGCCTGATTCACCGACAGCGAGCTGAAAAAAGGCGACTTATATGTAAATGGTGGTGTTTTTCTGTTTTATTACCATAACTTAACTTTTTTAAGTTAATCTGATAGAAAAGTCATTTTTTTGGTTTAGTAAACTTAAATCTTTTAGCACATTTAAATGTGTACTCAAATTAGTACAATGTACTCTGCATTTTATAGTAGAGCAAAAAAACTTAAATAATTTATGTATGTTGTACTAAAAATGTTTGAGTAAATATAAAGTCCGGGCTTACAGTGTACTTACTTACTTACTTTAGATAGATAGATAGATAGATAGATAGATAGATAGATAGATAGATAGATAGATAGATAGATAGATAGATAGATAGATAGATAGATAGATAGATAGATAGATAGATAGATAGATAGATAGATAGATAGATAGATAGATAGATAGATAGATAGATAGATAGATAGTTTAACAAGCAAAAGATTTGAAACTGATACAAATAAAGTAAGTAAGTAAATAGGGTGTAGCGAATGTACAACATGCATACAGTAGTCTTGGAAATGGCGGTACAAATGTGTGTTTGAGTTTGTTGATTCGGTTTAACGTCCCCATCGTCATGTGGTGTTAAACATTCTGACTGCCTGGGGTACAAAAGACTTTCTCAGCCTGTCTGTTGAGCAGCACAGAGACAGCAGTAAATGGGTTGTAATAGTTGTAATATATTCATGTGAAAAGTGTATATTTTACAGCCTATATAATTTACTATAAAGCTACTGCACATGTTCTAGATCAGAGGTGAGCAAACTTTCTGGCTTAAAATCAGTATTACATCAGCTGGTTTCCATTGACCCTTCTGTCATACGACTGCCACTGAGACTTCCTGTGTGGCAGAAGCCCCACTTTCTCTTTTTGTACTCTTTTTCTCACATATAGCCCACCAACTCTCTTGGTACAATCTTGTACAATGGAACAATGACTTGTACAATCTACAAATGTATTAATAGGAAAAAAAAGCATTTTTTCACAAGTAAGGCATCTGTCCCCGAATTTCACAGGTATTTGGCTCACAATAGCCACCAAAAGAGCTTAAGTATGCCTTGGTAAAGGATTTATTTCAGTCTCGGAGACTGTACAGAAGGAATAAAACACTATTATTCCAAAAGATAATCCCTCAATTGGTGTTTTGATGATGATGGAGGAGTGCGCTGTTTAACAAACGGGACAAAATCTCCAGTGGGTGTTTAACTAAGTTAAGATCTGGGAACTGTGAAGGTCTTAAATATAATTTCCATTTATTAAAATTAATCATATTTAGTGGTATTTAATTCTAATTCTAATTCTAACCATTAGTGTCATATAGCAGTTTTGTATTAACTTTTAACTTTTTTTAAACATTCGACAAGAATAACTCAATGTGGGTCAGAAAACTAAAAAAAACTGGGTCATCTTTGTCTACTGTTAAAAGAAATGTGATAATTTGAAGCATGTCTTGCTAAGCTTTTTTTTTTTTTATGAGAATTTCATTTGTTGAAGGAAACATGTTGTTTAGCCCTGTGTGGCTTCATGTGAACAAAGTAATTGCCCCTTACCTACTAAATCAACCAGTTAACCAAATTCAGTTTACCCATGGCTTCATTTTCACTAGTCACACCCAGGTTGAATACTGCCAAACCAGTTAAATCTAAACATCATTTAAATAGAACTTGTCTGGCAATATGAAGCAGACTAGCAGGTCTGGTTAAATCAGGCTACAGGAAACAAAGACCTTGAAATCTACCAGTCTAAAATGTGTTACAAAGCCATTGCTAAGGCTCTGGAACTCCAGTGAATCACAGTGATCCATTATCCACTTAGAAGAATGGTAAACAATCCCAGGAGTTTCAACAACAAAGCACTGACAACTCATCCCCTAGGTCACAAAAGAGCCCAAACAAACATCTGAAGAACTGCAGGCTTCGCTTGTCTGAGTTAAGGTCAATGTACACAAAAATGGCATCTATGTGAAAGTTGCAAGGAGCAAACTGCTGACCAAAAGGAAAAAAGGCTTGTCTTTCATTTGCCGGTACATCTGATAGACCACCAAGACTTTTTGGATAATGTTCTGTGCTGACGAGTCAGAGGTGGAATTTTTGAAAGACATGGGTCTTGTTAAATCTGGTGTAGAGCAAACACTGCATTACACCATACCATACCATACCATATCATACCATACCAACAGTCATAAATGGTGGGGGCGGCACCCAGGTGGTGCAACAGGATATTCCACTAGCACACCAGCGCTGAGATTCTGAACTCCTCTGTTCAATTGGCAATGCCTGCAGCAGACATGTCCGCCTCTGGGCTGCCTCTGGAAGCAGTGTCACGTCTCTGCAGCAGACACGTCTCTGCTAGGGCGGTTTGACCGGACTATGTGGGTGGGGTCTTTAAACGCTGTGTAAGGACCCTGATTGGCAGATAGAGAGGCGCCTGTGCAGAGTGCATAGGTAAAAAAGTGTTCCGCTAAGGGCTGTGCACGGATCGGAGAAGGCGTGAGCAGCAATATACCCACCTTGACTGCAATCAGGGATCCCCCAGCAGCAGAAGACAAATTGACTACGCTAAATTGGGACGAAAATGGGAGAAAATGCATAAATAAAATGGAACAAACAAATGGTGGGGGTGACTGGATGAGTCAGTTTGTGACACAAAGCTGAAGCGCAGTTGGGTTATGCAGCTGGACAATAGTGGCCAAGCAGTGGCCAAGTCAAATTCTATAAACATGTTATAGCAAGACCTTAAATGGGCAGTTAATGCTCAAAACCCTTTAAATGTAGCTTAATTACACCATATGACATCTGACATGACAGGGTTATGACGTGCTCATGTTAGCTCATACCCAAACCAAGCACCACCGTCATTGAATCTGCTTCCATACCGAAGTAGAGGGTGTGTGGATTTTAAACAAAGCTAGTCATTTCCTCTGAATAACCACATAAGCATGACAAAGGGAGGTGAACTATTGCGACAGAAGAGGCCTCCAGCTAAGAGTTGAACCAGCAAATCAAACAATACTGAATTCTGATATCTTTGTATTAGTAGTAACAGCTGTTTTAAAAGTCACACACATACCCACGCACACATGTACAGCTGCTGTAATTTACAGGTAACTTCATTCAAGTGATGAAATGTTTTCAAGCTCATCAGCAAGAACATAACATTACTAACAACTTTATGCCATTATTGTCAAGGAGTATTACACACAGCGCCTACGTCTAAGTATTTAACAACAATTAGCAGGAAAAAAATCCACCTAATGCCTGAAGTCATCATGTGCTTACTCTACATGACTCAAAGTATGCGGTTCTCTTTTCTACTTACTTAATTTAATCATTGCTAATGGGCGTGAAATCAGGTGGAAAACCAACACAGTTATAGGGTGCCACCACTATAACAAGTTTGATTGTGTTGCTAGAGCTGTCTAGGTCAGGTTGGGTGTAATTATGAAATTAAAATGTTTAACAATAACAGTTTTGTCCTGATGCTATAGGCCAGACTGACAATTACTGACTGTAGTCCATCTGTTTCTCTGCATGCTTTGTTAGCCCCCTTTCATGCTGCTCTTCTATAGTCAGGACTCTCGCAGGACCACTACAGAGCAGGTATTATTTGGGTGGTGGATCATTCTCAGCACTGCAGTGACACTGACATGGTGGTGGTGTGTTAGTGTGTGTTGTGCTGGTATGAGTGGATCAGACACAGCAGCACTGCTGGAGTTTTTAAACACCTCACTGTCACTGCTGGACTGAGAATAGTCCACCAACCAAAAATATCCAGCCAACAGCGCCCTGTTGGCAACGTCCTGTGACCACTGATGAAGGTCTAGAAGATGACCAACTCAAACAGCAGCAATAGATGAGTGATCGTCTCTGACTTTACATCTGCAAAGAGGACCAACTAGGTAGGAGTGTCTAACAGAGTGGACAGTGAGTGGACACGGTATTTAAAAACTTCAGCAGTGCTGCTGTTTCTGATTCACCAATACCAGCACAACACACACTAACACACCACCACCATGTCAGTGTCACTGCAGTGATGAGAATGATCCACCACCTAAATAATACCTACTTTGTGGTGGCCCTGTGGGGGTCCTGACCATTAAAGAACAAAGTAAAAGCAGGTTAAAAAGCATGTAGAGAAACAGATGGACTACAGTCAGTAATTGTAGAACTACAAAGTGCTTCTATATGGTAAGTGGAGTTGATCAAATGGACAGTGAGTGTAGAAACAAGGAGGTGGTTTTAATGTTATGGCTGATTGGTGTACATTATTATTTGTAGGTTTTTCAAATGGTGTAAAGCACACAAACATTGGAAACTAGAGCAGAGTAAATGTGTTCTGTAAATAAATAAATCTTGCTACCAGCTACTTGATACTAAGGTAAAGCTGTTAGCTTGATGTGGAAAGATGGTTCATTTTTTGGGCTCATTTGTTCTGATAAAAAGGCATCTTAGTGCTCCAATGTGCAACAGTGACACTTTAAACATATACTGTGGCAACATTTTGAGGAAGCCCTTTTTCTTTTTTACTTATGACACCTATGTGCATTAAGGTCATTAACAAATGGTTAATCCCATTCTACACTTTTGGGAAACGTTGGAATGCTAGCCATTATCAGCCCCTACCATCCAACATCAGTGCCCAGTCTCATAAATGTCCTTGAGAATTCATAACAGTTGTATGAAAAGATGCCATACTGTGTTCATACTTAGTTTATGTACTGTTACTGAACAAACCAGAAGATGCAGCTATAGATTCTGCTTTCTACCTTCACATTATTGGTAGCAGTGTATATATGTGGTCTAATTAGGGAGGCATTCCTTTTTTATTGTAGTAATCAGATACCCAGACATGAAAAGTGCAAACTCAGCAGTGTTTTTCTACTGCTTTCAGTCTCTCAGGTTACCCCACAGAGCTCTTATAACATTAGTAAAGAGGCTGCAGGAATTTCTCTGTCTCATATTTCCTACACTGTAATTATCTATTTTACCTCCAATATGTTTCCACCCTCCTGCGGGTGGCTTTAGGCAGTGTTTTTCACTTTATAGAGCATCTATGGTAATGAGTGTATAGTGAACTTATTGACATTATTATACAAAGACTGATTATGTACATGAGACAATACATAAGCAACATACACTATGCCACTTTCATTAGCTTTATGTGAGCTGAACCTACCATATGGATGCACTAAATCATTGTCTGCTGCTCTGTACACTTTGTCACCCATTCTCTGCCTCATCCATCAATAGACTGGGACCACCATAGGGGTGCATACAATTAGATAATTTATACTTGAAATCTGTTATTTAGTAAGAGTAACCACTCATAATGGTCTTAAAAAGACTTAAAAAATGATTTTTTTTTACCACCATTTTTCTTCAATTTAAGACATTTGCATTAAATATCATATGGTCAGCATAATAAAGTGAAAATGGTAAAATGATTTTCAAGATTTTGTGGTATTTGGTCATATTTATGATAGGTGAACAATGGCTGCAAATGTTTTAAGGTAAACAAGCCTCTGATAAGTAGATTACATCTATTGCTCAAGTCGTCTTGAGGATGAGACTGAATTAAATCTGACCTTTTGAGTGAGGAACTTGACATGGTGTGTTTGTCAATTGTACTTACTCACATTTCAGTAGTGCCAGAAAAAGAAATTCTGAAATTTAAGTAGATTTGAGTCATTGTTGTGCTAATTATTTAATTTATATTAAAATAAATGTATACATTTGAAAAAAAATATGAAGTACAAACTCTATTTCTAGAAAAAAAGAATCACTGATTTATTAATGCTTTCGAACGTTCATTTAACTGACAAAAAACATTAATTGTATTTTGTAAATATAAACAGATTTTAAATTTGATGCCTTGAACACACCCAAAGAAGTTCATAAAAAAAAATCATAGAAAATTCAGGTCCTACTGTTTTAAAACAATTCCCAAAAAGCAGGCAAATAATTTAGGTATTTTGCCAAATCTACCGGACATAATATCGTGAAAAGATTCAAAGAATCTCATCAGAGAATTGTATCAGAAATTGTCGTACTATTTTAATGAATAAAATCACAATCTCAGAAATACTTTGGAAAATTGCTGCATCAAGAAATGCAATCTAAAACTCTATTATGCAAAGAGAAAGACACCACCGAGTTCTCTGGGCCTGAGCTCATCTCAGATAGACCGTAAGACCGAAAGACAGTGGAAATGTGTCCTGTAGTCAGATGAGTTCATGTTTCAGCTTGTTTTTGGCAAAAATGTAATCCAGTACGTCTTTTATCTTTGTGCCAAAGATGATATGGCGGTGCATCAGTGCCCGTGGCATGGGCAATTCGCATATGTGTGAATGCACCATTTATGCAGATGCATATTAGGGGTATATACACCGATAAGGCATAACATTATGACCACCTTTCTAATATTGTGATGGTCCCCCTTTTGCTGCCCCATACGCAACAAACTGTGATGCACTGTGTATTCTGAAACCTTTCAATCAGAACCAGCATTAACGTCTTCAGCAATTTCAGCTACAGTAGCTCGTCTGTTGGATCGGACCACACGGGCCAGCCTTCGTTTCCCACGTGCATCATTGAGCCTTGGCCGCCCATGACCCTGTCGCAGGTTTACCACTGTTTCTTCCTTGGACCACTTTTGATAGATACTGACCAATGCAGACTGTTTTGGAGACAGTGACAGTGACTGACCCAGTCGTCTAGCCATCACAATTTGGCCCTTGTCAAACTCGCTTAAATCCTTACACTTGCCCATTTTTCCTGCTTCTAAAGTATCAACTTTGAGGATAAAATGTTCACTTGCTGCCTAATATATCCCACCCACTAACAGGTGCCGTGATGAAGAGATAATCAGTGTTATTCACTTCACCTGTCAGTGGTCATAATGTTATGCCTTTCTGTATGGGCTTCAACAGTGTGACTTTAGACATAGAATGCATGTGCTTGACTGGCCTGCCTGCAGTCCAGATCTCTCTTCAATTGAAAATCTTGAAGAGGAGAATCAGATAGTGGTGAACACAGAGTGTTGAGCAGCACAGCAGCTTGATCTCAGTTCAAGCAAGAACAAATTGAAAATTAGTGTCTATGGCTTCCAAATGATTAATAGAAGTAATTCATAGGACAGGTGGTGTAACACAGTGCTAAATGTGTCTCTGTCCCAACTTTTTTGAAAATGTTACAGGCATCAAATTCTACACGTGTTTAGATTTACAGCATGCAATTGGAAACATTGGAAATCTTTTCTTTGTACTGTGTTCCAACTGTGGTTATACTTTAATGTTGTATCTTTAAAAAACTATAATATCTAGGTGCACGTGCAGGATTGGTTAGTAAGGAGTTAAAGTGACAGTGCCAGATCAGAGAGCAGCAGAAATGCAGTGAACACCTTTCAGCACATTTCATGTCAAATTACAGGGATATACTCATGCAAGACTATTCCACCAGAAACCCTTATGCTCTTTAAAAGTGTTCCAAAAATACTTAAAAATAGCTCCCAAGTGAAGCCACAGGTTCTTTCATGAATGTGCCAGTCCAGATGTTTCCAGCTTTAACATCAAACTTTGAGAGAGTAAAAAAACAACTGATCCATGAAAAATAAAGTACCATATATCTACTAAACATTTTTAATATCTCAATAAAGTGTTGTATTTCCTTATGAATATATGGTTCAGTGCCAGTTCTCAGCTAAAGAAAGGCACAGAATAAAGGGTGCACGATAATCCTGAGTAAGAAGGTGGAGTAGAGCAAGCTTACCCTTAAGCTGAGCGGAGTGGAACTCACGCATTCTGCAGCAGCTGATCCCCATGCTGGCATGCAGCAGCCGCCGAGGGTTTACCTAAACATATGCCATGTCACTTCCACCCATGGCCCTCCAGAAGGTGAATCCTTCACACAGGTATGTGCCAGGGGCACTTGAAGAAAAATGAATGAGAACGAGAAAGGGAAAGAGACCAAGAGTAGCAAAAAATCCCAAAGTAGTAGCATTACAGCTGGAAACCAGAAAAACAAGTCCTTCATTCGCTTCATTCATTCATTCAGAAAAAAAAATCGTCCTTTTCTTTTATCTTGCACTCTGCTCTGGCAGAGACAGCCACAAATGCATGCACACACACATGCACACAACCTCTTCAGTCTGGGAGTGGAGCTCTGGTTTGCCCTCACTCACCCTCATGAGACACGCCACCACCAAGAACATCTTTGCCAAACACTGCAAACATCCCCCAAACACAAACACACCGAGCTAATTAATCTGTGTGTGTGTGCTGCAAAAGTGACTTCACTTCGCACAGGGTGTGGGTTAATATTTCCACAATCCCTGCATGTCACCGTTATGTTTTTTTTACCCCTATTAAACCCAACAGCATTTTAATTAAGCACACCCAACTTAACCAGGCATTTTCCAGACCACACGGAGATGGTTTGCTGCACAGATGCTTTGATTGCACAGTACCGGACTGAAGTGGGGGTGGGTGGTGTTATCTGAGCTCACAGTGTACAGTAAAGCGCTCTACAGAGCAGACATGGACCCTCTCCAAATGACTGTCAGGCACAAGCACATGCTCAGTTCAGACCTCCACTGTGCAGCCTCACTTCATTCACTGATTCTGCTTTTGTGTTAAGGACTGTCATTAAAAGAGCCATTGTTCAAGCGGCTGACATCTAGTGCATGTGAGGTGAAAAGAGCTGGACGTTTAAACATGGAGCAATGGTGCAGTTAAAGGCTGAATGTTCAGATTGTTACTGCTTTGTACTGATACACTTTATCTCAGGAATTAAGGATACAAAGCTAAAGTTTAGAGCAGTGTTAAAGGACCCAAAAGTGGGAGCATGGTGGTAGTGAAACATGCTTTAACCATTAACTGTTATCAATAGTATTTTACACACTAAGCCACAACAGTCAAAATGTTCCAATACTTATTTACATTAAGATATTTGGTAGTAGTAATTCATACACTGATCAGCCATAACATTCAAACCACCTCCTTGTTTCTACACTCACTGTCCATTTTATCAGCTCCACTTACCATATAGAAGCACTTTGTAGTTCTACAATTACTGACTGTAGTCCATCTGTTTCCTTACATACTTTTTTGTTTTTTAGCTTTCACCCTGTTCTTCAATGGTCAGGACCCCCACAGGACCACTACAGAGCAGGTATTATTTAGGTGGTGGATCATTCTCAGCACTGCAGTGACACTGGCATGGTGGTGGTGTGTTAGTGTGTGTTGTGCTGGTATGAGTGGATCAGACACAGCAGCGCTGCTGGAGTTTTTATATACCGTGTCCACTCACTGTCTACTCTATTAGACACTCCTACCTAGTTGGTCCAACTTGTAGATGTAAAGTCAGAGATGTTCGCTCATCTATTGCTGCTGTTTGAGATGGTCATCTTCTAGACCTTCATCAGTGGACACAGGACGCTGCCCACAGGGTGCTGTTGGCTGGATATATTCGGTTTTCCGTCCAGCAGTGACAGTGAGGTGTTTAAAAACTCCATCAGTGCTGCTGTGTCTTATCCACTCATACCAGCACAACACACACTAACACACAACCACCATGTCATTGTAACTGCAGTGCTGAGAATGATCCACCACCTAAATAATACCTACTCTGTGGTGGTCCTCTGGGGGTTCTAACCATTGAAGAACAGGGTGAAAGCAGGCTAAAAAGGTATGTAGAAAAATAGATGGACTACAGTCAGTAACTGTATAGCAACAAAGTGCTTCTATATGGTAAGTGGAGCTGATAAAATGGACAGTGAATGTAGAAACAAGGAGATGGTTTTAATGCTATGGCTGATTGGTGTATATATTTGACTGTGTATAATTTAAATACTTCAGGATTAAAAGCCATCTTGAGAGATCAACAAGAGTATCTTGGTGGTCAATTCACAACCAACCAACACCTTTTTGTCTACTCAAAAAAAGGGAGGGACATACACTATTCAAAGCAATATAAAGTAGAGACCAAAGAATTTAAGCAAATGAAAGTAAATTGTCCTATCCACTGAAGCCACTTTGCCTGTAAAATACTTTAAACAAAAAGAATGTTCATTTTTAACTCATGTTTTTCAACAACAGTATCTAAACCCAGTTGTAAGGGATATGGAAGTTATGGCAGTCTTGAAATCTTGATGATGTCTGTAACTGTTCTTGGTAATTAATTAAATTTTTATTTATTGTGAGTTTGTTTTTGTTAAGTCCCTTTGTTAACTTCAAAAATAGCGTCAGAAATATACAGTACATACATCAAATAATATTTCTTGGTGGTGTAGAAAGTTCATAATTTCTTTTAATTTTGTAACTTGGCTTCCTAAATCCTTATTAGAGACTATGGTTAATTGTAGGGGTGACTCCTCTGTGTTGCTCCTGCTGCTTTCAGGTCATCCTTAAACTCTAAGTGACTGATGACTTATTATTTGCATAAGAGTGCGTATTTTCTGACAACATATAAACATGTATAACATTATATAATGACAGCAGGGACAATATGCAACTGCAAAATTTGTTATTGGTTTTATATGTAGAAATATATGATATATTTGATTTTATTTTCAGATTTTTAATTTTTAAAATATTTGTTTATGCATTTTTCTCCCCTTTTAGCGCGTCCAATTGCCTGATTGCGTCATGCTTCCTCTCCACCAATGCCGATCCCCGCTCTGATTGAGGAGAATGAAGCTAACCCATGCCCCCTCCGACACGTGGGCAGCAGCCGTATGCATTTTGTCACCTACACTTTGACGAGTGCAATGCGGATCAGCACTGTGTGCGGAGAGACACACCCTGACAGTACTCTTTTCCCCGTCTCTGTGCAGGCGCCATCAATCAGCCAACAGAGGTTGTAATTGCATTAGTTATGAGAGAGTCCCTATGCTGCTTTTTTAATATCCAACCCCTATCTGAACAACAGGCCAATCGTTGTTCACGTGGATGCTCAGCCCAGACGGCAGGCAGAGCTGAGACTCGATACGATGTATATGAGATCCCAGCTCTGGTTCCAGTGTATGTTTTAACCACTGTGCCACCTGAGCAGCCGAATGTTTAGATTAAACATTTTCTTTTTTATACCTAAAAATACATTTTTGTAGATATATGATGTATAGAACAAAAACTGCTTTTTAGAACTGGATAATATAACCAGTCAAGGGAACATGATAATAAATGTAACCAAAATTCAAAAAGCTCTACAAACACATAGCTGAAAAAAATTTGCAATACATGTACTTTAATCCAGTGTACAAAAGCATGCATTGTAGTCACTACATTGTAGTCACAATTGTGAGTTGCTTTAAATATAAGTATCTGCTAAATGACAAAAACGAAAAAAGATGTCTTATTTTCAAAAAGTACTCCACTCCAATATGTACTCCACTACAACTCCACTCAAACATGCAACCCCACATATGGGGTTTCATTTACAAATACATTTTACTAAAGAATTGTTTTGATTGTCCCACCTACTGCTTTAATAAATCGTTTGTAGGTAAATTGTTTTTCATTATGTCATTAGTACAAGACATGTTGGCTTTTTTGTTTCTATACTAAAAGTGTAGTGAAGTGGCATCTAATGGTTAATCCAGGTCATTTTTAGCATGCATTTTAGCTACTACAATACAGCAAGTAAATTTTTACTCTAAGTAAAAATTTTAAGTCCATCTAAGTAACTTTCTACACATTCTCGACCACCAGACTGAGCATTTTATAGTCAGTAGCCATATTTACCTAGACTGTCTCTTTGTCTTGCCTTTTCTCCACAACAAAGTGATTTAGGGGAGGGGGGTAGACAAGTGCTCATCTGGCCTTAGATAATCCTGGATGAAAGACCACCAAGAAGCACACAATCCCTTACGTCCACTTCAACTCCACTCCAATATGCAAGTCACTCAGTTATGACACAGCACTTGGCTGAATGATTTCAACTAAGCAAAAATGCAGATCCCAGCAATTTTACCCTCAACAGAATCCTTTCATCCGGGCCAATCTCCAGAGTTTGTGTTTTGCTGCACTAATGCTCATGTCTTTCAGGCTTTATTGGTGTGATTATTCTTTTCTAGGTGCAGTCCTAATAATAAAAGTGCACATCTGCACTTTGGTAATCTGATCGTCATCAGATTCAATTACATTATTTAAGGGTTCTTGTAAAAGTTATATTGATCTGGAAAATGTGAATAAGGGTATTACAAAATGTAGTTAAATAAACATGTAACTCAGCAGATACATACTCTACATCAATTTTTACGGTTTTCTAAAGCTGTGTATGTGCCCGACTTTAACTTGGCTGTATTCCGAATCACATATGACGTAATTTGGCATTCTGCCTATGTTTACTCCTTGTAACTGCAGCATTAAAACAAACTTATGCAGCAGAGATAATGTAAAAGACTTGGCTCAGCCACCTGACCATGTTTTTATCTTTTATTTAAAATAGGAAGCATTTCAGAAATTTATTGATAGTACTATTGTGACTAAAACATAATTGTGCTTGTTGCAGAGATGTTCAGAAGTCACAAAATACGAGTCTGAGTCAAATCATGAGTCTAGGCTAGAGTCAAGTCACAAGTGAATATAATATACACAAAACATATACTGGAAATGTAGCGTAGAAATAAACAAATAATCTGTAAGTTCAGATAAAAACAACAACAGATTGGTGACTGTATTTTGCCGTTTTACTTTTTGCCTTTACTTTCCTGGGTACCAGTTAAAAGCTTAAACTGATGTTTTGTTTTCACTGCAAATGACGGCACAGCGGCCAAAATCCCAAACACAGCAAAAAATCCATAATACTGCTTACCTTAGCTTATGTTATTCCAGATGCTATTAAATTTATAACTGTGTGTTGCCCCATTAAGAATATAATCCGTTATTTTGTAAATGTGCTTTAAAAACCTCCAAACTTTTACCGGTTGTGAAGTAATACACAAACTCGTTAAAAAGCCAAACGTTTCATTGACAATCATCTGTGTGACGCTGCAAACTAAATACATGCAAATAACAGCATTTCTAACTAAAAATTACAATCAGAATGGTTCAGAAAGCGGTTCTTACAATCATTAGCGCCAATTCTGGAGGAGCGTTCCATTCACATTATCTGTTACTGTGAAGTGCACTACATAGGGTATTCCACCATTTTAAGTAGGGAGCGATGCTTCATCACTACACCGGAAGCTGGCTGTAACATTTACCCATTGTGTGAATTGCGGTTTAAATCGGCTGGAGTGTTAGTAGAGAGCAGAAAATGACATGATCAGAATCATGTCGGATCATATATATATATATATATATATATATATATATATACAGTGGAGCCAAAAAGTATTTAGTCAGCCACTGATTGTGCAAGTTCTCCTACTTAGACAGATGAGAGAGGTCTGTAATTTTCATCATAGGTACACTTCAACTATGAGAGACAAAATGAGAAAAAAAAATCCAGGAAATCACATTGTAGGATTTTTTAAGAATTTATTTGTAAATTATGGTGGAAAATAAGTATTTGGTCAATAACAAAAGTTCAACTCAATACTTTGTAACATAACCTTTGTTGGCAATGACAGAGGTGAAATGTTTCCTGTAAGTCTTCACCAGGTTTGCACACACTGTAGCTGGTATTTTGGCCCATTCCTCCATGCAGATCTCCTCTAGAGCAGTGATGTTTTGGGGCTGTCGCTGGGCAACACGGACTCCACAAATTTTCTATGGGGTTGAGGTCTGGAGACTGGCTAGGCCACTCCAGGACCTTGAAATGCTTTTTACGGAGCCACTCCTTCGTTGCCTGAGCGGTGTGTTTGGGATCATTGTCATGCTGGAAGACCCAGCCACGTTCCATCTTCAATGCTCTCACTGATGGAAGGAGGTTTTGGCTTAAAATCTCACGATACATGGCCCCGTTCATTCTTCCCTTAACACGGATCAGTCGTCCTGTCCCCTTTGCAGAAAAACAGCCCCAAAGCATGATGTTTCCACCGCCATGCTTCACAGTAGGTATGGTGTAACTCAGCATTCTTCTTCCTCCAAACACGACGAGTTGAGTTTTTACCAAAAAGTTTCATTTTGGCTTAATCTGACCACATGATATTCTCCCAATCCTCTTCTGGATCATCCATATGCTCTCTGGCAAACTTCAGACAGGCCTGGACATGTACTGGCTTAAGCAGGGGGACACGCCTGGCACTGCAGGATTTGAGTCCCTCTCGGCGTAGTGTGTTACTGATGGTAGCCTTTGTTACTTTGGTCCCAGCTCTCTGCAGGTCATTCATCAGGTCCCTCCGTGTAGTTCTGGGATTTTTGCTCACCGTTCTCATGATCATTTTGACCCCATGGGATGAGATCTTGCGTGGGGCCCCAGATCGAGGGAGATTATCAATGGTCTTGTATGTCTTCCATTTTCTTACAATTGCTCACACAGTTGATTTATTCACACCAACCTGCTTGCCTATTGTAGATTCACTCTTCCCAGCCTGGTGCAGGTCTACAATTTTCTTCCTGGTGTCCTTCGACAGCTCTTTGGTCTTGGCCATGGTTGAGTTTGGAGTCTGACTGTTTGAGGCTGTGGACAGGTGTCTATTATACAGATAACGAGGTCAAACAGGTGCCATTAATACAGGTAACGAGTGGAGGACAGAAGAGCTTCTTAAAGAAGAAGTTACAGGTCTGTGAGAGCCAGAAATCTTGCTTGTTTGTGGGTGACCAAATACTTATTTTCCACCATAATTTACAAATAAATTCTTTAAAAATCCTACAATGTGATTTCCTGGATTTTTTTTTCTCATTTTGTCTTTCATAGTTGAAGTGTACCTATGATATATATATATAATTGTCACATGTAACTAATGTTGCTGACTATTGTTGTCCACAATAGTCACAATAGTCATTGTGAGTCACGAGTACTGTTGTTACGTTTCTGATAACAGTGTACAAAGCAAGCAAGCAAATAAAAACTATATTAATATTAATAAATATGATTGCTTTACATGTATATGCATCCATTGCTAGACCAGTCATTTATAAAGTTATAAAGGTTATAAAGTTATAAAGTTTAAATGAACTCCACAGCCATTGCTAGAAAACAAGTGTGGCCACATGCATGCAGCAGAAGCAGTAGATGTTTTAAGTCTGATGGATTTAGCACCGGCTTGTGATATTTGCTTATTGAAGATAAAAGAATTCCTTCATCAGCTATTTACGACAAATGAGAAAGGGGAGACTTTACATCAATCTGCACTATGCTAAACAGAGAAATAAAGTTTCTTTTTGAAAAACAGCAAAGCCTTACATGTTTCAACACACTGTGGCAAGAAAATAAGAGTAAACTACAACCCCAAATCAGAAAAAGTTGAGACAGCGTGGAAAATGCAAATAGGCAGCACATGTTGCTCCAAGATCTCAATGTACCTTTCTGCATTAATGCTGCCATCACAGAAGTGTAAATGACCTTCACCAAGGGCACTGACACACCCCATACCATGGCTTTTGCACTTGTTGCTGATAACAGTCTGGATGGTCCTTTTCGTCTTTGGTCGTTAGGAGCACATGGCATCCATTTTTCAAAAAAGACCTGGAATGCTGATTCATCTAACGACATATTGCTTACAGCAGCAATATGACGTGTGTTTAACTAGTTTCTTACCCCCTCAGTCTCTGTAACCCCCTTATTCTGGTCAATGTAGTGGAGGCTTCAGAGCCTTTACCAGTGCCAGTTTCTTGCAAAGCATTGAACAATATTTTATTCATGTGCTCTTACCCACAACAAGGGAAATTTTGAGTAATCAGTCTTGAGTAATTTTTGGGAAGCCAGGGGAAACAACACCACCCAGTGGAAACCCACACTGTCTCCGATGATACATGCAAATCAAAATTAGTATACCAGCACAGATATACATGCATTTAAATGTTCTTTTTCCAACTGTTTAAGCTGGTCAGGGTCATAGTAGGTCTGGTGCCAATCAATGAATCATGCAACAACCCTCAAGAACAGTGATTAAGGGCTAGGATTGAACCCAGGTTTCAAGGATCCATGCTTATACATGGCAATCAATCTACCAGCTGAGCTGTGTTGCTCTATTTTTATTTTATTTAGAGGTATTTCAGTGCTAAAGTGTATATTGTGTATTTTTTATTTGTAGATGAATGAATTAAATACTGCATATTGTACAGCAGGCAGGCAGAATATTCAGTTTAAGTTTAATTTTAGTTTTTGTTAAGGTTTTATTTCATCGTAATATTAAATTTTATTTGCAACACAGAGTTGCGGCAGTTGTTTGGTTTCATGTAAGGCTCATAAATAGCCAATAACTGTCACTTTTACAAGAGAGAATCTTTAGGGGTTGTATCTCACATGACCTTAAATAATACCTAAAATGGACCATACTAAAGAAGAGGTCGATCACCGACTACAATATTCAGTATGCTTTTAGAACACATCACTGACCTTCCCACGTCATTCCTTGTTTTTATAAAAGGTGAACTTGAGGACAATCCATAAGCACTTCAGACAGCATTAATTAAACAGCCAAAGCAACTTCCTTTACCGTCACTTACCTGGAACTATCTCAAAAAGATGTCTTCCCGGCTCTTCAGGATTGACACTTAGCTCGTTGACTTGGCAGCCGTGTAATGGGATACAGCCCTGGGCAGAAAATATAGAGAAAGAGAACTCTAAAAGCCAGCTGACCCAAAAAGAAGACAGAATCGACTTGACTGCACTTACTATTACTACTACTACTACTACTGCTACTACTACTTACACCGACCAGGCATCACATTATGACCACATTATGAGTCATCACGGCACATGTAAGTGGGTGGGATATATTAGGCAGCAAGTGAACATTTTATCCTCAAAGTTGATGTGTTAGAAGCAGGAAAAATTCGCAAGCGTAAGGATTTGAGCAAGGGCCATTGTGATAGTTAGATGACTGGGTCAGAGCATCTCCAAAACTGCAGCTCTTGTGGGGTGTTCCCAGTCTATCAACAATGGTCAAAGGAAGGAACAGTGGTAAACCGGTCACAGGGTTATGGGTGTCCAAGGCTCATTGATGCACGTCGGGAGCAAAGACTGGCCCTTGTGGTCCGATCCAACAGACGAGCTACTGTAGCTCAAATTGTATGAGTATGGGGCAACAAAAGGGGGACCAACACAATATTAGAAATGTGGTCATAATGTTATGCCTCATCGATGTATAATAACATTAATAATAATAAGAAGCAGAAAAAGCCAGTTAAAAAATTGCACCAGTTACTACTGGCATACCCCTACTGTCCTTGAAACTTTTATCTATTGTGTTATTTGTGGAATTAAATGCTATTCTTTGGGGATTACTATAGATTAGTTCTCTGTTAAGACATTGTAAATGGAAAATTCATTTCAGACGGTAATTACTAAACAAGCTAAAGAGAGTTTTATAAAGAGAGTGCCATGCTTGCTCTGCTGTATGTAAAGCTCTATATAACAGCTTTGCTGAGAAATGCACAATTACACTAAACCACTTTCAAATTATGCACCTCCAGCTCTAAACTTAACCTTAGCGTTTACACCTTCACATAGTCACTGACCAGCTATAGAACAAGACTGCAGAAACTGCTTACTGAACCAAATTGCCTGTTTGCTATTAAACTGCAGCTGAATAGAAACTGCAGCAGGTGTCACTGCAATGGCCTGAAATACTGTTTTTTTTTTTGGTGAACATATTTCTGCATTAGAGATTGTGGTATGATAAAATAAACTGGCTAACTAAACATTACTACATGCATTTTTGGGTGGTGAAAGCTTTGAGATGGATGTGATGGATGGACAGAATGTCAGTTTACTTACACAGAGATACACTATATGTCCGAATGTACACCGATCAGCCATGACATTATAACCACCTCCTTGTTTCTACACTCACTGTCCATTTTATCAGCTCCACTTACCATATAGAAGCACCTTGTAGTTCTACACTTACTGACTGTAGTCCATCTGTTTCTCTGCATGCTTTGTTAGCCCCCTTTCATGCTGTTCTTCAATGGTCAGGACCCCCACAGGACTACCACAGAGTAGGTATTATTTGGGTGGTGGGTCATTCTCAGCACTGCAGTGACACTGACATGGTGGTGGTGTGTTAGTGTGTGTTGTGCTGGTATGAGTGAATAAGACACAGCAGCGCTAATGGGGTTTTTAAACACCTCACTGTCACTGCCGGACTAAGAAAAGTCCACCAAACCAAAAATATCCAGCCAACAGCGCCCCGTGGGCAGCGTCCTGTGACCACTGATGAAGGTCTAGAAGATGTCCAACTCAAACAGCAGCAATAGATGAGTGATCGTCTCTGACTTTACATCTACAAGGTGGACCAACTAGGTAGGAGTGTCTAATAGTTTGGACAGTGAGTGGACATGGTATTTAAAAACTCCAGCAGCGCTGCTGTGTCTGATCCACTTATACCAGCTCAATACACACTGACACACCACCACCATGTTATTGTCACTGCAGTGCTGAGAATGATCCACCATTCAAATAATACCTGCACTGTGGTGGTCCTATGGGGGTCCTCACCATTGAAGAACAGGGTGAAAGCAGGCTAAAAATGCATGCAGAGAAACAGATGGACTACAGTCAGTAACTGTAGAACTACAACGTGCTTGTACTGTACTGTATTGTACTGTATGGTAAGTGGAGCTGATAAAATGGACAGTGAGTGTAGAAACAAGGAGGTGGTTTTAATGTAATGGCTGATCAGTGTATGTGGACATCTGACCATGTGCTTGTCTGAAAACAAGACATAGACATTCATATGAAGTTGGACTTTGCTTGGTGGCAATAACATTACGAGCAAGATTTTACAGTGTGTTTGTTTGAATTTTTGTTTATTGAGTCAAAATAGAATTTGTGAGGTCAGGCCCAGTTGTTAGACAAGGCCTGCTTTGTAATTGATTAGTTAATGTTCCAATTTATCCCAAAGGTGTTAAGTGGGGTTGAGGTCAATGCTGTGTGAAGGCCACTGAAGATTCTCTACACCAAACCCTCCAAACAATGGGTCTGTCTTAAAACGTAGTGATAAAACCTGCTTTGCTGCATACTGCCTACCTAGGCAGCTGCCTAAGTAGAGATGACTACAATAAGACATCAAACTTATAAGGCAGATTATTTAGACACACTAATATTATGGCCATTATGTCACTGCAGTTAGTCTCTGCCATTTAAACCAATGGGCTGAACCGGTACAACCCGCTAGCATGCCAGCTAACATCTCCCTCCGTGAACCAAAAATAGTTAAATTGTCACTGACAAGTCCGAATTTGCAAATACATTTTGTGCATAGAGGCATAATCATTTGGGACAGTGGTAGCCTAGTGGGTAGAGCTGTGGGCTGTCAATCTAAAGGTCGAGAGTTTGAATCCTGGCTCTGCCATGCTGCCACTATTGGGTCCTTGAGCAAGGCCCTTAACCCTGTCTGTTCCAGGGGTGCCGTACGATGGCTGCGATATGCAAAGAAAGAATTTCATTGTACTGTACACCTGTATACGTATAAATGACAAATAAATGCATTATATTCTATTTTATCATGCTGGAATAAAAATACTGCCTTTCCCAAACATAGCTAGAAGCATATAATATATATTTATACTTGGTTATATACACCTGTTAGAAAAAGGAAAGGCTGAAACACATGAGATCAATAATAAAGAGAAGTGTCAACATATTTTTGGCCATGTAGTGTACGCTGTCATTCTCTTGCCCTACACACTGCTGCTTTACTCCCGTAGAGGACAAGGGTCGGCTGTACTACATCTACTAAACAGCAGAGCAGCCTGTGATCTAAATAGCCTGTCAGGTAAAGAGTGTGTGGCATCTGCACCGGTGTACTGTAAAATGCTGACAGTCCCAACATTTGTTTTTAAAATGTTGTCTGGAATATATAAAGGTTATAAATAAAGCTAAACTGTGCGGGTGAAAAAAGCAGTCATCTACTGCACACATGTTGGAGGGGACATGTGTTAGTCATGGCCCTCCTCGGTCAGGAGCAGAGGTCTGCAGCAGTAGAGTAAAACCATTAAACATTACATGAAACAGTTGTAGCTCAGTGGGAAAGGTACTGGACTAGTGATCAAAAAGTAAGGGTTCTCCGTGTCTGTGTGGGTTTCCTCCGGGAGCTCTGGTTTCCTCCCACAGTCCAAGGACGTGCAGTCATCCCTCCCTGCAGGCACTGCCAATTATGCCCACTAGATGGCGCCCAGCCGATCGGTGGCACAGAGGCGTTCAGAATCTCGGCGCTGGTGTGCTAGAGGAATATCCCGCTGCGCCACCTGGGCGAATTACATTTTTAATGAGTATAGCCGATAGAAAATACCTGTGGTTTGGTTTCCTCTTCATCTTTGTAAAAATACAGTTGGTCAGTTCGCAGCACGAACCAGCGCAGCTGCCAGTTCTTCATGATGCTGCGCTGCTTCTTCAGCCAACCGGCTTTTATTGCTTTCTCCTGAAGACTTGGAGAGGACGACCTGCTCGAGGCCCGCGTCAGCTCTCCCATCACCATGCTCTTAGACCTGGCTAAAGGTACATGCGTACACACACACACACACACACACAGACACTTTCATTTAAGTATAAAAAATCTGAGATCTGGTAATTGCGTGTATGTATTAACATGAGAAAAAAAATCTGTTATATACTATAACAATTAAAAATATATTTATTTATTTATTTAATTATTTTCATTTATTCATTTTAAGTTTATGTTCTTTGCGTTTTTTTTTTTTTGTGGATTCATAGGGGTGACAGGAACTTAACATTTATTTTAGTTAGTTTAAAATGACATTTTTAAGTATTTTTACATTTGTTTACTATGGTATTAATATGTGCATTATTCTATTCCTAAATCAACTTGACCAGAAATATTAATCAACATTATAGATAATCATGGGCAGATGTAACACCTATATACTTTTATTTTCATATATACATACACCGATGAGGCATAACATTATGACCACCTTCCTAATATTGTGTCCCCATTTTGCTGCCAAAACAGCCCTAACCCTTCGAGGCATAGACTCTACTAGACCCCTGAAGGTGTGCTGTGGTATCTGCCACCAACATGTTAGCAGCAGATCCTTTAACTCCTGTAAGTTGCGAGGTGAGGCCTCCATGGATTGTCCAGCACATCCCACAGATGCTCGATTGGATTGAGATCTGGGGAATTTCCTTGGACCACTTTTGATAGCTACTGACCACTGCAGTTTTCTTTAGCATATTCTAGCTTCTTTGGGTGTCAGGGTAAGAGTGCAGTGTCAGCTGTTGTATGGCACCCCTGAAGCTGAGAGGGTTAAGGGACTAGCTCAAGGGCCCAACAGTGGCAGCATGGCAGAGGAGGGATTCAAACTTGCAATCATCTAGTTAATAACTCACAGCTCTACCCATTAGGCTACCACTGTACCAAGGTGTTATTATCTGGCATTATTTAATTCAGAGGAAGTTAGATCATTTAACTTGCTCCTCATCATTTTATGTAGCCTATAAAATGATTTAATAATTTAAAACATATTGCTATTTTCCAGCATTAAAGAGACCAAAAAAGTACAGGGTAGCGACAAACCCTTTTTTATTAATATAATATTAAATTGATGATGTTGCCATTTATTGGCACGAACCACTTAATCTAGGTGTGAGTTATGGTGGCCACTGTAATGAGGTGTAGTGGAGTGTGAAATTATAGAAATACTATAAACACCTACAGGCTTATTTTTCAGGACAGTATCACACCACCCTATTGTTGATAAATGTTTTATAACTGTGTGCCTATTATACTTTATTCTATACCTGGTATGTAGCATCATATATACACTGATCAGCCATAACATTAAAACCACCTCCTTGTTTCTACACTCACTGTTCATTTTATCAGCTCCACTTACCATATAGAAGGACTTTGTAGTTCTACAATTACTGACTGTAGTCCATCTACTTCTCTACATACCTTTTTAGCCTGCTTTCACCATGTTCTTCAATGGTCAGGACCCCCACAGGACCACCACAGAGCAGGTATTATTTAGGTGGTGAATCATTCTCAGCACTGCAGTGACACTGACATGGTGGTGGTGTGTTAGTGTGTGTTGTGCTGTATGAGTGGATCAGACACAGCAGCGCTGCTGGAGTTTTTAAATACCATGTCCACTCCTACCTAGTTGGTCCACCTTGTAGATGTAAATACAGAGACGATCGCTCAGCTATTGCTGCTGTTTGAGTTGGTCATCATCTAGACCTTCATCAGTGGTCACAGGACGCTGCTCACGGGGCGCTGTTGGCTGGATGTTTTTGGTTGGTGGATTATTCTCAGTCCAGCAGTGACAGTGAGGTGTTTAAAAACTCCATCAGCGCTGCTGTGTCTTATCCACTCATACCAGCACAACACACACTAACACACCACCACCATGTCAGTGTCACTGCAGTTCTGAGAACAATCCACCACCCAAATAATACCTGCTCTGTGGTGGTTCTGTGGGGGTCCTGACCAATGAAGAACAGCATGAAAGGGGGCTAACAAAGCATGCAGAGAAACAGATGGACTACAGTCAGTAATTGTAGAACTACAAAGTGCTTCTATATGGTAAGTGGAGCTGATAAAATGGACAGTGAGTGTAGAAACAAAGAGGTGGTTTTAATGTTATGGCTGATCAGTGTATATTTTTCATTCAAATTGAAGACAAATTTAAAGCCCATATAGGAACAACTGCTCTAAAGATTTACAGAGTGGTGAAAGCCGTAGGCAACCACAATTTGGCAGAGTGAATATAATACAACAGCTGAAGACAGATATATTTCATATGTAATAGGAGCAGCAGTAGCTCACTGGTTTATGTCTGCACCCCTCATGTGTGGTTTAAGATTACAAAAAAATAAATCCTATCTTTCCCTGTATTTCATAGAATTCAACTTTCAGCAACAGTCTGAGCACATCATTACTTAACCATGCTATCAGGTTTCTCTTTTCCTCTATTTCTCATCAATGGTCTCTGCTGTATTAAGACCTGGCCATATCACCCAGGCTTGTCATCTTCTGTCTCATATTTGCAAAGTCACAATTGTCTCTTGTGGTCTCTGGCCATAAGGGCCAATCCATTCCCTGGGTCCATTTGTCTAGAGCAGGACAGAAACCCCTGCCAGAATCTCATTAAATCACTGCGGGTAATGGAAGCCTTGCCAGTGTTAGTGTAGACTACTTCACCCAAAGGGACCAAAACGGAGGGGGGGGGGCTCCTAAATTCACTCTCTCAAAGCACACCAAGCTTCAAAAACAGACCCACGGCTGCCTTTTTTATTATCAGTCAACTCTACAGTCAAAGCCTGTCAGCCAGTCAATAAGTAAGCTTAATGTTTTACAGGTTGCAGAGCAGGAGCTGGACGCATTCCATATTAGTGAGGATTTAAAAAATCTATTAGCAAGTGTAAAATAATTTAAATGTCATGTAAAGAAGAAGGATAATATTGTGGCGTTTGCGAAGAAGAGACGGAGTCGCGAGTTGACATGACAACAGGATCAGCTCTTTATTGTTTACACGGATTAAGACACGTGTGAACACACACCCAATTCCCCGCTATTGCAGCCACGTTATTCCTAGCCCCGTGCTACACAGTCACGGTAGGTTTTAGATTCAACATGTAATTAAACAAATACACTATGCGCAAACTAACATCATTAAACAGAACACCAAACAACATAAACAAACCCCATAAACATGTACACAAAGAACGCAACAGTTATTAACACCGCGGCCGCGAGTCCCTCTGGGTAACGCTCGCTCCGCCCTCCCCCCTAATCCACAGTGGCGGACGCCACACAGCCCCCCTCCCAAAAGTCAACCGTCCCGGTGACTCACTCAACCCCCAACAAAATCCCGAAACCTGCACGGCGGTCTCCGTTCGCGCCGCGGTCTATCCACCACGGCCTCAGGGCGTTCTGGAGCCGGTACTGTAACTGCCACATTCGAACTCCGCTCAGTGTCTGGTACCTTGGGCCTGTACGGGGCCAACCGATCACGATGCACCACCATACGCCTTCTCCCCCAACAAATACGGTAGACCACCTCCCCTAAACGACCCTTCACGGTGCAGGGCCCGACCCACGCGGACTGTAGCTTTGGGCAACGACCTTTCTTACGGCGAGGGTTGTGCAGCCAGACCTCGGTGCCAGGCATGAGAGGCTCCCCGACACAGCGCATATCGTAGGCCCGCTTCTGCTTCACCCCTGCATCCGCCTGATGTGTCCTGGCCAGCTTGTGCACTCTTTGCAAACGGGACATGAGCTCTGAGACAAAGATTGGTCCCGGTACAACACCACTTTCCCCATCCGGAGGTGCCCCAAAAACTAGATCCACAGGTGTCCGTAGCTCTCGCCCAAACATTAACATGGCTGGAGTGAACCCTGTCGTCTCTTGAACGGCCGAGCGGCACGCGAGAAGTACCACAGGCAATTGCTTGTCCCAATCCCGCTGGTTCTCTGCGGTCACTACGGCTAATTGCGTGGCCAAAGTCCTATTAAAGCGTTCCACTAGGCCGTCGCTCTGTGGATGAAGTGGGGTTGTCCGGGTCTTGCGCACCCCAAGCCGGCGACAGACTTCACTCATCACCTCGGACTCAAAGTTCCGGCCCTGGTCGCTGTGTAGTTCTTCAGGGACTCCAAAGCGGCAGAAAAACTCCCCTACCAGCCGCTCTGCTGTTGTGTTTGCACTTTGGTCCGGCACAGCATAGGCCTCCGGCCACTTGGTGAAGTAGTCCATGGCCACAAGCACATAGCGGTTCCCCGAGTCTGTCACCGGAAACGGCCCCAAGATGTCCACAGCCACTCTCTCCATCGGTGCACCTGACCGCATGGGTTGAAGCGGGGCCCTTGCTCGCTGTGGCGGCCCCTTCTTTGCCGTGCACGTGTCGCAGCAATGAACAAACAGCTCAACATCAGTACGACAGCCAGGCCAGTAAAACCGCTGCCGCAGTCGCCTCAGAGTCTTGGTGACCCCAAAGTGCCCCGAGCCCGGTGTACCATGCATGACCCGCAGTACCAACGTTCTCAGGGTGCGTGGGACAACAGTCTGTACAACCCGGCCCCCTGGTACCGGTTCTTCCCAAACCCGGCACAAAAGTCCTTTTTCGAGCCTAAGACTGTCCCAGTTCGAGCGCAAGGCCTTCGCCACTGGTCCGTGCGGTAATATCTCGGCCCAATCTGGTCGGTGTGATGCGTCCAGCCCCTGTAATGCCCAGGCGAGCTCTGGGTCAGACATCTGTGCCAGTCTAAAATCCTCAAGAGACATCTGTTGGAGACAAAGAACCGGTGGGTCTGCCACTGTCACGGCTGCACACTGTCCAACATATCTGTCCTCCGCGCGCAAACAGTAGCGGCAGTCAGTGTCCACACAAGGCCGACGGGATAAGGCGTCTGCGTTGCCATGCCGCTGGCCAGCCCGATGTTCGATCCGGAAACTGTACTCTTGCAGCCTGGCAATCCATCTCGCCAGCTGCCCCTCTGGTTCCCGGAATCTCATCAGCCACATGAGCGATGCATGGTCCGACCGCAACACAAAGGGTACTCCGTACAGGTAATGGCGGAAATGCCTCAGGCCAGCAACAACAGCCAGCAGCTCCCGACGTGTCACGCAATAGTTCCGCTCTGCTTTGTTCAGACGCCGGCTGAAGTAGGCGATGACACGCTCGGCTCCATCCTGCAACTGGGACAGTACAGCCCCCAGCCCATGGTTACTGGCGTCGGTGTCCACAATGAAACCCTCACCCGGCCTCGGGTATGCCAGGATCGGTGCGTTACACAGCCGCTGCCGCAGAGAACAGAATGCATGATCGGCGTCCTCCGACCACCGGAATTTAACCCCACCCCCGGTCAGATGGTGCAAAGGAGCCGCGATGTCTGCGAAGCCTTTCACAAACCGCCTGTAGTAAGACGCGAGGCCCAGGAAGCTCCGCAGCTCCCTGAGGTTCCTGGGGGTCGGCCAGTCCTGCACAGCCTCCGTCTTCCCAGGGTCTGTCTCAATACCCGCCCCACTGACAACATGCCCAAGGAAGTTCACGCGCCGCTGAAGGAAAGAGCACTTCCCGGGGTGCAGCTTCAGATTGGCCGCTTGGATCGCTGTCAGGACTAGTTCTAGATTAAACATGGCCCCGTCGAACTCTACTGCGTGCACGAGTACGTCGTCCAAATACACCACATACTTGTCACGGGGGATGTCTGCCAGGACCCGATCCATTAGGCGCTCAAACGTGGCCGGGGCATTGCAAAGTCCAAAGGGAAGGACGTTAAAATGCCATAGCTCCGTTCCCAACGTGAAGGCGGTCTTTTCCTTGGCACCTGGGGCTAAAGGCACCTGCCAATACCCACTGCGTAGATCCAGAGAGCTAAACCAGGCAGAACCAGACAGTCGGTCGAGTGCATCATCAATCCGCGGGAGTGGGTAGGAGTCCATTTTGGTCACAGCATTCAACCTGCGATAGTCAACGCAGAATCTCCAGCTCCCATCCTTCTTCTTGGCTAGCACCACCGGAGACATCCAGGGGCTGTGTGATGGCTCGATGACTCCGGAGGCTACCATCGCCCGGATCTGTTGCTCGGCCGCCAGTCGTTTCGCCAGGGGAAGACGGTGTGGTCTGAGACGAATCGGGGGGGCGTCGCCCGTGTTGATGTCGTGCTGCGCCAACCCGGTCCTGGTGCAGTCCTGTTCCGAAGCTGCGAAGACCCCTGCAAAACGCTCCAACAGGTCCCACAGCCGCTGTTTCTGCACCTCCGAAAGGCCTGCACCACTGCGTTGCCATAGGTCACGCAGCGCTTGGGTGTTGGGGGACTCCTCTGGCCCCCTTGGTGGTCCGCCCGTGTCGGGGGACCCTGCCGGGAACTGTGTGTTCGAGCAGTCCCACACCATAACCCCATCACAAACCTTAACTGTTAACCCATTCAGTTGCACGGTTCCCCTGTCAAAGTTGATTATAGCGCCCAAGCACCCCAAAAAATCCGCCCCTAAGATGCACGAGTCTTTGATGGGACATAACCAGAAATCATGAGTTACCGGCCCACCCCCGAAATCGACCGCAAGTGCTCGGCAACCCAGTAATCCAACACGGTCGCCGGTGACCGTCGACAGTTCAGTTGGGACCTGCTTCCATTTCGCCATGTCCCCTGCCATGTCTGTTGGTACCCCCAGCCCTGGTATTCCAACACGGTCGCCGGTGACCGCCGACAGTTCAAATTGGCCCCCGATGTCCGGTACAACTCCCGGTCGGATCAGCGACACCGACGACCCGGTGTCCACGAGCGCCATGACCGGAGTCCCATTAATTAAACATTCTACATATGGGCCGCTACGTCCGCCGACCCTGGCCGACGAAAACCAGGAGGGATTGACAGGTGGGTCAGGAGCCACCACGCCCCTCATTGGGCGGCTCCTGGGTCGTTTCCCGCAGGGCTAGCAGTGGGGCACTGGGTGGCTCTATGTCCACGCTCACCACACAGCCAGCACCCCTGTTGCCGAGGCGCAGACCTGGCTACTGCTGTCGACTGGCGAGCATGGCTCAAAAAGATAAGCTCTACGCGTTCTGCTTCCTTGACTGCCGCTCCCAGGGAACTTGGAGCTGCTAGTTGCACATGCTTCTGTAGCTCATGCGGGGCCAGTGCATTTATGAAGTAATCCAGAGCTAGCTCCCGTTGCACGGAACGTGGGAATGTCGGGTACGCTTGCCGCACCAACAGCGCCACCTCGGACGCCAGCACACTGATCCGCTCACCATGGCGACGTCGTCTTGCCGCCAACAGCTGCTTTGCCGCCGGTTCCGCCGGGTACCGCCCGAAACGGCTCCGCAGGGCCGCCGTCAGCTCAGCCAAATTACCCCGGCACTCTGGGGGAAGCTCCACCAGAACCCTCAGAGCCTCTCCTTGCAGCGCGAGGCAGAGATGAGCCGCCGTGTCGCCATCCGTCCATCCGGAGCGGGCCGCGACGATCTCCAGCTGGGCCTCATACGCCTCCCAATCCGCTCCACCGTCGTAGCTGGGGAGACGAAGCTGCGCCGCCACTGGTGATACTGCTGCTGCCTCCGCTGTTGTCACCACCGGACTCGGCCGAAGCTGGCTTGATCCATCCGGTTCGAAAGAGAGCTGTTTCCTGGTCTTCGCCGTGCCGTCTTTTCGCCGTGCGCCAGAGAAACCATCTATTTGCCGTTGAAGAAACTTTATTTCTTCAGCAATTACCCCCACGTCATCTAGAGGGCAATGCGATCCCACTTCTGACACCAATGTGGCGCCGGCGAGTAGGAAGGCGAGCGTCGGGACCTCGAGTGAGCTGCCCTTGGCAGATCTCTCAGTGGTTTAGGACGTACACTCATTCATGCACACATACATCCATACAACAGACAAACATAGAAGCTACCCATCCAGCTCTCACCGCAGCCACCCAGTCTCCCACACTGGGATACACGCTGACGGTAAGCCTGGATACCACGGCTCCTCCCACTGACGCTACATAGCCCCCTCCCTAAAGGTCAACCGTCCCGGTGACCTACTCACCAGCGACCACTGGGTGGCTCTATATCCGGACCTCACCCCATTACACTGCCGAGCCGCTGTTTCAACACCCCTGCTGCACCTGGCTTTCCATGCCCTCGCAACAACCCCGGGGCCAGCGCACTCAGACAGATCGGGCATATTGGCCCACCGAACCACCAGAGCCACCCAGACATCACAATCCCACTTCTGACACCAAATGTGGCGTTTGCGAAGAAGAGACGGAGTCGCGAGTTGACATGACAACAGGATCAGCTCTTTATTGTTTACACGGATTAAGACACGTGTGAACACACACCCAATTCCCCGCTATTGCAGCCACGTTATTCCTAGCCCCGTGCTACACAGTCACGGTAGGTTTTAGATTCAACATGTAATTAAACAAATACACTATGCGCAAACTAACATCATTAAACAGAACACCAAACAACATAAACAAACCCCATAAACATGTACACAAAGAACGCAACAGTTATTAACACCGCGGCCGCGAGTCCCTCTGGGTAACGCTCGCTCCGCCCTCCCCCCTAATCCACAGTGGCGGACGCCACAATATAAACAAACAAGCTGCTCTAGCATCCATTATCTATTAAAATTAAAGACTCATATAGTCTATAAGTAGTTTTTATTCTTTATATACACCGATCAGCCCTAACATTAAAACCACCTCCTTGTTTCTACACTCACTGTCCATGTTATCAGCTCCACTTACCATATAGAAGCACTTTGTGGTTCTACAATTACTGACTGTTGTCCATCTATTTCTTTACATACTCTTTTAACCTGCTTTCACCCTGTTCTTCAATGGTCAGGACCCCCACAGAGCAGGTATTATTTAGGTGGTGGATGATTCTCAGCACTGCAATGACGATGGCATGGTGGTGGTGTGTTAGTGTGTGTTGTGCTGGTATGAGTGGATCAGACACAGCAGCGCTGCTGGAGTTTTTAAATACCGTGTCCACTCACTGTCCACTCTATTAGACACTCCTACCTAGTTGGTCCACCTTGTAGATGTAAAGTCAGAGACGATCGCTCATCTATTGCTGCTGTTTGAGTTGGTCATCTTTGAGACCTTCATCAGTGGTCAGAGGATGCTGCCTACGGGGTGCTGTTGGCTGGATGTATTTTTGGTTGGTTGACTATTCTCAGTCTAGCAGTGACAGTGAGGTGTTTAAAAACTCCATCAGCGCTGCTGTGTCTGAGCCACTCATACCAGCACAACACACACTAACACACCACCACCATTGAAGAACAGCATGAAAGGGAGCTAACAAAGCATGCAGAGAAACAGATGGACTACAGTCAGTAATTGTAGAACTACAAAGTGCTTCTATATGGTAAGTGGAGCTGATAAAATGGACAGTGAGTGTAGAAACAAGGAGGTGGTTTTAATGTTATGGCTGATCGGTGTATGTATGTATTGATTATTATTATTTTATTTTATTTTCATTATTTTCTTTGCAGTGGTGAAGGGCTTACTTTAACATTCTGTTAAAACACTGTTTCCATTTTTTTTCTTAGAAAGCCATGACATTTTATTAAGCAGTTATTAAGTGTGTAATGTTAGAATCATGTAGAGATTTAAGGGCTTCTCCTGCTCGTCTGCTCATTTCCTGGTTATTTAAAAATGAAGCAAGACGAATGAGCACCATGCATATTTAATCAATGCTCATTTTTAGACTATGAGAATTCATTTTTGTGTCTGACCCTAAACTATCCTCTTCATGTCGTGATCTTTAATATAATATGAATATTTTATATTTAACATTAGCTTTATTTATTAGCTCATCAGCTCTTCCTGCAGTGATATAAAGCTCAGATAGGCCTGGCTGCCTAAGGGGTTGTAATAATAATAATAAAAATAGATCTCAGCTTAGTTACATTGTTTCAAGAAGCCAAAAAGAATCCTGTTCACCATAATTGAAATCAAATATAGTTCCCTGGCCGAGTCGAGGCAAATCAAAAGCGTCATGATTCCAGTTAGTAATTGGACATGCTGGGAAATCTATCTGACTCATGCACGTCTCCAGCTGAGACCTGAGAGTGAAGATCTCTCATGGTGGTCCAGCATATATGATAGGCACTATATCTTATCTCAGGCATGTACATAAATGTCTAGCTGCCTCCTTATAGGAGCGGAGAATTATTGCCCAGAGCTGCTGAGAGAATCCACTGTAGTGTTAACTAACAGAAACACAGAAACAGAAACACACTCATTCATTAGCATACACCGATCAGGCATAACATTAAAACCACCTCCTTGTTTCTACACTCACTGTCCATTTTATCAGCTCCACTTACCATATAGGTGCACTTTGTAGTTCTACAATTACTGACTGTAGTCCATATGTTTCTCTACTTACCTCTTAAGTCACCCTGTTTTTCAATGGTCAGGACCCCCACAGGACTACCACAGAGCAGATATTATTTAGGTGGTGGATCATTCTCAGCACTGCAGTGACACTGACATGGTGGTGGTGTGTTAGTGTGTGTTGTGCTGGTATGAGTGGATAAGACACAGCAGTGCTGATGGAGTTTTTCCGTCCCTGCTGGACTGACAATAGTCCACCAACCAAAAATATCCAGCCAACAGCACCCTGTGGGCAGCGTCCTGTGACCACTGATGAAGGTCTAGAAGATGACCAACTCAAACAGCAGCAATAGATGAGCGATCGTCTCTGACTTTACATCTACAAGGTGGACCAACTAGGTAGGAGTGTCTAATACAGTGGACAGTGAGTGGACATGGTATTTAAAAACTCCAGCAGCACTGCTGTGTCTGATCCACTCATACCAGCACAACACACACTAACACACCAACACCATGTCATTGTCACTGCAGTGCTGAGAAAGATCCACCATTCAAATAATACCTGCTCTGTAGTGGTCTTGTGGGGGTCCTGATCATTGAAGAACAGGGTAAAAGCAGGCTAAAAAGGTATGTAGAGAAACATGGACTACAGTCAGTAATTGTAGAACTACAAGGTGCTTCTATATAGTAAGTGGAGCTGATAAAACGGACAGTGAGTTTAGAAACAAGGAGGTGGTTTTAATGTTATGGCTGATTGATGTATGTACTGTATGTTAATTTGTAATTATTACTATAATTTCTTGTCAGTCACCCTACATTTACAGTTCGTTTCATCAATACCAATGTATTTATATTTATTACATATTTTGCATAGTTGTCATAGTTGTCATATTGTTATCATTATTGAAGCAGTTTTCAGGTGTAACTGAGGGCTTGTTTGAAATGTCTATTATCACTAAATGATATTAATAAATGAAATACATGTGAGTAAAATCTGTTATTTATTATGCCATATAATACTTAAAAACTACAAACTGTCCAATATACTTTATTTATCTGTGTACCAATTTAACCTGTAAAGAGGTGGAACATGTGACACTAAAGTGGCCACATAAACCCCCAAATAATGGTTGTAGTCTTTTTCATCAATTAAAAAAATAATATGAATTTTCGACTCGATTCATTTATTAATGTTTAGTTTTCATTCATGTTTAGCAACAGTTTTCCTATTCATGGTAGCAAGACATTATTCCTTCTCAAGATATCACATTATCACATACCCACCCATTTATGCAACCATCACACCTAGAAGAAAATTAGATTTTGCCTACTGGCATGTCTTTGGGAGGTGGGATAAAATGTAGAGTACACAGAGGAGAACTCTACACAGACAGTAACCAGAGCCAATGATTCAACCCATGTCCCCAGGACTTTAGAGCTATGTCACACCAACACTACGTGATGTGCCGACAAGCCGTCTTGTACATACGTGTTGTATAAAATAATTAATAAATAAAATAGTAGTAAAAACTGACAAGCTTTTAAACCTCTAAAGACTATGCAGCTGCTTCATTAAGAAAATACATTTTTGCGTTTAATTTAAATTAGACAGTAATCATCATCACTGTCTAGACAGACATAAAACTAGCCGGAATATTTGTATACATACAAGTAAATATTATGCATACATTATTCTGAATCTTTTCCCTTCAGCTACTCCCTTGTTTAGGTGTCTCCAGCGGATCTGGTGTGCATACCAGACTTGGCACTGACAAATGCACCTCCCACTGGCTAGGATGTTTTGTCCAATCCCCCCTCCCCACATTGTACATTAACCAGTAATGTCCCTGCAAACGGACAGCCAACTGACAGCGCGGCTGAGATTCGAACCTCGGATCTCAGGAATAAGAGGCCAGTGTACTTTACCGCCCAAACACCCATAATATCTAAAATATATTTAAAATACATTCTAAATATATTTAGATGTGTCAATCAACACATTTAAATTTAAAATAAAAAAGAAAATAAAAAAAAGAAATTAAGAAGTGTGTAGAAATTGTCAGGAAAAGCCACTGATTGTAAAAATTGACCAATATACACTGATAATATATTATAATATAATTATATTAAAACCACCTCCTTGTTTCTACACTCACTGTCCATTTTGTCAGCTCCACTTACCATATATACTAGTTCTACAATTACTGACTGTAGTCCATCTGTTTCTCTACATATCTTTTTAACCTGCTTTCATACTGTTCTTCAATGGTCAGGACCACTACAGAGCAGGTATTATTTAGGTGGTGGATAATTCTCAGCACTGCAGTGACAATGACATGGTGGTGGTGTGTTAGTGTGTGTTGTGCTGGTATGAGTGGATCGGACCCAGCAGCGCTCCAGTGCTGCTGGAGTTTTTAAATACCATGTCCACTCACTGTCCACTATTGGACACTCCTACCTAGTTGGTCCACCTTGTAGATGTAAAGTCAGAGATGATCTGCTCATCTATTGCTGCTGTTTAAGTTGGTCATCTTCTAGACCTTTATCAGTGGTCAAAGAAAGCTGCCCACAGGGTGCTGTTGGCTGGATATATTTTTGGTTGGTGAACTATTCTCAGTCCAGCAGGGACAGTTAGGTGTTTAAAAACTCCACTCATACCAGCACACTAACACACCACCACAATGTCAGTGTCACTGCAGTGCTGAGAATGCCTACTAATACCTACTCTGTGGTGGTCCTGGGAAAGACCTGACCATTGAAGAACAGCATGAAAGGGGGCTAACAAAGCATGCAGAGAAACAAATGGACTATAATCAGTAATTGTAGAACTACAAAGTGCTTCTATATGGTAAGTGGAGCTGATAAAATGAACAGTGGGTGTAGAAACAAGGAGGTGGTTTTAATGTTATAGCTGATCGGTGTATATTAAATTAAGAAAGTCTAGTTTCAAATAAAGGATTTCTTAATTCACAGGGTTGCAGGATTTTAGGGGCTAAATAAAAGGAACCTAAGTATATTCAAGGACTTGTGGAATTTAGTCAAAATTGTCCATATTATTAAGTTTCTCAGATGATTGACATCTCATATGTGTTTTACTCAAATCTATCAAATGGTAAATTACACACTTCTCTGATATCCGTTATTAAATTGTTCATATTACAGTACACACATTAATAATCTCCATCCACTTCCTCAAAAAAAATCGAATCCCTTCACATATCATTAAATAACTCAGTCAAGAATCCGCCTGTCGCTGGCAAATAGGATTGAGGTTACGCCTCATTAGCAGCTTGTGCTGGCTCAAACAACCTGTTCTGTACATACACCATGCGTGCCTATCATAATTCTGCCCAGAAAAGGCCGACTTTTACACAGAACAGAAAAAAACTAGTTTGACTGTTGCATTTCTGACAGCTTTAGTTGATTTATCTCTGCAGAGTAAATGAGATGTGGCCTCCACTCTTTGCTCAACATGGAAAAAAAAAACCTTGCTGGAGTGTCGAACATGACAGGTGAAGCCAGAACACTTATTAAATGTGACATGCCCCATATGCAGGATGACAAAGGCAGGCAAGAAAGCAGGGCAATTCACTTCCAAGCGTCTGTATTATGTTGCACAGCAGGCAAAGGATCAATTCACAAATGGCTTTTTACAACCAAAAAGCATTAGTGCTGAAACAGGCAGGCACCACGTCTGCAGGCCAGATAAGCATTCATTTACACACTGACAGTGCAGACTTAACCAGAATTCTGAGATTTTATTTCACTTTAAATTGTCAATTTTGATACTTTCAACTGTAGGTCACTTGTGTTTTTGCTTAAATGTTGCCAAAACACACAAAACTGATATCAAGGTTAGGAATATCTAACTGTATCTGTTATTCATCTAATACTGACATCATCTTCATATCCAAGCTAGTTCTCACCAAAATTATACACTGTCCCAGCATGTGGACCAGTTTAAAAAAAATGTCTGATCTGAAATGATCCAGTGTTTGATGCCACTTATCAGAATTGCTGCTGTTCTAGTAATTTCTAGTTATAATCTTCAAAAGTCAGTGCATTGCCTTGATACACTGGGATCAATGAGGGAATACATTCTAGACCAAGTGCAAGTGCTAGTCCAAATACAGGGCATAAGATTTATTTATTTAGCCAAGCTACATGACAAATTGTTTTGGAAGATGGAAGAAAACCATTGTACCATAGCAAACCCACCACCAACTCTCCAAACCCAACAATTAAAGGGGAGGACCAACCTTCATCCAGCTCTATTGCCTTGTACCCCTATGAATATCCTTTCTTCCTGATATAATACTTACCCATAAATGTACTGGTGACCTGTTTGGGGTGTGAATATGTCTCAATCTTACTGCAGGTTTCATTGCATTACCAATATACAGATAGAAAGACAGACAGACAGAAAGATAGATGTATATGCATCAGTGGCGGGTTCTCCTTGTTTTTTCAGGGCTTTGACATTGAGCTGTATGATTTATTGTGTGTAGGTCTTGGGTGCCTGAGTGGTGAAACTTGATTTATCATAGAACTAAAAATAAGATTGGCAACCCCTGAAATAAAATTTTATATAATTCCTTTTAATTTGCCTTAACCTATTAATGAGTATTGAGAGTTTCTTTTACCATTTGGAAACCCTATTTCTACCACAATGCTTTTGCACGGTAACTCATGTGGTTACAGTATTACTGATTTTTAACTAATGTATTACTGAATAAGTGTTAGTACACACCACACACACACACACACACACACACACACACACATATATATATATATATATATATATACTGTATATACAGTATATACATATGTATTTCAATAGTTCTAGGGTAGACTTCATACATCATATGGTTTAACTAATGTATTAATATATGTTTGTACACACACACACACACACACACACACACACACACACACACACACACACACATATACTGTATATATATATATATATATATGGTTCTAGGGTACAGGCCCTTTCAGTTTTAATTAATAATAAAACAGTCAAGGTTCAGAGTTAAACTGCAACAATGATCAATGCTTGGTTTTACCACTAAATCCTTGATCTATTGCCACAATTGTGTTCTATTTTTAGGTGTACTAACTCAAGCCTAGTATGCTGAACTATCAGTAAAATGTTTACAGTCTAAGTACTAAGTACTATGAATAATGATTTGAGAAAAAGGTTATTTAAAACAGTTTTCTAGACATTGTCTTGTTTCAGACAAAATTAAAACATCAGTGTTTATTCACCACTAGCAACCTGATTTTTAGACCATGATTAGTCCTAATCCTAGATTAAAAGAAGTTTAATGGTACGTCATGATTGATGTTTCTACTTAGTTCAAGACTCATCTAAATCCAAGTTTTGGAAACTGTCCCTTTCAGATTTTATCAATTAAGTTTTGCCTTTTAAAACCCTGAAAGCTGAGACACCACCCGCATGTATTTGAATGTCTAGATAGAGAAACTGTACATGCTGTTTGTATGTATATGTGCAGCCTTTTTTTCTATTGTCATCAGTGAATTAACTACTCAGCTACACCTTAATGCCACAACTGGTTTGGGTAATACCATCTTTACATCCATGACAGCTCAGAAAAAAAGTGAGTGCCACTTCCTTAATGAGGCACATAAAATGTGTGACGTGTCTGGGCGCTATCCATTAGTAGTAACCAATTAAAGACAGGTTACTAAGCGACAGACTAGCATTGTCCGATGTCCATGCACATGAGAGCATCAGCAGCTAATCCAGTTTTGAGAGGCTTGAAAGCATAGCATGATGCTGAGGATGCAGGATGCGGTGCAGATAGGATTGGAGTGATGCAGAGTGAGATGCTGGGTGAGATGCTCAGCATTGCAGTGCTTACCTCGCCTTGTCTGTCTGATCTTGGGGCTCAGCATAGTGCTCATGGCTGGACAGTAGTGTGCTCACCCATCCACATCTTTGGATCTTCTCTAGGCTCTCCTGTACTGCCTCGCCCTGTTGCACCTTATCCAGCTCTGGCAAGCATCTCTCTATCCCTCTTCCCTCTCTCTCTACCAAACCCAACCCCCCTCCTCTTTCCCACCGATTATGTTCCACTGGTCCACTGCTGTGAGCTGCTACGTTGAGACACTCCCTCTCTCATTATGCAGAGGCAGCTGGAGAAGAGGGACCTCTCACACACGCTCAGATCCACCCTTACCCACGATGAATTATTTATCCCACCACTACCCAAATGAATTCTACTACAGCCACGCCATTAAATGTGTGGATGATTACGGCCAATAATTTAGAGGAGCAGAAACAGAAGGTTCTTCACCAGCTTCCTCTCACATCCTTCCTCTTAATTGGCTTAGTGGTTTGTGTTTGATGGTACATGTACGCGAAATCTGCTGATCTGGGCATGGGTGCACATGTGGGTATTGATCTAGAACAACTTCCTTGTTTCTTCCTCCCTTTTTTTCCCTTTTTCTCTGTTCTGCTAGTCTGCATTACTCATCAGGTTCACTCTGAAATGTCACATACTAAAACCGGCCTGATAAATTGTCAATTCATTACACAGTGCAGTTTTACAATTGAGTATAGCCTTACTAGGGACTGGTGATAAAATCTGTTTACCGCCTTCTCATATTACAAGCCCCCTTGACATTAACATATTAAGAGCTGTGATACTAATAACTGTCACAGGGGGAAATAATTTAAGTCTTACTGTAACAATAAGAGTCACTCTCTGATTTAAAGTACCCAGACTGGAAGTGCCAGAAGCAGGCACACTCAAAGCTTTTAGATGCTTATGGTAGACGAAGCCACTCAAGGTCAAAGTTAAATGATAATGTTGACATATAGGCAGTAAGCCAAAGCAGAAAAATATGCATGTTATCTCATGGAGGATAGAAGACAGAGTGGTTAGTTCTGAGTCAGATCAGTGTTTAATAGCATTAAAAATTGAATGCCACAACCTAACATGTTAAAAGGTACAACCATATATACACTGATCAGCCATAACATTAAAACCACCTTCTTGTTTCTACACTCACTGTCCATTTTGTCAACTCCACTTACCATATAAAAGCACTTTGAAGTTCTACAATTACTGACATGGTGGTGGTGTGTTAGTGTGTGTTGTGCTGGTATCACTGGATCAGACACAGCAGCGCTGCTGGAGTTTTTAAACACTCACTGTCCACTCTATTAGACACTCCTACTGAGTTGGTTCACCTTGTAGATGTAAAGTCAGAGACGATCGCTTATCTATTGCTGCTGTTTGAGTTGGTCATCTTGGCTGGATGTTTTTGGTGGGTCGACTATTCTCAGTCCAGCAGTTACAATAAGGTGTTTAAAAAACTCCATCAGCGCTGCTGTGTCTTATCCACTTATACCAGCACAACACACACTAACACACCACCACCATGTCAGTGTCACTCCACCACCCAAATAATACCTGCTCTGTTGTGGTCCTGTGGGGGTCCTGACCACTGAGGAACAACATGAAAGTGGTATGTATGTACATTTTATTTAAATTTAAGTTCAATTTTATAGTTGGTCTATCACTGCAGAATCATAACTATTTAAAAATAAAATAATGCAGTAAAAAAAATTACAAATATTCAAAATACTCATACATATCTACAATTTAACTCTAATAAAGACATGTCCTACCTATACATCAGCCCATTTCAGCAAATTACTGTAATAAATATTATGTTTAGGAAACATACAATGAGATAGTGGTCATTACCTAAAGGCTTCCACCGCCCCTCCAGCATCTGTGGCTTTAAGTGGTTCATAACAGAGACATGTCCATCTTTACATGCACCGCGTCCATACTAATATCTGCTTTCATGAGTTTCTGTGTAGGTACTGAAGGAGAAGTTAAGTAAGTGACGCCACTTCTGCTCAGGAAGTCGCTGTCACTTGTCATTTGCTCTTATTATAGACAATGCAAGAGTCACTGTGTCACTGTGCCACTCGGGAGCAGATTCCACAGATTAACATCATTACCACAGACATCAAAATGTTACCACAGGCTTTGCTAGTTATGTACTACCTACCATAGCCAAAAGAAGTTCACTGCAGAAGCGTCATCCAGTATAAAAGACCATAGCATAACAGAGAAAATGTTTTAGAAGACTGAAAACAGTAAATTATGAGACTGGGACATCCAATACACGAGGTAAAATATGTGGATGTGCTTGCTACAGAATGACTCCGCAGGAAGTGATGACTAGTAACAGAGAAGTGAAAATGACTGGGCTTTAAAAAATAAGCTTAAAACTGCCCTGTTACTTGTTCACTTAAATTATGGTAAAAATATGGTACAAAAAAACTCTCACACTCACCCTTGTTCTTAGACTCAGCTTTATTGTCATTCAACCACATACATGATAGAACGAAATACAGTTACCCAGGCCTCAGTGTGTGACATGAATGAAAAAAGAATAAACTAAGATAAGTATAAAAATAGAATAAACTAAGTTAAGTAAAAATAGAATAAACTAAGATAAGTATAAAAATAAAATAAAACAAGAAGCTAAAAAAAGTACAAGTAAAAAGTATTTACATTTTAAAGTATTGCACAAAGAACTGCAGCAGCTTATTTTGATCTAAAGTGCATAATTGCAAAAAGTATAGCAGCAAGACTAAACAGCAACAAATCACAAGATGGTTAAAGTGACAGTGTGACAGTTGTGTTCAGTATGTGGCAGTGTGTATAGTGTTTATATATGGTTGTTTAATATTTAAATAAGGTTGTTGGGATGTATAATATATATACAGTATATATATATATATATACGTATATATATATATATATACGTATATACAGTAGACCCTTGAGTTACGAACGGTGTACCATACGAACATTTCGGGTTACGAGCAATCTTTTTTAACTTAATGTACGAACAAATTTCGAAATACGAACCGAAATTCGCGAAACACGTGACGTCACGAACAAGTTGACTCAGAGCATCTCTATCTCTATATATATACAGTGAGCGAACATTCGGACAGCGGACTGTGTTTTTTCGGTATTGTCTTTATATTTTGTAAAATTCAATATTAAAATGGCTCCAAATAAGGTGCAGAGAAAGCTTAGTGGTGAGAAAATGAACAAATCTATTACATTTGTTGTTGTATAATTACTCCTGCCAGTAGCTGTCACTGTGTATCAGACAGAGGGGACAGTGAGTGAGAGAGAAGAAGGAAATTGCTGAGTAAAGTATTCTTTCTTTCGTGCAATTACACCTACAAAATACAACACTATTGAAATAAAGAAGGAAATAATAGAGAAATATGAGTTATTGTTGTTTCTGGTAGATACATTTGATTAAAAAAAGAAGGAAATTTATTATGGTGTATGGTGAACTGAAATGTGATGTGTGTTTTTTATGTACAGTACTACTGTGTATTGTTGTTTATTATTGTTTATTACAGTATTATCTACTCTATAATTTAAGATTAAGGGAAAATATACTTGTATTTATAACAAAAAAGACCATTTAAGACATTAGAAAGGTTAGGTAAGGGGTGATTTGGGAGGTCTGGCATGGATTAATTCTGTTTACTTGATTTCTTATGGGAAAAAAAGGGTTAACTAACAAACATTTTGACTTAAGAACAGCCCTTCGGAACCAATTAAATTCGTAAGTCAAGGGTCCACTGCCCACTGTATACTGTATATATATATATATATATATAGTCTCTCTTCATACACTGCCATCAGTTCCTTTTCTTTTACTCTTTCTGTCAATTGGTTGCACCTGTTACCTGTTTGCACTTTTGATATTTGCACAATAAGGACATGAGCAACAAATATTGACTGAGTGGCTGATAAGGCTGCAAAACGCTTCTGAAAAGACATCTAATCCTATTGTCTCATTCAGCGTTGCATCTGCATTTCCTGTACAAACTGTTCTGTCAAACAGCATTAGTTTTCTGCCTTTAAATGTTTTGGTTGCTAGCTAAAGCCACTAAATATTAGATACCAGTGAGGATAAAATGAGCACACTGAGTCATCTAGGTTAGGACAGTAATAACAGTAGCTTCTGCAGTAGCTGATTTCATGTGATCATATTCCCCATCCCACTCCTGAGAGCAAATGGACTCATCACCCACAATTTGACTCATAATTAATCCTATAATTGACATGGAGCTTCTGAACATGTCAGAGGTGGATGAAACGCAACCCTTTTAATAATCCAGGACCAGGAATTACCAGGAAACGGTAACTTACATTAACTCCTAAAATACATCAGATTCGATCTGCTTATTACTACTAATAACACAGTGTGGTCATCACAGAGATAAAAAATGCTTCAAACTATAATCCTAGCCATCTAATACAAAGGTTTCCAACAATTAAAAGTGCACAAGAGCACTTGTGGAACATAAAAGCTGGAACTTTAGGTTAAATATTTCTCATTTAACACTTATTCCATCTTTTAAAGGCTTAGAGAACAATCATTTTAAAATGTATTATTATTATATTAAATAAAAATATTCAAAACAATATATAAAGAGGCGCTCAAATGGTGCAGCTGTATATTACGTTAGTCCACTACCGCTGAAATACAGGTTTTGAATTACTGAGAGATGCTGTTGGCCTGTCAAACGTCTGCATTAAGACATGACTAGCTAACAGTGATGGATTGTCATCCAGTCAGGAGTGTGTTACTGCACTGCGCCTAATGATTAGAGAAAAAACAGACCCACTGTGAGCCTGTTCAGGATAAAATTTATTCTCAGTCCAACACCTCCACAGTGAGGTGTTTAAAAACTCCAGAAGTGATGCTGTGTCTGATCCACTCATTCAAGCATAACACACACTAACACACCACCACCATGTCAGTGTCACTGCAGTGCTGAGAATGATCCACCACCTAAATAATACCTTCTCTGTGGTTGTCCTGTGGGGGTCCTGACCATTGAAAAACAGAGTGAACGCAGGTTAAAAAGGTATGTAGAGAAACAGATGAACTACAGTCAGTATTCGTAGAACTACAAAGTGCTTCTATATGGTAAGTGGAGCTGATAAAATAGACAGTGAGTGTAGAAACAAGGAGGTGGTTTTAATGTTATGGCTGATCGGTATGTATATATATATATATATATATATATATATATACAGTGTATCACAAAAGTGAGTACACCCCTCACATTTCTGCAAATATTTTATTATATCTTTTCATGGGACAACACTATAGAAATAAAACTTGGATATAACTTAGAGTAGTCAGTGTACAACTTGTATAGCAGTGTAGATTTACTGTCTTCTGAAAATAACTCAACACACAGCCATTAATGTCTAAATGGCTGGCAACATAAGTGAGTACACCCCACAGTGAACATGTCCAAATTGTGCCCAAAGTGTCAATATTTTGTGTGACCACCATTATTATCCAGCACTGCCTTAACCCTCCTGGGCATGGAATTCACCAGAGCTGCACAGGTTGCTACTGGAATCCTCTTCCACTCCTCCATGATGACATCACGGAGCTGGTGGATGTTAGACACCTTGAGTTTTCGAAGGGAGGGGATCATGCTCTGTTTCAGAATGTCACAGTACATGTTGGAATTCATGTTTCCCTCAATGAACTGCAGCTCCCCAGTGCCAGCAACACTCATGCAGCCCAAGACCATGATGCTACCACCACCATGCTTGACTGTAGGCAAGATACAGTTGTCTTGGTACTTCTCACCAGGGCGCCGCCACACATGCTGGACACCATCTGAGCCAAACAAGTTTATCTTGGTCTCGTCAGACCACAGGGCATTCCAGTAATCCATGTTCTTGGACTGCTTGTCTTCAGCAAACTGTTTGCTGGCTTTCTTGTGCGTCAGCTTCCTTCTGGGATGACGACCATGCAGACCGAGTTGATGCAGTGTGCGGCATATGGTCTGAGCACTGACAGGCTGACCTCCCACGTCTTCAACCTCTGCAGCAATGCTGGCAGCACTCATGTGTCTATTTTTTAAAGCCAACCTCTGGATATGACGCCGAACACGTGGACTCAACTTCTTTGGTCGACCCTGGCGAAGCCTGTTCCGAGTGGAACCTGTCCTGGAAAACCGCTGTATGACCTTGGCCACCATGCTGTAGCTCAGTTTCAGGGTGTTAGCAATCTTCTTATAGCCCAGACCATCTTTGTGGAGAGCAACAATTCTATTTCTCACATCCTCAGAGAGTTCTTTGCCATGAGGTGCCATGTTGAATATCCAGTGGCCAGTATGAGAGAATTGTACCCAAAACACCAAATTTAACAGCCCTGATCCCCATTTACACCTGGGACCTTGACACATGACACCAGGGAGGGACAACGACACATTTGGGCACAATTTGGACATGTTCACTGTGGGGTGTACTCACTTATGTTGCCAGCTATTTAGACATTAATGGCTGTGTGTTGAGTTATTTTCAGAAGACAGTAAATCTACACTGCTATACAAGTTGTACACTGACTACTCTAAGTTATATCCAAGTTTTATTTCTATAGTGTTGTCCCATGAAAAGATATAATAAAATATTTGCAGAAATGTGAGGGGTGTACTCACTTTTGTGATACACTGTATATATACTATATACTGTATATACTGTATATATCCACACCAGCTAGGTGTACCTAATAAAATGCTTGGTGTATGTTTTCTTTAAAAACTGCAGTAACTAAATAAGAGAGGGTGCAGGTTTGCGACAGTTGCTAGACATTTCACAGCAGACACTGAGCTGATTAATTTGATTTGTATTATCACAGAATAATCAATGATGGATCAGGGTAAGAGGAAATGCAGAGTATGCAGATGATTAATGATGGAATCTCTGCTTAAAGCTTGGCTAAAACACAAGTGCAAAGCCCACAAGTTCTAATATAATGAGTCTGCTTTACACTGTGCACAGCATGCACTATATGGCCAAAAGTATGTGGACACCAGACCATGACATTGTTGGAAATCCCATTCTGAAATAAAATTTTTGGTATTCACCTGTTTATTATCATTACATTAAAACAACATAAAAACTGAGAAAAAAGGTAAAATCTGATACCTTCAACAGAGAACACCAGAAACGAACGACAAAATAAATTGTAACCTCAACTTAATATTTGGTGGGGCACCCTTTTAAAACAACAGTTGAAATCAACCTCTTTCTCCAACCATGAATGATTTTCTTATAGCCCTCCTGTTAAATTTTAGATCGCTTTCCATTTACTAAATGCTTGAGGTCTCTCAGATTTGACAGGTGCCTCTCCACAGGTGTTTGATAGAATTTAGATCTGGACTCATTGCTGGTCACATCGAAACTCTTCAGTGCTTTGTCTTAATCTTTTCTTTTGGTGGGTCATCATCGTTCTGCTGAAAGACCCCTGAGCTCTGATGGAGACCAAGCTTTGCTCCAAAATGCTTTGGTAGCAAAGCAACCCCAAAACATTTGTGAACCTCCACAATATTTGACCACAGGGATAATTGTAATTTTCTTTGAAGGTCTCATTTCATGTCCTGTATATGGTACAATGATAAACTTGACCAAAAAGCTCTATTTTGATCATATCTGTCAACAAAATATTCTCCCACAAGAATTGTGGCTTTCTCAGGTGGCTTTAATGAAAAATCTCTACACTGATCAACAAGCCACAGTCATGACAGAAAATAAACAATCTGACTTGTTCCACATTGGCATAAGAGTTTAACAAGGCTGTCATCATTCCTGTTTAACCTGTATGCTGAACATTACATGAAAGAAACAGGACTTGAAGATGTTTGTGGTTTCAAGATTGGTGAAGTCATAAGGACCTTTAGCTCAAGACAAGAAGTCAACACAACAGGAAAGAGCTCTAACTTCACCGTTGTTGACGAGGTTGTTTGTTTGTTTGTTTGTTTATTAGGATTTTAACGTCATGTTTTACACATTCATGACAGGAACGGTAGTTACTCATTACACAAGGTTCATTAGTTCACAAGGTTATATCAAACACAGTCTTGGACAATTTAGTATCTCCAATTTACCTCACTTGCATGTCTTTGGACTGTGGGAGGAAACCGGAGCACCCAGAGAAAACCCACATGGACACAGGGAGAACATGCAAACTCCACACAGAAAGGACCTGGACCGCCCCACCTGGCGACCGAACCTTCTTGCTGTGAGGCGACAGTGCTACCCTCTTAGCCACCGTGCCGCCCAAGAAGAGGTTGTAATGATGGACAGCTTTTGCCTACTTGAATCAATTATTACTAGCAAATGACACCAAATGATGCTTGGCAGAATGAACAGCTGGAAAAGATCTTCAGATGTAACAATGTCTCTCCAAACAGACACAACAGCTGCCCAGACTGTAGTATTTTCAGTGATGCTTTATGGATGTGAAAGATGAGCAATTAAACAAAATGGCACAGGAAAAATATCGATGCATTTAAACATTGGTGCTAATGAAGATATGAGAGTACTCTACATGGGGAACAAGACAAACAAATGGATCCCTGACCAAATCAAACATAGACTATGTAACCTAAATAAAGCTCTCTCATTTTGGACACATTGGGGAAAGAACCAATTCACTGGAAAAGACAAATATGCTTGGAAGAGTTAAAGGTAAACAAACCAGGCCACTCAGGTGATGCAGCGGTAAAATACACTAGCGCAGCAGAGCTGGGATTACAAATACATCATATCAAATCTCAGCTCTGCCATCCGGCTGGGCTGGGCTGGGCAGCTATATGAACAATGTTTGGCTGTTGTTCATCCAGGTAGGAAGCCGGGTAGGGACCTCATAACTGATGCAATTACGACCTCTGCTGGCTGATTGATGCCGTCTTCACAGAGTAGAGGAATGATGCTGATCAGGGTGTGTCTCTCTGTGCACAAGGCTGATCGCATATGAACTCTCCTCGTGCAGGTGAAAAGATGCAGTTGGGTACTGCTCACGTGTCAGACGGGGCATGTGTCAGTTTGCTCTCCTCAATCGGGGCGGGGGTCAGCACCAGTAAAAAGAAAGCGTAACGCATTGGGTAAAAACTGGACGCACTAAAAATTTGGAGAAAAAGGGAGGAAATGCATTAAAAAATAAATAATAATAAATATATAAGAAGCCTGAAGACTCAAACAGGGAAAAAGGATGTTCTGAAGAGATGGTCATATGGTCACCTGGCATTGCAATCAAAATGGCGGCACTTACTAAAACTGTTAAAGCCAGTTTTTCGGCTAATCAGGATTATATCATTAAAACAATTAAATTATACACTGATCAGCCATAACATTAAAACTACCTCCTTGTTTCTACACTCACTGTCCATTTTATCAGCTCCACTTACCATATAGAAGCATTTAACTGTTACTGACTGTAGTCCATCTGTTTCTCTACATACCTTTTTAGCCTGCTTTCACTTGACACTGACATGGTGTTAGTGTGTGTTGTGCTGGTAAAAGTGGATCAGACACAGCAGCGCTACTGGAGTTTTTAAATACTGTGTCCACTCACTGTCCACTCTATTAGACACTCCTACCTAGTTGGTCCACCTTGTAGATGTAAAGTCAGAGACGATCGCTCATCTATTGCTGCTGTTTGAGTTGGTCATCTTCTAGACCTTCATCAGTGGTCACAGAATGCTGCCTACAGGGCGCTGTTGGCTGGATATTTTTGGTTGGTGAACTATTCTCAGTCCAGCAGTGACAGTGAGGTGTTTAAAAACTCCAGCAGCATTGCTGTGTCTGATCCACTCATACCAGCACAACACACACTAACACACCACCACCATGTCAGTGGCACTGCAGTACTCTGAATGATTCACCACCCAAATAATACCTGCTCTGTAGTGGTCCTGTGGGGGTCCTGACCATTGAAGAACAGCATGAAAGGAGGCTAACAAAGTATGCAGAGAAACAGATGAACTACAAAGTGCTTCTATATGGTAAGTGGAGCTGATAAAATGGGCAATGTGTGTAGAAACAAGGAGGTGGTTTAAATGTTATGGCTCATCGGTGTATAATTGTAAAAGCAAAGTGATCATCTTGCAGTAATGTATATTTATAACTCAAAAAAATGATGTTTTCATAATCGTTATTTTATAGCAACAATTTGTAAAAACTTTTATTAAAAACATTAAACATTAATCTATGTATAAACATACATAAAGTTCACATTTGATAAATATTATTCAGTGGATTCACATGAAAATGGCTTATGGCATAAACAGTGATGTATTAAACAGATATAAAAAAATCTTTTTATATCACAAAATGAAAAGCATTATTATTTACTTTAAATTCTTTAAGTCAAGTTTCACCCAACGAAATCTCTTAACAAATAAAATGAATTATTTTATCACAGATCAACAGTTTTAAGATGAAGGCCTCTAAAACTCTTTCCTTCAAACAGAAACGAAAGAGCCGTAGCCCAGCGTTTGCCCCAAGAGGGTTTCTTATGGCGACACTGCCTAAAGTACATTGTGGTTCCAGTGGATACGGCATCAAACTGCTCAGAGAGCAGCCAGGCCTCCCAGAGGAAGGCAAACGTGTTTAATATGAGAAGCACAAGTACCCACGCCTCCCTCGCTGCTACTGAACTCCTGCTCTCCTCCTGCTTCATCGTCCAGTACAGGTAGTATCCAGCTGTGCTGCTGAAGATGAACTGCGCCAGCAGCAAGGCCAGGATGAGAAGTACAAAGACACGGTGGTTGTTCCGACCCACGCATTGGTTCAGGAAGAGGCAGTGGTGGTCGTAATCCATGACACAAAAGTCACACAGACGACAGTGCTTACAGTTGTCCACTTGGAACAGCTAAAATAATACACAAAAAAGAATGTTAAATGGATTAGCGCATCCAATTTCTGCCCATCAATCATCCTCTCACTAATGCTGGTCCCTGCTCCTGATTGGGGAGGATGAGGCTGCTCCACGCCCCCTCCGACACGTGCACAGCAATCGAACATCTTATGACCTATACTTGACGAGTGCAGTGCAGTACAGCGCTGTGTACGGAGAGCCACACCCTCTACCGCACTCCTTCCCCATCAGTCTGAGAGAGAGTCCCCATCCGGCTTAATCCCGCCCCTATCTGAACAACAGGCCAATCGCTGTTCATGTGGCTGCTCAGCCTCAGCCGGCAGGAGGAGCCGAGATTCGATACAAGTTAAATGGACATAGTTATATACTGTTTTGTAAACACTCAGCCTGCAGCAGAATAAAGGGGAGGGTGCAGCACTCGTTAAACAATGAATGACTTTGGCTGTTTTGTTACATTGCATTGCTGTTGGTGTATTTGCAGTTTAACGCTACATTGACACTGCTCAATTTCTACATTAAGTGCTCAATGGTCTATGTTCTACTCAAATTTATTGTTTGAGGTTGTTCAATTTACAATGTTACTGTGCTCTGATTTTATTGACTTCTGAATCAATATGAATATGCTCCACCCCAGCAAACTACTGTATATAGACTTGTATTGTAGGTTGTTTTCCCTCTAGGGCATTCAGAACTCATTTTCTCTTTTAAATACTATTTAAATACTTTTTCTCAAGACTTACACATATTCAAAAGTAAAAGTAATGTTTATGATTCTATCCTTATTTTAGTATGTCTATCAAAACACATTTAATAAAAGTTTGGCCAAATGTCCCAATAGAGTAAAGAGTCACTAAATCCTGGCTTTACGTTAAGCATTTACTAAAAAATATAAGCATTTACAATAAAAACAATAATAATAATCCAAGCGACAGAAATATTTTTTCAGAAGTACTTTGTAGTTCTACAATTACTGACTGTAGTCCATCAGTTTCTCTGCATGCTTTGTTAGCCCCCTTTCATGCTGTTCTTCAATGGTCAGGAATCTCCCAGGACCACTACAGAGCAGGTATTATTTGGGTGGTGGATCATTCTCAGCACTGCAGTGACACTGACATGGTGGTGGTGTGTTAGTGTGTGTTGTGCTGGTATGAGTGAATCAGACACAGAAGTGCTGATGGAGTTTTTAAATACCTCACTGTCACAGCTGGACTGAGAATAGTCCACCAATCAAAAATATATCCAGCCAACAGCGCCCCATGGGCAGCATCCTGTGACCACTGGTCAGAAGATGACCAACTCAAACAGCAGCAATAGATGAGCGATTGTCTCTACATCTACAAGGTGGACCAACTAGGTAGGAGTATCTCATAGAGTGGTCAGAGAGTGGACACAGTATTTAAAAACTCCAGCAGCGCTGCTGTGTCTGATCCACTCATACCAGCACAACACACACTAACACACCACACCATGTTAGTGCTGAGAATCATCTACCACCTAAATAATACCTGCTCTGTGGGGGTCCTGACCATTGAAGAACAGGGTGAAAGCAGGCTTAAAAAGTATGTAGAGAAACAGATGGACTACAGTCAGTAATTGTAGAACTACAAAGTGCTTCTATATGATAAGTGGAGCTGATAACATGGACAGTGAGTGTAGAAACAAGGAGGTGGTTTTAATGTTATGGCTGATCGGTGTGTGTATATACAGTGTATCACAAAAGTGAGTACACCCCTCACATTTCTGCAAATATTTCATTATATCTTTTCATGGGACAACACTATAGACATGAAACTTGGATATAACTTAGAGTAGTCAGTGTACAGCTTGTATAGCAGTGTAGATTTACTGTCTTCTGAAAATAACTCAACACACAGCCATTAATGTCTAAATAGCTGGCAACATAAGTGAGTACACCCCACAGTGAACATGTCCAAATTGTGCCCAAATGTGTCGTTGTCCCTCCCTGGTGTCATGTGTCAAGGTCCCAGGTGTAAATGGGGAGCAGGGCTGTTAAATTTGGTGTTTTGGGTACAATTCTCTCATACTGGCCACTGGATATTCAACATGGCACCTCATGGCAAAGAACTCTCTGAGGATGTGAGAAATAGAATTGTTGCTCTCCACAAAGATGGCCTGGGCTATAAGAAGATTGCTAACACCCTGAAACTGAGCTACAGCATGGTGGCCAAGGTCATACAGCGGTTTTCCAGGACAGGTTCCACTCGGAACAGGCTTCGCCAGGGTCGACCAAAGGGCTGCATGAGTGTTGCTGGCACTGGGGAGCTGCAGTTCATTGAGGGAAACATGAATTCCAACATGTACTGTGACATTCTGAAACAGAGCATGATCCCCTCCCTTCGAAAACTGTCATCATGGAGGAGTGGAAGAGGATTCCAGTAGCAACCTGTGCAGCTCTGGTGAATTCCATGCCCAGGAGGGTTAAGGCAGTGCTGGATAATAATGGTGGTAACACAAAATATTGACACTTTGGGCACAATTTGGACATGTTCACTGTGGGGTGTACTCACTTATGTTGCCAGCTATTTAGACATTAATGGCTGTGTGTTGAGTTATTTTCAGAAGACAGTAAATCTACACTGCTATACAAGTTGTACACTGACTACTCTAAGTTATATCCAAGTTTTATTTCTATAGTGTTGTCCCATGAAAAGATATAATAAAATATTTGCAGAAATGTGAGGGGTGTACTCACTTTTGTGATACACTGTGTATATATACTGTATATACAGTATATATACTGTATATATATTTAAAAAATTTTTTTTTTTTTTAATGTGATTAGACTTTAACCTACATAGTAAATGTTTACACACCTGCCACCCAATCAATACAATAATAATTTCACACTGTCAGATTTTACAGTCCCAGTGAACCTTGTCACCATTCAGTAAAAGACAAAGTGTTCACACCTCACAGTAAATGCAGAAATGACTGGGATTCTGATTCGCCTCCACCAAGTCTGCTATAGTAGAATATCTGGAATCTGCGTCATCTGCCTGCAGTCGCCCTGGATCCTGTGTTAGAACCTTCCAGAAAAGCCAAAGAACCACAGAGAAATGAAGCAGTGAAACATGCAGAAGAGACTGAGCCGGCCAAATACGTGAGAAGTTAAGGGCAACATGAAATCAAATTTACTGTGCAACAAAATGTTAATGGCTTTTTAATGCAAGCAATATTTTCTGTTGCCTGAGAAGGATATTAGGCAGAATCTTATAGTAAAAACAGATTACAGAATGAATTATGCCGGCAGTTAAGATTCCAAGATAGATGGGATTCGGTAACCTAGAAGCAAAAAACAAAAGAAAAAAAATAAACCTTAATGATCCAAATACCTAAAGGAATGAAAACAACACAGCTCATGACATAATAACATACTGTAACGTACTGTAACCCTCTTACCTCTGATAGTTACTCATTCTGTGATACTGCGACAAGGTGACTTTTGCCAGCAAAGGGAAGAGTAGACCACAAAATATGCCTCCATATTGTCCAAGTGCTGATGCTATAAGCAGCACCACTGCCCCACTGACACTGGGCAACAAAAGGGTCCAGTAGTACATTACTGCATTAAAGGAAACAATACTTTGAGTCAAACAATAATGGTATACATACATATTTGGCAAGAACTCCAAAGCAAGAATAGCTACCGTATGAATCCCTGGGCTTCTCATGCCGTGGTTTATTGATGAACAGTTTCAACATTTTAGTGAGCTGCTTATGTCTACAACAAAACAATTGACAATGACAAACAATGACAACTATACATTTAAAAATACTAGGGATGTAACAATACACTCTACCCTGATGAAATATGATTCACGATACTGGGTTTACATTTCGATTTTTTTAAACAAAATGAAATTGAAGACAAATTATGACAAAGTTTCCTTTTATTATTTCTCTTTAAAATAAAATAAGATACTGTATTTGTGCTTATCCTTTATTCATCTAAATAATGAATGCCCTTTTATTACTGAGGTAGGTGCAAACTATGCAAAACAATGCTGGTTTACCACAGGGTCTACCATTCATATTTACACTTACATGTCCATGGTGTAATAAGAGGTGCACTATGTAAATTATTACAATACATGCAATACGTAAATATATTTTTTTCATATTTCTAATGTATATACTATTTTTTTTCATTAATATATGTACATTGCCTATTCTTAAAGGGGATATTTAAATAACTACACACTACGTGTGCAATTTTTTCACTTAGTTGTATTTCTTTGTTTTTTTCCTGGCTTCATACTGCTGTAACAAGTAAATTTCCCTAAGGGGATTAATAGTCTTATCTTATCTTAGCTTATCTTATCTTATCTTCACTTTTTGTGTAAAAAAAATATATAGCGCCAGTGCCCTCTGCTGTTTAAAGTGAATATTGATTTATCTTAAATGAATAACTGATTCAAATCGTGGCACATGTGCACCGATTTGTAACTGTCTTGTGGTGCATTGTTACATCTCTAAAAGATACACAACAAGGCCAAAAGTATGTGGACATCTAACCTTGAGCTTGTTGACTCCTTATGGTTATAATTGAATGAAAAATTACTTTCAACTGCTTCCATTAGGGGTCACCACAGCATATCATGTGACTGCATATTTAGTTTGGCCCCGCTTTTACACACAGATGCCCTCCATGGAACAACCCACTTATTTATCCAGGCTTGGCTTATTTATCCAGGCTTGGTGCACTGATATATGTCCCCCAATGGCTAGGTTCACATACCACCAGGCAGCTTCTGTATTTGTGAGCCCAGCCTGGGATTTGAACCCCCGGAACACAGGCAGTGCTGTTTATTCTCTTTAGAAGGTTCACAAGATGTTTAAGCACATCTGGTGGAATTTGTGTTCATTTAGGCTAGAGACTGTCTGGCTCAAAATCAAGGTTTAAATTTTCATGGTCCTCGATTTGTGCACAGGGTCAGTCATGCTGGAACTAAAAAAAGAGCCTTCCCTAAACTGCTGTCTAAAAAGTGGAAGCATATTCATTTTGCATAACACATTTTTTTATACCTGTTGGGTGTGTCTAAAACACTAGAACTCAATAAGGAATGTCCACATACTTTAGACCATATGTTATTAATATTACAAAAAGATTACATTTGTGAATACAATATCTTGCATTTATTTAACATCTGGAAGAAAAGTATTTGGACAACCCCTCTAAATAGTGGGTCTGCAGGTGTTGATGCAAATGGTAGGGCTGAGGCAGTGGTTATGATACTGGACTATTGCTCAGAAGGTTGCTGGTTCAAGACCCACCAAAATGTGCTACTCTAAAAGCCCCTGAGCAAGGCTCTTAACCCTGTATTGTTTGCATTGTACTAGGTCAGAATTGTAAGTTTGGGTACAATTGCTTGCTAAATGACATTTATTTATTTATTAGGATTTTAATGTCATGTTTCAAACACTCATTACATTCATGACAGGATATTACTGGTTACACAAGATTTATCAGTTGAAGTTAAATATCAAACACAATCATGGACAATTTACTATCTCCAATTCACCTCACTGGGATGTTTTTGGACTGTGGGAGGAAACCAGAGCTCCCGGAAGAAACCCACAAAGACATGGGGAGAACATGCAAACTCCACAGAAAGGACCTGGACTGCTCCACCTGGGAATCAAACACAGGACCTTCTTGCTGTGAGGAAACCTGCTAAATGCTAAAATGTAAATACTGCACAGCTCCAGTTTCCTGTAGATCTGGGTTCAGTAATACTCTTGTAGTTGAGGATGGAATGCCCACAGCCATGTTTCAAAATATACTCTAGAAAAGCTTTTTTCAGATTAAGTGGAAAACGTGCAGATCTCTGTATTAACGTCTAAACATGTCTGGCTGAAATGTTTGGATTTCCACATACATTCTGACAGCGTACTGTAAGTGCAATTGAACTGAATGGTGAATTATTATGGTGTGTAATTATACTGTTTTCCTTTTTGTGTAATTAAGAGTGTTGGTGAACAAACCTAAAAGTAGTTCCACGACTACACAGGTCTAGAGGTGTGAGACCAGTGTGGTTTTTTATGTGTAAAATCTGGAACCCAGCACTCTGCAGTAAGAGCCGACACACTTCAAGAGAGCCATTCTCTGCTGCTACATGCAGCGCTGTTGCCCCCTGATGGTCAACTGCATCTACTGCACATCTCTGATAATGGAAAGCAAAAAAAAACACACACTTAACACCAAATTTGGAGCTCATATACACTGATCAGCCATAACATTAAAGCCACCTCCATCTTTCTACACTCACTGTCCATTTTATCAGCTCCACTTACCATATAGGAGCACTTTGAAGTTCTACAATTACTGTATGACTGTAGTCCATCCGTTTCTCTACATATCTTTTTAGCCTGCTTTCACCCTGTTCTTCAATGGTCAGGACCCCCACAGGACCACTACAGAGCAGGTATTATTTAGGTGGTGGATCATTCTCAGCACTGCAGTGACACTGACCTGGTGGTGGTGGTGTGTTAGTGTGTGTTGTGCTGGTATTAGTGGATCAGACACAGCAGCGCTGCTGGAGTTTTTAAATACCGTGTCCACTCACTGTCCACTCTATTAGACACTCCTACGTAGTTGGTCCACCTTGTAGACATAGAGTCAGAGACGATCACTTATCTATTGCTGCTGTTTGAGTTGGTAATCTTTTAGACCTTCATCAGTGGTCACAGGACGCTGCCCACAGGGCGCTGTTGGTTGGATATTTTTGGTTGGTGGACTATTCTCAGTCCAGCAGTGACAGTGATGTGTTTAAAAACTCCATCAGCATTACTGTGTCTTATCCACTCATACTAACACACCACCACCATGTCAGTGTCACTGCAGTGCTGAGAATGATCCACCACCCAAATAATACCTACTCTGTAGTGGTCCTGGGAGAGTCCTGACCATTGAAGAACAGCATGAAAGGGGGCTAACAAAGCATGCAGAGAAACAGATGGACTACATGGACAGGAGGTGGTTTTAATGTTATGGCTGATCAGTGTATGTGTTTAATATTAGAAATAAAGATGCAGCACTGTAAATGTGTTTCACATCAAATAGCTTACATTTCCTCGTAGAAGGTACCTGACCACATCTGCATTTCCAGTGAAAGCTGCCATGTGTAGTGGAGTGATCAGAAAGTTATCAGCATCCGAAAATCTGAACATCATCGTCTCCCAGAGATATTGTATGGCAACACTGACCAGCAGGAAACATACAAGAGAGAAAGATCAGCCCAATTAGGTCTTTTCAGGGTTTACAGCCAGTTCTATTTGCTATTTTGCACTTCAATACTGTATTACTATTTAAATAAATGTGAACATACTTGTTATATGAGACCTAATTAAAAAACCTAATTATTTTCCAAGTTTAAGAAAAGATAACAGGTTGTACAAGGTAGTACAGGATGTTTCCTGTTAGAGCAGGAAAGAATGCTCTGGTTGCCCTCAATGTGAATTACACTAATGAGATACTCACATGCTTCCTCCAGTGACAGCATGATGCAGTGATGTTTTTCCCAGCTGATCCACAATGCGCAAGTCCGCTCCATGCTGCAGCATTTTGTGCATGATGCTAACATTGCCCTTTCTATAAAAGTCATACCAAGTTAGTAAGTTATTCATACATGTCCTTTACTGCAGTTAATCCAAGACAAAAGTGTATAAAAAGAATGTGCTGAACACAGTGGTGCATTCTATTAACAGATTATAAAGATTATACCGGCAGGCAAAGTGAAAGGGGGTTTGTCCAGCATCACAAGGTATATTGGGGTTGGCACCACTGTTCAGGAGAAGTTCAATCATGGACCGATTGCCATGAAGAGCAGAGAAATGGAGGGCAGTAAATCCACCCCAACCTAAAAACAAAACAAAGAGATATTACTACTAAAAATCTCAACATTGGTTTCATAATTAGTTTTCAAACCATAATCATTTTCTCTCATGATTTTGGCAGATGTGATGTAGGTTTTGGTGAAATTTTGCCAGGACTGGATGTTTTTCTGCTATTTCTGTTTCACTGCCCAAACATATACAGAAGATTGTTGTCACATGTAGTACACAACCAGTACTTGTCTGAAATTACTGTCGCTCAAAGGTCAGTGTTGTTCCAGATTTTATCACTTGTTGATTACCATCTTCACTGTGTTACACAGTATATGTAATGCCTTGGAAATGTTTTGTACCATTCTCCTGACTAATACTTTTCAATAATTAGATACTTTGTAAGCACTTTTTTCTTCCTTCTAAACTATTTTAGTTTTTTTTATTATTATAATTTATTTTTTTAATTTTCAATTTTTCCCCCCTTTTTCCCCCCAATTTTTCTCCCCCTAATCTAGTCATGTCCAATTACCCTGACTGAGGACACCTCTCAACTGACATACGCCCCCTCCGGCACGTACAGTCAGTACAGACTGCATTTTTCACCTGCACAAGTCGAGTTCATACACTGACAGGCCACACCCCCATCAGCATTATTCCTCAGCCCTGTGCAGGCGCCATCTCTCAGCCAGCAGGGGCCGCAGTTGCACCAGTTATGAGGGTCTGTGATCCAACTCTCTTACCCTCTAACCCTGAACAATAGCCAATCGTTGTTCATGCTGCCGCCCAGCCTAGTCGGAAAGGCAGAGCTGAGATTCGATACAATGTATTCAAAACCCCAACTCTGGTGCGCTAGCGTACTTTACCACTGCGCCACCTTATTTTTTAATTGAATTGTACAGATTATAGATCACATTAAAAGTGGATATAAATATGAAATGATTTATCTCAGTCTGATTTTTTAATTAAAAACCTGCCATTTAAACTGGGGTGTGTGTACTTTATATATCCACTGTATAAATGTTATACTTTATTATACTATTTTATAAATCTAGGGGTCAGCAACATAGCAAAACATTGGACTTTCTATTTTGCTAAAAGAAATGTGATTAGTTATGTTTTGCATGATAATTATAATTAATTAATTATAGCCACTGCCATGGTTGGTTCTGCAAGTGTGGGTGACCGAGTGTGAGTGAATAGGCGAGCAGTTAAGAAGAGGCATGTTTACATGAGTAGACAGTGAAGCACATATTGATTTATTACAAATGGGTTGGATGAATCAACTCTAAACTCCTTATGATAAAAATAAACTCCAGTGTGCATGTCCTTAATGTAAAAATCAAAGATGCTCCTGCACTTACCTACTTATAAATTATAATAACAAATAATTATATTTAAATTATAAAATAAAATAAACTATAACTGACAGTAATTTATTTACAATTTATATACATCTAATTTTTGGAGTTTTTAAACATAGCAGATCACTTTTTAGGATCGGTGAATGATTCATCCTACAATTTTGGGTGGGTTTTGAACATCATAAAAAAAAAAAATCATAAAAATTACCAAAATATGCACTAATTCTAAGGGTATTATTAATGTATAAAATAAGCTGGATGACATTTTTATTCCTAGATTTTTTATTATTTATTATTTATTAGCTCTACTACCTTACTACCTAGCTTATATGGACAATGATTGGCTTATCTGATGGTGGGAATGCTGAAAGCGTTTTCTAATGACTGCTGAAATTATGACTTCTGCTGGCTAGTCGATGGCACCTGCACAGAGACAGGGGAAGATAGGGATCGTTGTAATACGGATCTCTATATCAACCCGCCTTGTGCAGGTGAAAAGAAACAGTCGGCTACTGCACAGGTGTTGGAGGGGCTGTGTGTCAGTCATGACTCTCCTGGGTCAGAAGCGGCAGTAGAGGTTGCAAATGCGTTTGGGTAATTGGATATGACTAGATGGGAGGAAAATTGGGGGGAAATGCATACAAAAGTAAAATTACTTCACCTGAAATCATATATTATGCACCCTAGTGACATTTAATTCACAGGAAGACGTTAATATATGTAAAACATTAATACAAAGTATGTAACTGTTTGCTTATTATAAGTTGATCATTTATAATAATTAAGTATTATTATAAATAAAGTATATAATAATTTACATACTTGACAATGCACTGCCATGAGCACCATCATCAACTGTTACTGCTACTAAACTGTTGTAAAGTGTTCATTGCAGTGAATATTAACTATATTACACATCTGTTAATATTTACTGCAATGAACACTTTACAACAGTTTAGTATATTACGTATTACAGTATTACATATCTCATCTAACAATATGTACTGCCAGGATGAAGTTTTTTATATTACATACTACATTTTTATTCTATATATTTAATTACATAGTGTGTACAACATTACTTGTGTACTTTAATACTTTGTACTTTAATACTTGTATACTCTAATACTTTTTGCTTTAATGTATCTTGAGCTGCTGTAATATATAAATATCTGATCAGCCATAACATTAACCTTGTTTCTACACTCACTGTCCATTTTATCAGCTCTACTTATCATATAGAAGCACTTTGTAGTTTTACATTTACTGTCCATCTGTTTCTCTGCATGCTTTGATGCTTTGTTAGCCCCCTTTAATGCTGTTCTTCAATGGTCAGGACTCTCCCAGGACAACTACAGAGCAGGTATTATTTAGGTGGTGGATCATTCTCAGCACTGCAGTGACACTGACATGGTGGTGGTGTGTTAGTGTGTGGAGTTTTTAAACACCTCACTGTCACTGCTGGACTGAGATAGTCCACCTACCAAAAATATCCAGCCAACAGCGTCCTGTGACCACTGAAGATGACCAACTCAATCAGCAGCAATAGATGAGCGATCGTCCCTGACTTTACATCTACAAGGTGGACCAACTAGGTAGGAGTGTCTAATAGAGTGGACAGTGAGTGGACACAGTATTTAAACACTCCATCAGGGTTGCTGTGTCTGATCCACTCACACCAGCACAACACACACTAACACACCACCATCATGTCATTAACAATGCAGTGCTGAGAATGGTCCACCACCTAAATAATACCTGCTCTGTGGGGGTCCTGACCATTGAAGAACAAAGTATGCAGAGAAACAGATGGACTACAGTCAGTAATTGTAGAACTACAAAGTGGTTCTATATGGTAAGTAAGTGGAGCTGATAAAATGGACAGTGAGTGTAGAAACTTTCCAGAACTTACCTTTCTGTTTCAGGACTGTCCTGTCATGCTGAATTAACTGTAAGACCTGATCACTGTCTCCCCTTTGTACAGCTTCAAACACACCACTGCTTCCTCCTCCTGTCACTGCACTTACTGACATTATGCACACATTATACCTGCCTCATATAGTACAGTATTCTCTCTCAGAGCCTGTGTTTATAACACAAGCGTGCTGAGTACCTGAGTCGGTTTAATAAAATATAGACCGCGCAAAAAAAACACACAAACAAAAAGAAAGAAAGAAAGAAAGAAAGAAATAGAACTACAAACACCAGTCACACAACATGACCACAGAGAACTGATTACGCTACTCTCACTCTTCTACCTGATTGGGTAAATATACTCACGTGACTACAACCCGACACTATATCAGGCGCTTCATAATAAAGGCATAAAATACAGACTAAAGATAAAATAACTCGTCTGTATTAGATTACATTAACATGCCGTTCTTCAGGATTTTCTTATTTCTTATTATTATTATTTCTTATTCTTATTTCTTATATTCTTATACACTTTTGTATGAAGGGGAGAAGCAAACAATCATATACGTACATGAGCATACATTTGACGTATGTTCACGGATTTTTACATTTGCATGTAAATTTTCCTGTTTACTAAATCTGGAGAGTATCTGAGACCTGAGAGAACCCGTGAGGGTGGTACTGGGTGGTACTGGGTGGGTACTGGGTATTCAGGCGCTTTAGAATGTGAAGGACCATCTTTATTATAGTATGACTATTAAAATATGGAAAACTGTGTTCCTTCCTTGGAATTAAAAGTTTAAATTTTGTAGATCATTTATTTTCACTTTCTCTTTATCAAAAGATTCAAAAAGATTCAAAGTAGCTTTACTGGCATGACTGTAGAAAACCAAAGCATTACAACAATAATAACAAAATTAGTAAAGAAGCAAAAGATGACAATAAAACAATAAACAATAAAAGTGAATAAAGATAACATTTATTTACAGATTTACAGAAATATATACTACGACGGCGTATTAGGGCCACTAATTTTTTTAAGCATTGAGTTTGAGAATAAAGTCTTCTATATTTCGATTTCGAGATTAAAGTCAAAATATTATAAGAATAAAGTCGAAATATTACAAGATTAAATTCGAAATAATTACGAGATTAAAGTCGAAATATCATGGCCATAGCAACCTCCTTGTGTTAAAATGAGGGATGTTCATGATTTGTTACTTTCGGTTTCACAAATAAAGTAGTAGTTATAGGACAGTGGTAGCCTAGTGGGTAAAGCTTTGGGCTATCAACCAAAGATTGGGGGTTCAAATCCAGGCTCTGCTATGCAACCACTGTTGGGTCCTTGAGCAAGGCCCCTTAACCCTGTCTGCTCCAGAGGCGCCGTACGGTCTAGATGGCTGACCCTGCGCTCTGACCCCAGCTTCCAAACAAGCTGGGATATGTGAAGAAAAGAATTTCATTGTACTGTACACGTGTATATGTATACATGACAAATAAAGGATATCTTATCTTATCAATACATTGCAAGTATAGTCCTGAGTCGTATACAATAGTTGTAGTTGTACAAATAACCACACGAGGTCACTATTGTCATAATGTTCATGTATTGTAGGATTTTTATTTATACTGTATTGTTACTTGGCTGTAGTTAGGGTAGTTATAGTTATGTACATTTTTCGCACTTGTTTTTGACATTAGTGATGTAATGTTGGGCAGGATTGTTCAGAGCCTTAAAAAAAGAAAAAGATGTACAAGAGTTTTGGTTGTCTGGTTTAATACAGATTATTCTGGAGGGTGTATGGTAACTGAGGTATATACAGAGTTACTGGTGAAGGCAGTTGCAGAGGGAAGTTAGATGTAGATGGAGGTTGTTAAGATTTACTTGTTGCAGAGTAAAAGCTAGCTATTATAGCCTTGGAAGCTAGTATAGCTAGTATAGATATTGTATTATCCAAGCTATCTTAGAAAAACCAACCTCTACGACTTTTCAAAGAACAGAATAATTGTGTCTGTCCAATTTTAGAGTATTGAAGATGGTGGTTTCAACAATAGTGCCATTTATTTCCAGGGCAGGCAGATTGTCTCTTGCAGAGGTCCAATAAGCTCTCCAATAAGGTCTTAAGCTCTGTTTGCACCATGAATGGTGGCAAGACGAGTGTTTCTTGTACATTGACTCATTGTTGTTGCTAATCCTCCAATTTAGTGTCTCCAATTCACCTCACTTGCATGTCTTTGGACTGTGGGAGGAAACTGGAGCTCCCAGAGGAAAACCATGCAGACAAGCAAACATGCAAACTCCACACAGAAAGGACCCGGACCGCCCCACCTGGGGATCGAACCCAGGATCTTTCTGTGAGGCGACAGTGCTACCCACTAACTCACCGTGCTGCCCCAGTAATTAATTCTTTTTACTAATTACTTTATCCTAGCCAGGACCGTAGTGAGTTTGACAACACTAAAATCACTTGTTGCAAAGCATAAAGACAATCTTTTACAGGTTTCCAAACCATTATTTGCTGACACTATTTACTTACCCAGTCTTTTGAACCTAGGAGCATTTTAGAGCAGCCAATCCACCTTCTGCTCAGATTGATTAAGTCCTGCTTTAGGTTTCTAATTATTCACAAATACCAAATACACCAAAACACTATAAAGTGTATTCTTAAGATAAGGATCTGATGTGTAATTTCTTGGATTTTTAAAATATACACATCTTCATTTGAGCCTAAGGCTCTGATATCTACAGCAGTAAAATGCACAGGATTTTCACTTCTCTTTTTTTCCTTCTCTGAAGTGAAGCACATGACTATGCACACATGATGTAAGAGTTTGTCTTGTTCAAAGTTCAGGCCCCCAAGGCAGATTAGTCAGTGACAGTTTGGAGGTAGGATACTACAGGCGTGCCTCAGCTGGCTTTGACTGAACGCCGAGAAATAGAAGATTCCCCTGCTTCAGATAAACTGACACCCGTGTAAGCAATGCCTCATACCAAGGTACAGGTAAGGATCACTTTATAAAAGTTTAAAAAACTGTTTTTACTTTTGTATTGTTACTCAGGAAAATTGGGTTAATAATGCCTGAAATGTAGAACTAAGCTGTGACGCTTGGTTGTTGTGGACTTATCTGGGCTACGTGTGCTTTTGACAGTAGAATGTCAAAGCAACCAGTTGTGCTCTGGCATGCAGTGGTGCAACTAGAGAAACATAAACAAGGAACTGTCTGCTGATTATAAAAGTCATGTACTTTCCCAACACAGAGAGAGAGAGAGAGCATTGCATACATGTTAATACATTTCTGTTGGCCATATTCATTTTATTGTATTTGACTCATATGTACAATAAACAAGACTTTTTAACTGGGGGAATTATCATGTTTAGATGTTGTGGTGATGTTTAGCTCAGACGTTCAGCCTTTCTTCAGTAAATAAGAAATCACAGGCAATTATCTCTCCCTTAGCACAACAGGCATGCTTTTGTCATCACAAGGTCCTATCAGCATGGAATGTGAACAGCTGATTGTGAGTGTGGGTTGGATCCACTGCTTTATGTATTTTTTTAGTGCTGTGTTTGGCTCATAAAACTAATCGTTCTTATGTAAAATGAAGACAACCAATATGCAGTTTGCTTTGTTAGGTTGTTTAACACTACATTTCCTGTGTGCTATGCATGGAATTAATAATACATACCACACAATCACACTTAAGTTTTTCCTAAGCCGGTTCAGGCACAATCTAACTAATATTCAAACAGGAACTGATTTACAGAACTGTTTGATTTTTTATGCTTCTGTTTGTGAGTTTCTTCTTGTACCTGTTTGTGTTTGTGTTTTATTTAGTGACAGAAGCTGACAGAGATATGGAGAGGATTAATAAGGAAACCGGGGAGCTGAGTGCATCAGGAGAGAGTATAGAGGTATCAGAATTGACAAGAGATGAAACTCTGACAGACCCTGAAGAACAGGAAGACACAAGCGCAAGACAAGAAGTGGTCATGGCTCTCAGACAACAGCTCCTGGAGCTGGAGAAAGCAACAGGAGAAGACAGAGAGGAGCAGCTTGTCCACCTTCTGCCTTTGTTTATTCAGGTAACAACACAAAAAGTATGGCTTCGTAATGCAGTGAGAACCTTCTTTTTTGCAAAGAAGATAATCTTGCTACTTAATAAGGAGCTGCATTGCTACCTAACGAGGAGTTATTTTGAAAATAAGTATAAGGTGAAAATATAAGGTATGTAGACTGTCCTTGTAAGTCGTAGCCTAGTGGTTAAGGTACTGGACTAGTAATCAGAAGGTCGCTGGTTCAAGCCCCACTACTGCCAGGTTGCTGTTGTTGGGCCCTTGAGCAAGGCCCTTAACCCTCAGTTGCTTAAACTGTATACTGTAACTGTAATGTAAGTTGCTTTGGATAAAGGCGTATGCTAAATGCCAAAAATGTAAATGTACATGTATTAACTGTAGGTGTTAAAGATACACCCATTGCTAATAGGTGTATAAAACAATTATATGTATAACCCTTTTTGTGTCAGCATGATTGCACAACCTCAACTCTATTTAACACATTTGGGATGAATTGGAACATTGATTGTGAGCCGGGCCTTATCATCCAATATTAGTGCCTCACCTCACAGATGTGCTTTTAAGCCTGGATTGGTACAAATTCCCAACACAACCTGTGACATAATTAGTATACCTAGAAATATTCTGCTGTTATGTTATAGATACAGTGTATCACAAAAGTGAGTACACCTCTCACATTTCTGCAAATATTTCATTATATCTTTTCATGGGACAACACTATAGACATGAAACTTGGATATAACTTAGAGTAGTCAGTGTACAACTTGTATAGCAGTGTAGATTTACTGTCTTCTGAAAATAACTCAACACACAGCCATTAATGTCTAAATAGCTGGCAACATAAGTGAGTACACCCCACAGTGAACATGTCCAAATTGTGCCCAAATGTGTCGTTGTCCCTCCCTGGTGTCATGTGTCAAGGTCCCAGGTGTAAATGGGGAGCAGGGCTGTTAAATTTGGTGTTTTGGGTACAATTCTCTCATACTGACCACTGGATATTCAACATGGCACCTCATGGCAAAGAACTCTCTGAGGATGTGAGAAATAGAATTGTTGCTCTCCACAAAGATGGTGAGGCTATAAGAAGATTGCTAACACCCTGAAACTGAGCTACAGCATGGTGGCCAAGGTCATACAGCGGTTTTCCAGGACAGGTTTCACTCGGAACAGGCTTCGCCAGGGTCGACCAAAGAAGTCGAGTCCACGTGTTCGGCGTCATATCCAGAGGTTGGCTTTAAAAAATAGACACATGAGTGCTGCCAGCATTGCTGCAGAGGTTGAAGACGTGCGAGGTCAGCCTGTCAGTGCTCAGACCATACGCTGCACACTGCATCCACTCGGTCTGCATGGTCGTCATCCCAGAAGGAAGCTGACACACAAGAAAGCCCGCAAACAGTTTGCTGAAGACAAGCAGTCCAAGAACATGGATTACTGGAATGCCCTGTGGTCTGATAAGACCAAGATAAACTTGTTTGGCTCAGATGGTGTCCAGCATGTGTGGCGGCGCCCTGGTGAGAAGTACCAAGACAACTGTATCTTGCCTACAGTCAAGCATGGTGGTGGTAGCATCATGGTCTTGGGCTGCATGAGTGTTGCTGGCACTGGGGAGCTGCAGTTCATTGAGGGAAACATGAATTCCAACATGTACTGTGACATTCTGAAACAGAGCATGATCCCCTCCCTTGGAAAACTGGGCCTCATGGCAGTTTTCAAACAGGATAACGACCCCAAACACAACCTCCAAGATGACAACTGCCTTGCTGAGGAAGCTGAAGGTAAAGGTGATGGACTAAACCCAATTGAGCACCTGTGGCGCATCCTCAAGTGGAAGGTGGAGGAGTTCAAGGTGTCTAACATCCACCAGCTCTGTGATGTCATCATGGAGGAGTGGAAGAGGATTCCAGTAGCAACCTGTGCAGCTCTGGTGAATTCCATGCCCAGGAGGGTTAAGGCAGTGCTGGATAATAATGGTGGTCACACAAAATATTGACACTTTGGGCACAATTTGGACATGTTCACTGTGGGGTGTACTCACTTATGTTGCCAGCCATTTAGACATTAATGGCTGTGTGTTGAGTTATTTTCAGAAGACAGTAAATCTACACTGCTATACAAGTTGTACACTGACTACTCTAAGTTATATCCAAGTTTCATGTCTATAGTGTTGTCCCATGAAAAGATATAATGAAATATTTGCAGAAATGTGAGGGGTGTACTCACTTTTGTGATACACTGTACATGTAGCCCTTAAATGCCAAATATTTACTATGCACAGATCACATCCTCAAAAATGCCACCATACAGTGTTATATGCAGGGAGGGTAAACAATCAACGACTTTTGTTTTTGTTTGTCTGTTTTCATTTGCGCTTATTTAGTCAAAATAGCAATTGTATGGCTGGGCACTGATGTTGGTCAAGAAAGCCTCAGTTCATTCATTTTAAAGCAGTTCAGGGCTCTGTGCAGGCCACTACGGTTTCCTTAAACCAACTTTTCTTCATGTCTTTATAGACCTTGCTTTGTGCACAGGGGCACTTTAAAGCTAGAACAAGAAATTATCTTCCCAAAACTTTTGCTGCAAATTTATAACATATAATTACTTTTATATAATTGATTAATTACACCTGTTTGCAATTGTTATGGCTGAAACACATACATTTAAAAAATTAGAAGGCTTGTCCCAATACTTTTGTCCATATTCACATTTTCAGCATAAAGCAGACACTTTTATCCAAAGCAACTTACAGTACTGTGACAGTATACTGTTTAAGTAGTGGGGTTAAGGGCCTTGCTCAAGAGCCCAACAGTGGCAACCTTGTAGTGATGAGGCTTAAACCAGGGACCTTTCAATTACTATTTCAGTACCTTAACCAGTACGCTACAACTGTCATGTATACAGTGTATCACAAAAGTGAGTACACCCCTCACATTTCTGCAAATATTTCATTATATCTTTTCATGGGACAACACTATAGACATAAAACTTGGATATAACTTAGAGTAGTCAGTGTACAACTTGTATAGCAGTGTAGATTTACTGTCTTCTGAAAATAACTCTTAATTAATGTCTAAATGGCTGGCAACATAAGTGAGTACACCCCACAGTGAACATGTCCAAATTGTGCCCAAAGTGTCAATATTTTGTGTGACCACCATTATTATCCAGCACTGCCTTAACCCTCCTGGGCATGGAATTCACCAGAGCTGCACAGGTTGCTACTGGAATCCTCTTCCACTCCTCCATGATGACATCACGGAGCTGGTGGATGTTAGACACCTTGAACTCCTCCACCTTCCACTTGAGGATGCGCCACAGGTGCTCAATTGGGTTTAGTCCATCACCTTTACCTTCAGCTTCCTCAGCAAGGCAGTTGTCATCTTGGAGGTTGTGTTTGGGGTCGTTATCCTGTTGAAAAACTGCCATGAGGCCCAGTTTTCGAAGGGAGGGGATCATGCTCTGTTTCAGAATGTCACAATACATGTTGGAATTCATGTTTCCCTCAATGAACTGCAGCTCCCCAGTGCCAGCAACACTCATGCAGCCCAAGACCATGATGCTACCACCACCATGCTTGACTGTAGGCAAGATACAGTTGTCTTGGTACTTCTCACCAGGGCGCCGCCACACATGCTGGACACCATCTGAGCCAAACAAGTTTATCTTGGTCTCGTCAGACCACAGGGCATTCCAGTAATCCATGTTCTTGGACTGCTTGTCTTCAGCAAACTGTTTGCTGGCTTTCTTGTGCGTCAGCTTCCTTCTGGGATGACGACCATGCAGACCGAGTTGATGCAGTGTGCGGCGTATGGTCTGAGCACTGACAGGCTGACCTCCCACGTCTTCAACCTCTGCAGCAATGCTGGCAGCACTCATGTGTCTATTTTTTAAAGCCAACCTCTGGATATGACGCCGAACACGTGGACTCAACTTATTTGGTCGACCCTAGCGAAGCCTGTTCCGAGTGGAACCTGTCCTGGAAAACCGCTGTATGACCTTGGCCACCATGCTGTAGCTCAGTTTCAGGGTGTTAGCAATCTTCTTATAGCCCAGACCATCTTTGTGGAGAGCAACAATTCTATTTCTCACATCCTCAGAGAGTTCTTTTTACACCTGGGACCTTGACACATGACACCAGGGAGGGACAACGACACATTTGGGCACAATTTGTACATGTTCACTGTGGGGTGTACTCACTTATGTTGCCAGCTATTTAGACATTAATGGCTGTGTGTTGAGTTATTTTCAGAAGACAGTAAATCTACACTGCTATACAAGTTGTACACTGACTACTCTAAGTTATATCCAAGTTTCATGTCTATAGTGTTGTCCCATGAAAAGATATAATGAAATATTTGCAGAAATGTGAGGGGTGTACTCACTTTTGTGATACACTGTATGTATTGTATGTACACACAGTTGCAGTTGGAAATTTCCAACACAGCTCACTTTAAAAAGCATTATGGTAGGGCGCCTAGGTAGCGCAGCTGGATATTCAACTAGCACACCAGTGCAGAGATTCTGAACTCCATGGTTTAAAACCCGGCATTGCCACCGGTCAGCTGGGTGGGCATAATTGGCAGTGCCTGAAGCAGATACTAATTGGCCACCGTATCCGCAGGGGTTGGGGCCGGACTATGTGTGGGTGGGTGGGCCTTCATACGCTGTGTAAGGACCCTAATTGATGGAAGAGATGCCTGTGCAGAATGCAGGGGCGAGAGGAGAAGGGCTGTGCAAGTTTCAGAAGAGGCGTGTGCAGCGGCATGCTCTCTTCGGATGCAATCCGGTATCCCTCAGCAGTGGAAGACAAATTGACTGCGCTAAATTGGAAGGAAATGGGGAGAAAAAAACAAGCATTATGGTGAAAATAAATGAAAATATACAAAAAAAGTAAACAGCATCAGTCATTTTTCCCTGATAACCTCTAACAAGTGATTTCAATAAGTACAAACAAGCTGCTTTTCATATCAAATAATTAAAGCATCAACTGTTTTTTTCGCCATGTCTCGAATTTCCCCCATGGGGATCAATAAAGGAATCTTATCTTATGTTACCGAGAACCTAATCTTAATTTACCTGTTGAAACTTTTTTGTTTCTCTTAAAACTTTGAAGTATTGTTGTTCATTTAAGAGTTGTGACACTTTAAGCATGTTAATCAGCTCCCTAGTTTCTTAAATCTAAGTATCAAAATAATACTTAGATTTAGAAATATATAAATAATTGTAAATAATTATCTAGAAATTGTATTAGAACTGCTGGGTAAAGATGCTTATGTAAAAGGCTTTATAGAACCGCATTCCAAATGAGATTTATTAACACACATAACCTGGGTGGTCTATAAGCTTTGAAGAGAGAAAGTATATTCTGAAAGAGTCATGTGAGATTGTAGAGAGAAGTTGCTCATGCATGCTGCTTTATAAAAGAGAAATGAAAGATCCATCTGTGTTTTGAAACTGAAGTTCTCTTATCATAAAAAAATTAAACTTCCACTCTTTACTTATAGGCAGGGCTTTAAACTTCAGCTTTGTAGTTTACCATTGCTTATGGCTAGTTCTGTTTCAAATGTAGTAGCCAATCAGCATTTTCATGCCTTAACTGTGTGCACAAAATACATTAAATAAATAAATACATACATAGATTTAAACAGTTTTTTTTTTCATATCGGTGACTAATTTCATATTGTGAAGCAACAAATGATGGGATTGATTGTATTACTTTTATAAAACTTCTCACACAAATATAATGTATGTCACCATTTCTTCACCACATTTGGTCTATTACATCTTTTCTGGGATGAGAGTAGATCATGAGTAGATCATGTTGTAAAATCCCGACAATCATCTGTCAATAAAGAGGAAAATTATAATGCTGTGCAGTGAAAACATGTGATGGCTAAGTTTGTTAATTAACCAAGTGACCAACAACATACAGAATTTTACATTTGAAATTTTGACTTCTTTTGGATGTTAATTATTCTAAAAATGTTTTTGTCTTTGACTTATTTTATTTGTTAAAAATGTTAAATAATTTGAGTTTTTGGAAAGACAATATGTGCTGGGTCTTTGAATTGGCAACATTCAAGCTACTTTGTTTTTTAGCCATTATAAGATCGCGGTCAGGACAATGGAAAGGTTATTTTGTATCATTGTCCTCTTGAAACTTTGAAACACCAAATTGCATCCAAAAATCAACTTTCTGGCTGATTTTTTGAGGTTGTTCTGAATAATCAAAATGCTTCTTAATTATTATTACAGTTTTTGCAAAGAAAAGCCCAGCACATAATACTAATTTAAAACAGTAGGTACAGTGTTGTTGGGTTAAAATAAATATTGCAAAATTCCAAGAGTTTTCTAAGATATCATTTATCATTTATATCATAGAATTGTTTGCCTGTGTATAAAATAGGCCTATCAAACACAATTCTGCATTTAGTTGGTAGTAAAAATATGGGTATACGGTAATTTATGTCCACATAGAGGTTGTGTTTCTGTTTGTGAGACGTGTAGAAATGTATAAGCTGTGTGGAAAGAGGATTAAGCCAAACCATCAATGTTTAAAAGCAGGGAGGTTTTATTTTATTTTATTTATTTAGTTAGTTATTTGATGTTTACATACTTCTATTTAACTTCTTTAAAAGATTTCAAATTTTTATGTCTGTGTTGTTCATAAGGTATCAGAGAGCAGTAGTGTCACTGAAGACTTAGTACTCCAGGCTTTGGCCTCTCGGATTGGAACGATTCTGGTGCTTCATGTACAGAAACGAGTGGCAGAACGACCTGCAGGTATACCATTCTCCTTTATTTAGCTGTGTTAATGCTGATCAACTGTTTTACCTCATGGTGAATCATCTTGTAGTCAGACGTGAGTGGGATGCTTTAGGGTGTTTATAGCAACAAACAAGATGACTTAAAGTGGGAGTTGGTACAAGGAACAAAACTACTTCCCTTTTTTCTAAAGATAGAAAACAGTGGGTAGTGGGTAGTAATACACAAAGTTCAATAACATAATACCAGAAATCTAAAATGATTTATATTACTTCTGTAATATACAATCTACTAACTACTAATATACTACTGTGTGGAGTTTGCATGTTCTCCCTGTGTCTGCGTGGGTTTCCTCCAGGAGCTCCGGTTTCCTCCCACAGTCCAAAGACATGCAAGTGAGGTGAACTGGAGATACAAAATTGGCAATGACTGTATTTGATATTAAACTTGTGAACTGATAAATCTTTCTGTCATGAATGCAACCGGAGTGTGTAAAATATGACATTAAAATCCTGATAAATAAATAAGAATTACTTGTAGGTGCAAGATTTTTTTGTATAGTAAATGCAAAATTCAAAATGATTAACTGTATTTTTAGTTTCTTTACTCCACCACTCAGTGGTGTTAGACATCTAGTGTTAGACATTGTGTTTTACCTCTTCAAATTATGATTTAATACAAGGATACAAGAGTGTTTGTGCTAGATTGGCTTTAATAAATAAATACAACTATAAAGTTCATACAGTTAATAATAAATTTGTATTATCATTTTAATACTGTCCCAACTTCTCTGGAATTGAGGCTTGTAAATAAAGTTATAATAATGATTAACTGTCTATTTTCTGTTTGTATTTGGTTTCGAAAGAGGAAGCACGACATGACTTGGAGCAGTTTTTCAATCAAACAGAACAAGGCAGCAGCAAAGGATGGCTCCTGTTGAAGTCCTTATCTCTTTTGTCCACTAGTGACACTGTAAGTCCTACATACTTATTCGTCTGCCATTGCAATTGCAAGTCAAGTCAAGTCAAATGTATTTATATAGCGCTTTTTACAATGGACATTGTCTTAAAGCAACTTTACAGAATCCAGGACCAACAGACAAAAAACTCCTATTGAGCAAGCCGAGGGCGACAGTGGAAAGGAAAAACTCCCTTAAAATTACAAGAAGAAACCTTGAAAGGAACCAGACTCAGCAGGGACCCATCCTCTTTGGGTGGCCTGGAGGATACTTTAAAAAAATAAAATTTACACAAATCATACAAACACAAAATTAAATTGAACTGAAAGTTATAGAAGTTAATGTTCAGTCCAGTCTGTGATAAAGTCCAATTCTGGACAAAAATGCATTAATGCGCTGGATTACAAAAACAAACAAAAACGTGCTTTATTCAGATGCCGGTAGTACGAGTAAAGAAACTAAAAATACAGTCAATTGCAATCATAATAATATAGTAATAATAACAGCTCTGCAATGGATTGGCTCTCAGTGTTTATCTTCAAAACCGGACCTGCCATCGGTTAATGAAAAAGAAATTACATTAAATTAACAATAACAAACTTTTTTACTTTATAAAAAAAGTCTTTTACAACTTTTTTTTGCAATATGTTTTCCTATGGACATACTGTTTACCTGACTGTTTGTTGGCAGACCCTAATGGCAGACTGAAATGTCATATGATCAATGTTCAATAAAAATATCTTTTCATGCATTTTGCCCTTTTGCTTTATCGTCCTACTTCAATGCTGGCATGACATGTAGCCTACAACATGACTAATACCCATAACACTACTTGACTTATTTTGCATTACACTGTTTTTACCATAAATGGGGCAAATCAGTGTGAAGCAGAAGATAAGGGTAATTTAAATCTTGCCATTTTATAGGTATTAAAAAAAGTACTTTATAAAACAATACAATATTAATATCATATAACTTATCCTGTTAGATCCTTGTTTTTATTATTAACTCAGTTAATATTATTTAGTGTCAAATCCGACTTCTGGTGACCATATGTGTACTGTTTTACCAGAACTACTGTTTAGATCTTCAGGCCTTTTAATGGCTCATTCATTATTCCTCTGATTGTATTCATTCATTTTATTACTGGCCATTTTCTTCCTCTTTTACCTTAGACTCTTCTAAACCGAAATTGTCTTTTCCAAACATTGAATTGGTTCTTCTCATAATATGCCCAAAATAAGAGAGTTTTACTTTGGTTATCTGGATTTGAGAGAAAGGTACAGATTGATTTGGTCAAAGCTTCATTTGTTTGTCTACTTTCCCATTCAAGGTGCTCTTAAATTTCTTCACTAACACCAAAGTTAAAAGGCATCAATATTCTTGCCATCCCTTTTTTACTGTCCAGCATTCACAAACACTTAATAGCACAGAGACGATCATAGTCTGGACAGTTCTGATACTGCTTGGAGAGAAAAATTGTTACATCTGAAGAACTATTCCAGTTTTATTATTCTATTCTGTCATCACTGTGGTATATTTTCTGACTGCTAGATCTTTTGCTATTAATAATTAATCCAGTTGGCGAAAGCTATCTACCACATCGACATCTTTGCCATCAGTGCTAAAGTTTCCTGTTGTCATGACTTTTGACTTTTTCATATTCATCTTAAGTCTCAACTTTTCACTCTGTTCTCAAACTTTCCTTATAAGGACCTTCAGGTCTTCCTGATTTTCTGATGTAAGTGTTGTGTCATCTACATTTTGAGGGTTACTCATGTTTCCAGTCTTACAGTCATTATATGTTTAGCGTACATGTTGAATACGAAAAGTGACAGAACAGGGCCTTGTTTAACTTCTTTCTCAATGTCATAATTTGAACATTGATATACTCTGGTATTCCCATCTCCCTGAGTACATTTAATAATTTTGTGATGTCAACACAGTTGAAAGCTTTGTTATAGTAACTGAAGCATGTTAGCTTCCCTCCCATAATCTGTCACCTGGAACCTCATAGTAAAAAAGTCCTAGGTTTGATTTCCAGATGGAGCGGTCCAGATCCCTTCTGTACTTCCATAAGCTTCACATAGAACTTAGAGGTGGGGAAGTGGTTACCAGTAGCTTCTGTTTATTGCTAACACATTGTTCTACAGAGAGTAGTAGTTCTGTGTGTTGACATTTTTGGTTCACAGGGGCTTGACTTCTTGGACACATATTGTAATTTAAGCCAATGTTCCAAATGCCCTTTGACTAACCATGAGAATTGCCAGCTGACTAAACAGAAGAAATGACTTTTGAGTACCTCAATAAGTAGTAACTTGACTAATTACTGCATTAAAATCTACTGAGACCAAGGTGAAACCAGGCAAATGCCATCCTGATGTTAAGAACTCCTTTTCACAGGCATTAAATGCAGCACTTGAAACTGGACTGGCTGCTGCTTTGGTGAAGTGCCTGTATCTCTTCGTAGCTCTTCCATCAAGAAAAGCCAGTGATAAGGAGAACGAAAATTGCTCATTTCAGGAGATACTAATTCAGGTAAGTAATTTCTGTGTGTGATTTCATACCAAACTGTACATTAGCTATGATGTGTGAGCGTATGCATGGGTATGCTGTGGTCCTCAGGTGATCCTGCAGCTGTGCAGGCAGGTGCAGTTTGTAAAGGAGCTGGTAGAGACAGAGGAGCTGCAGTGTGTAATCATCGCTCTTACCTCACTTTGGGATCAGTGCAGCTCATCATGGAGGAGACAAGCCTCCCGAGTGCTCAGAGCTGTGTCAGCAGCTCAGGTTCCAAGCACTGTTCCAGCATTGCAAGGTCAGCTTTCCTCCCTTACACGTCTATACAAACTACAAACACACACACACACACACACACACACACAGTGTTGTTGTTGTGTGTGAGAACACTTTGGAGTTTTACAATTACTGACTGTAGTCCATCTACTTCTCTACATACGTTTTTAGCCTGCTTTCACCCTGTTCTTCAATGGTCAGGACCCCCACATGACCACCACAGGGCAGGTATTATTTAGGTGGTGGTTTATTCTCATCACTGCAGTGACACTGACATGGTGGTGGTGTGTTAGTGTGTGTTGTGCTGGTATGAGTGGATCAGACACAGCAGCGCTGCTGGAGTTTTTAAATACCATGTACTGTCCACTCTATTAGGCACTCCTCTCTAGTTGGTCCACCTTGTAGATGTAAAGTCAGAGACGATCGCTCATCTATTGCTGCTGTTTTAGTTGGTCATCTTCTAGACCTTCATCAGTGGTCACAGGACGCTGCCCATGGGGTGCTGTTGGCTGGATATATTTTTGGTTGGTGGACTATTCTCAGTCCAGCAGTGACAGTGAGTGTTTAAAAACTCCATCGGTACTGCTGTGTCTTATCCACTCATACCAGCACAACACACACTAACACACCACCACCATGTTAGTGTCACTGCAGTGCTGAGAATCATCCACCACCCAAATAATACCTGCTCTATAGTGGTCCTGGGAGAGTCCTGACCATTGAAGAACAGCATGAAAGGGGGCTAACAAAGCATGCAGAGAAACAGATGGACTACATTCAGTAATTGTAGAACTACAAAGTGCTCCTATATGGTAAGTGAAGCCGATTAAACGGACAGCGTGTGTAGAAACAAGGGGGTGGTTTTAATGTTATGGCTGATCGGCGTATGTATAGCATTTAGCTGAATGAGCTGAATATATCTCACTGCCTAACTTCACAAACGGGCACAAATTTCCACAGACACACTCCAGAATCTTGTAGAAACACTATCCATAGGAGTAAAAGACTGGGAAACCTCAAAAAGGTTTCTGTGTGGAGTTTGCATGTTCTTCCAGTGTCTGCATGGGTTTCATCCGGGAGCTCTGGTTTCCTCCCACAGTCCAAAAACATGCAAGTGAGGTGAATTGGAGACACTAAATTGTCCATGAGTGTGTTCGATATAATCTTGTGATGAATCTTGTGTAATGAGTAACTACCGTTTCTGTCATGAATGTAACCAAAGAGTGTAAAACATGACATTAAAATCCTAATAAACAAACAAACAAATACTCCAAGTTATGCATCTTGATGAATTGGCGTTTGATATGTAAGATGTCTTCTGCTATTAATTTCAGCTTTTAAAACTCACAGCTTTTGTTGAGACTGTAACTATTCTGTAAATCTCCTGTCCATGTATCCCTTTTATGACCACTGTTTTTCTCTGCTGAAAATGTATGTCCATGTTTGACAAATGCACCCGTGATTTGTACACACACATTCACACACACACACACACACACACACACACACAAAACAATGTACACACTTGAACAATGAGTCTGTAAAAAATAGTAGCTTTTTGTTCCCTGTACACTTGTTGTTCAAACACCCACATGTTTTCACTTCTTCTGTTAGTGTTCATATTTGGTTTTCTGTTATGCAGTCGCTATCTGATACCTTGTGCAGATTATGAACTGATACAAGGTGTATCTGGCCATGTGCCTTAAACAAGTATAACCCCATTTCCAGAAAAGTTGTGATTAAAAGTTGTGATTTTTAACCTTTTTTAAATCAACAGAATGGATGTATATAACAAAAAATGGAATGAAGTTGACCAAACAAAACATGAAATGACTTGGTTTATACTGTCTGCCATGAAATAAAAGTAAATATACAGTGTATCACAAAAGTGAGTACACCCCTCACATTTCTGCAAATATTTCATTATATCTTTTCATGGGACAACACTATAGACATGAAACTTGGATATAACTTAGAGTAGTCAGTGTACAACTTGTATAGCAGTGTAGATTTACTGTCTTCTGAAAATAACTCAACACACAGCCATTAATGTCTAAATGGCTGGCAACATAAGTGAGTTCACCCCACAGTGAACATGTCCAAATTGTGCCCAAAGTGTCAATATTTTGTGTGACCACCATTATTATCCAGCACTGCCTTAACCCTCCTGCGCATGGAATTCACCAGAGCTGCACAGGTTGCTACTGGAATCCTCTTCCACTCCTCCATGATGACATCACGGAGCTGGTGGATGTTAGACACCTTGAACTCCTCCACCTTCCACTTGAGGATGCGCCACAGGTGCTCAATTGGGTTTAGTCCATCACCTTTACCTTCAGCTTCCTCAGCAAGGCAGTTGTCATCTTGGAGGTTGTGTTTGGGGTCGTTATCCTGTTGGAAAACTGCCATGAGTTTTCGAAGGGAGGGGATCATGCTCTGTTTCAGAATGTCACAGTACATGTTGGAATTCATGTTTCCCTCAATGAACCGCAGCTCCCCAGTGCCAGCAACACTCATGCAGCCCAAGACCATGATGCTACCACCACCATGCTTGACTGTAGGCAAGATACAGTTGTCTTGGTACTTCTCACCAGGGCGCCGCCACACATGCTGGACACCATCTGAGCCAAACAAGTTTATCTTGGTCTCGTCAGACCACAGGGCATTCCAGTAATCCATGTTCTTGGACTGCTTGTTTTCAGCAAACTGTTTGCTGGCTTTCTTGTGCGTCAGCTTCCTTCTGGGATGACGACCATGCAGACCGAGTTGATGCAGTGTGCGGCGTATGGTCTGAGCACTGACAGGCTGACCTCCCACGTCTTCAACCTCTGCAGCAATGCTGGCAGCACTCATGTGTCTATTTTTTAAAGCCAACCTCTGGATATGACGCCGAACACGTGGACTCAACTTCTTTGGTCGACCCTGGCGAAGCCTGTTCCGAGTGGAACCTGTCCTGGAAAACCGCTGTATGACCTTGGCCACCATGCTGTTGCTCAGTTTCAGGGTGTTAGCAATCTTCTTATAGCCCAGGCCATCTTTGTGGAGAGCAACAATTCTATTTCTCACATCCTCAGAGAGTTCTTTGCCATGAGGTGCCATGTTGAATATCCAGTGGCCAGTATGAGAGAATTGTACCCAAAACACCAAATTTAACAGCCTTGCTCCCCATTTACACCTGGGACCTTGACACATGACACCAGGGAGGGACAACGACACATTTGGGCACAATTTGTACATGTTCACTGTGGGGTGTACTCACTTATGTTGCCAGCTATTTAGACATTAATGGCTGTGTTGAGTTATTTTCAGAAGACAGTAAATCTACACTGCTATACAAGCTGTACACTGACTACTCTAAATTATATCCAAGTTTCATGTCTATAGTGTTGTCCCATGAAAAGATATAATGAAATATTTGCAGAAATGTGAGGGGTGTACTCACTTTTGTGATACACTGTAAATAACTGTTTTTTTGTCTTTTTTTTTGCATTTCCACGCTGTCCCAACTTTTTCTGGTTTAGGGTTGTTAAAACATGTTGATTTTTTTTTTTAATGAATTAACTATGGAAAAATTGAAATTTCTTGTACACAAAGGTATTTAAACCCTTATAAAGGCACCTTTTGCACTATTTCCAGCTGCATTTTCTTGGTTATGGTCTCAACAATGTTTATAATCCTGGATTTGGGCAGTTAATCCCATTCATAGAAGTGTACAAAAAGTAAAAAAGGTCTGAAAAGTTCTGTCCTGTGTTCTGTCCTGGGCTGCACCCTGGACTCAGTGGAGGCAGTGGGGGAGAGAAGGATGATGGCCAAGCTGTCATCCTTAATGGACCCAATGCATGAGACTGTGGCAGCACTGGGCAGCTCCTTTAGCGGCAGGCTTCTTCACCCACGTTGCTCAAAGGAGAGATACCGTAGCTCCTTCCTACCTTCTGCTGTCAGACTGTACAACCAGCACCGCCCCAAACGCAGATAATCACCTCCATCACAATAATTCACATGGTTTTTAATATTCTTTGAAGTGCAATAACTTTTTAAATATGTGCAGTACCTGCTGTACCTGCTGTACTTTGTGCAATACATTTTAATAACTGTGCAATATTTGGATAACTTTCTTTAAAAAAACTGTTTATATTTTTGTAATTTTTTACATATTCTTACTTTCTACATTTTAATATATGTGTACATATGTGTAAACACTTTGTATTTTTTATTTTTATATTCTTGAAAGCTGCTGTAACACTTCAAATTTCCCCCCGTGGGCAAGGACGGATTAAGGATAGTCTGGGCCCCTGGGCAAAGAGTTGTGTATGCATTCAAACGGTGGTTGAGACAGGACACAAGTTTGTCAATGACAACATTGAAAGTTTCGATCCGAAACTTGTCCTTTCCGTTAAATGCTACACCTGGCTCTGCACTATCATCAAAGAGGTCAAGCCTGTTCTCTTTACTTTTTTGTACCTTTAAAGCTAGAGTGACCACTGGTCTCTTTACTGTTGTTTATTAAAGGGGAAACATGAAACTAGTCAAATGGCTTGTTGTTTTCACATAAGTGAAATCACACCCTTGGCCAAATTCACTCAATTTAATCGGTGTCAAAGATAGCATTCATCAGACAAATTGCTTGTCTTAAATTTAAATAATTGCTAAATTAATTTGTGTCTCTGCGCTTAAGAGAAATTGAACATAATAATTTTGAAACAATACAAATTCAGAAACATTAAGTAAGGGCCTGAATAGCATATTTGCAACAAAACGTCTGTTATGAAATATGGTAGCTTGCCTGGCAATTTGTAGGTCCCTAGAAAGTCAAGGAGCCATGGTAAACGAATTCTATGGAAGTCAAGGGCCCCATAGCAGGGGCCCTCGTGATCAAGGGCCCTCTAATGGTATGCCCTGCTCTTCTCTAGGGCCCCCTGGTAGGGGCTCTCATAACCAGGGCCCTCTAAAAATATGTCCCCATCTTTCCTAGGACCCCTAATAGCCAGAAGTCGAAGTCAGAGCAGTGCCACAATGCCTCATCCATTTTCATAAGGGGCCCAAAAGCATGGCTAGGGCCCCCAAAAGCATGGCTAGGCCCCAAAAGCATGGCTAGGGCCCCCAAGAGGCCCTGGGGTCAAAGTCCCTAATAGTCAGAGGATCCTTAAAATGGAGGGCCCTCGGAAATAAAAATATATTGTATCATAAATGTTGATAGGCATCGCAAAATGTTTTGGGCCAGGGCCCCCCGGGGCCCCCTGACCTCAAGGGCCCCTGGGCGCTGGCCCCACTGGCCCGGTCAGTAATCCAGACATGCCCGTGGGATAATAAAAGGCTATCTTATCTTATCTTATCTTATCTTATCTTATCTTATCTTATCTTATCTTATCTTATCTTATCTTATCTTATCTTATCTTATCTTATCTTATCTTATCTTATCTTATCTTATCTTATCTTATCTTATCTTATCTTATCTTATCTTATCTTATCTTATCTTATCTTATCTTATCTGAAAACTCACTAAATCCACTGTGCATCGCCATATCATCCTACCCTAATGAATGGAAAGTGTCAGTTTGCACTCATCTCCAAACACATTGATCTTGCTTATAGTGGTGCATGGCTTCATGTATGCTGGATACACATACCACTACCAAGTTTTGCTGATTATGTAACATTTGTTTGCAGTCACGTATTGTTTGCTCCAGAGGGATCAGTATTTGACATAATCTCATTATACATGCAGCCGTCTCATTAAAAGCATGAATAGAAATGTTGTATTCTTAAATCAGTGCTTAAAATCTGTTAGCCTGACTTGAAAAAAAAAACAGTTTATAGCCAGAAACCTAGCAGTGTGTCTGAAGCAAAAAGTGGGTTAATTCCTCCACAGTAAAAGACTTATATCAAATTCTAGACATTGTTTATTGCAAAACTGTTTAACTGCAAGCTTGTGCAAGCTTGTGTTTCTAAAGTAAATGAAGTTATCCTTCACCAACATGTATTGTATTTTACTTTTATTTGTCACATACAGGTACATGGTATACACACATGGTATAACTACCAGTGAAATGCTTTTACAACTGCCCGGTAGTTACACTGTAGTGTAATATCATGTACAGTTGAAGTAATAGTCATTACATTACCTAATTAAGTTTTCCTGGTGCTTCAATATTCCTGGTGATCTTATGAACTTTGTCTTTCAAAAATACTCTATTTTAATAGAATTTCTCTCTTTTTTCTTTAGCCAAGAACTGTATTAAGATCTGCATTCAAAACATGCTGAAAATGAGCGAGCAGGTTGCTGGGCCGGTTCTAGCTGAGGTGGCTGTAAGTGTGTTCAGCTTTGTGAGAGATTCGTACCACATCACTCCAGCTCTTTTCGAGGAGTTTGAGAACAATGATGGCTACATGGTCCTTCAGGCCATCATGGCAAGGTAGTTCATCATTCATTGTTAACTAATGTTTAATGTATTTACACTTTGGTTTGTCTAAACCCCGAGAAAATCCTCTTTGGATTGAAGTCTGTGAGTTTAAGTCACTGTGAGTGAGGTCTTTGTTGAAAGTCCTGGGACTTTTCCTCTGTTCCCCTCTTGCTTCCTCTTGACAATTCCTCTAAATTTCACAGTGTTCAATAATAAAGGAGGCTGTAATGAGATCAGTGGTAAATTGAACTCAATCTTATTAGCGGTCATATTTGCACTCTCTCCAACTGAGTGTGGACTGAGTGTGTAATTCACAGCAAGGTCACTGCAGGACAAACCCCCCCCACTTCCACAGTCGTACTCATTGTTTACACAGCCATGGTCATACTCGCTGGGAGTGTTGCCAGGAGTGGAATCTAACATCCACCTGAGAGAAGTGCAACTGTCCAAGTTTCTCTTTTTATTTAGTTAAAGGCTTGCTCATGTTTTACAGTCAACTTGAGTAAAACATAACATCTTTATGTGCATTATTATAGAGCTGGTCTTCCTTGCAGCTCTAACAGTCTTTCCTTTGGAAATTAGAATAGAACAGAAAATAACGCCTTTATTTGTCATATATACTGTACATATACAGTACAATAAAATACTTTCTCTACATGTTCCTGCTTGTTTAGAAGCTGTGTGTAGGGGCAGCCACTGTAAGGAACCCCTGGAGCTGAGAGTGTTAAGGGCCTTGCTCAATAAAAAGCTAGGATTCTAACCCTCAACCTTCCAGTTAATAACCCACACCTCTACCAAGTGGCTGGTCAGCATTTTATTTAAGCTATCTTACAAGCCAGTTAAGTTCTTCCTCACTACCAATAAGCCACTACCTTATGTTCTCCACTTTGTGTGTGGCAGTATTGTCTAGAAACAGGAAAACCGACTTGTAAAAAGCACACTTTTTTATACATTTTTTCAAATTTTCTCCCGATTTTTTAGCGTGTCCAATTTGATACCCAATTCCGTTATGCTTCCTCTCTACTGGTGCTGACCCCCGCCCTTACTGAGGAGAGCGAACTGACACGTGCCTCCTCCGACATGTGAGCAGTAGCCGACTGCGTCTTTTCACCTGCACAAGGCGACTTCATATGCGATCAGCCTTGTGCACGAGAGACACACCCTGATCAGCGTTATTCCTCTACTCTGTGCAGACGCCATCAATCAGCCAGCAGAGGTCGTAATTGCATCAGTTATCCGGCCCCCTCCTTGGATGAACAACAGCCAAATGTTGTTCATATAAGCCGCCCAGCCCATGTATTCGAAATCCCAGCTCCGGTGTGCTAGCGTAAATGGCCAAGCACGGTTTTTAATGTAATTAAATAAATAGCTGGACATGAGTAGTAATACTTGTATTATATTACATATTAAATGTAATACTTTACATTCAGTTAAGTTATAAAAGAAGTTGTATTTGTACAAGTTGTTTTAATTAAGAATATATTTTATACATTTTATATTTATTTTATATATATTTATGTGATTCAGTATATGTGGTTAAAAATATGCCTGAGTGCAGGTTTTGATTCATTCTTTCCTTAAATTAGATTTCACAATTTTTTGTGTTATGAAATGCTTATGTATTGTTACTGTGCACTCAGTTTGTGCACATATAAGCCTTTAAATACCAAAAATAAATCCTGTAAATAACTAAATTCCCAGGACTACTGTGTTGGCATAAGACATAGGGAGAGTGATTTAATATTTAAAAGCCTGATAAGAAATGCATTGATCCAGATTTATGTTTTTTTTTTTCATATAAATGGTTTAAGGGGAGATTAAAGCTTACAAATAACCCAGTTCTTTTACTTTTAGAAAGAGCAAAACATGACAAGAAAATGTGTTCTTAAAATCATTATGCCTGTTTACCTGTGACAGACATTAATTCTTTTTTAGGTGTGAGGAGGAAACAGCAGAGCAGCACTTCATTCACGTGAAAGACCTCCTGGACCTTATTGCCTCATTCACCTTGTTTGGCAAAGCAGAATTAAAGGTGGCCGTCTGTGTAAACAACCCCCAGCCTCCAGGCTTCAAATTTGACCCACCTCTGACCAAAGGTACAATACACCACACATCCTAACTCATCACTGCATCTCACTACCATCACCTCACGTTAACGGCACGGCAAAGGTAATTATGTCCAACATGATGAAGTGGAGCCCTTCTCGCTAACCCACTTAAGACTCCCCACATCCATTCCCCTCATCCATACCTCAGTCTACCATTCATCACCAAGCAGAGCACCTCACTCCAGAGACAAACAAACATGGCTCTTTTTTAAACTTGATTCTATTTGGCCTGATGTGATTTTAATTAAGGGTGAAATTCAATCACATTACCCTCCACTTACGTATTTATTTACCCTAAACATCAGTCCATTTTTATCCAGGGAGCCAAGCAGTCTTTTTCGACAGGATTATGTATACACCTGATTACAGGCCTCTATGATGTTTTTTTTTTATTCACGCGTGCCGAATAACGTAGTTTCAATCAATCTATGAAAGTGTAACCCAATTTAAATACAGAGTTTCCTGTGTATACAGGCCCAAAGGTATTTGTAATGTCATGGCACGCTCTCAGTAGATGTAAATCACTTTCTGACTTTGTCAAAACTGCATTAGAAGGCATATTTGTTTTAAAAATGACAAACAAAAGTGTAAATATTGTAAGAGCTGTCATTTTACTGCCCGTGTTTGACATTGGGTCAAAAAAGTAAGAAATCTCATAAGCTCATTTTGTTATGTATTAAACCCTTAAGGAATACTACAGCATTTTTTAACCGTATCACTAGGTACTGCATCTGAAGTGTATGTAACCCAAAACTTTAAAAACATTTTCCTGTATCAAGAAATTCACTGAGAAGTTTTTAAATCAAAACACTTAGAATGGATCATGGTTGCTTTCTTTTACTCCTGTTTTGGAAATAGATACATGTTGTTATATACATGTGTACAGTATAATTTAATTATTTTTATGCATGTCTCAGTTTGTTTGGAAGCTAAGGACAGAACTCAGGGTCAGCCATTGTATGGCACCCCTAGAACTGGGGAGGTTAAGGTCCCAACAGTAGCTGCATGGCAGAGCCAAGACTTGAAACCCCAACCTTTCAATTAATAGTCCAAAGTTTAACCCAGGCAACAACTGTCCCAGTACAAGATTTAAAAAAGAGCTCTGGTTACATTTACAGTAATGTACTGTTTTTGATTTTGTTGGTATCTGTCTGATACCAACAATCTGTATGTGGGTCAGACAATATATCTGTCTGACCCATGTACTGTCTCATATGCGGGTCATGATCAGAGATGTTCACAAGTCACAAAATACGAGTCTGAGTCAAGTCACGAGTCTTTAGGCTAGAGTCCAGGTCACGTCACAAGTCTTTAGGCTAGAGTCCAAGGCAAGTCACAAGTCTTTAGGCTAGAGTCCAAGGCAAGTCACGAGTCTTTAGGCTAGAGTCCGAGTCAAGTCACGAGTCTTTAGGCTAGAGTCCGAGTCAAGTCACGAATCTTTAGGCTAGAGTCCGAGTCAAGTCACGAGTCTTTAGGCTAGAGTCTGATTCAAGTCACGAGTCTTTAGGCTAGAGTCCGAGTCAAGTCACGAGTCGTTAGGATAGAGTCCGAGTCAAGTCACGAGTCAATATAATATACACAAAACATATATTGGCAAATGTAGCATAGAAATAAGTTCAGATAAAAAACAACAGATTAGCGACTGTATTTTGCCGTTTTACTTAGTGCCTTTACTTTTGCAAATTAATGTAATTTCTGTAACAAGAAGGTATCAGTTAAAAGCTTAAACTTTTCCCTGCAAAACAAAAGCGCTCGATAAATCACGGCACAGCGGCCAAAATCCAAAACACAGCAAAAAAAATCATAAGCACTGCTTACCTTAGCTTATGTTCTTCCAGATGCTGTTAAATTTATAACTGCGTGTCCCATTAGGAATATAATCTGTTATTTTGTAAATGTGTGCCTACAATTAAAAACCTCCAAACTTTTCCCGGTTGTGAAGTAAAACACGAACTTGTTAGAAAGCCAATCAAGCGTTTCATTGACAATCATCTGTGTGACGCAAACTGAATAAATGCAAATAACAGCATTTCTTACTAAAGATTTAAATAAGAAGGTCTGATGGGTTCAGAAAGTGGTCTTTCAACTATTAGCGCCAATTCTGTTGGAGCGTTCCATTCACCTCAGCTGTTCCTGTGAAGTGCACTATGTAGGGTATTCCACCATGTTAAGTGAGATTCCAATCCAAAGGTAACGAAAATGTTCAAATGAAGTGAACTTCAAACTGTGTAGGGAGTAGGGAGCAACACTTTATCACTACGCCGGAAGCTGTATTACAGAGTAGAATATTTATAATAACAATTATATATACAGTATATTTATATATATATAAAATTGTCACACGTATCTAATGTTAACACATGCTGATGCTAGCGACTCTTGTTGTTCACGAGTCATTTTTTGCGAGTCATGAGTCGAGTCCGAGTCATTTGAAACGAGTCAGAGGTCCGGATGAGATTACTTGGTTTACCTGCTGGTCTAGCTTTTTTCATTTAGAATGCTGCTGTTGTCCTGGTCCTAAACATACCAAAAGTTTACTCAGATAACTGAAATGACCTCACTGGCCTCTTATTAAAGCTTTCTTTCTTTCTGTCAGCTTAAAACTTACTTGGCATTTTTCTCTGACCTCTCTTCCTAACAAGCTGCATTTCCCAGCCCATGGAACCACTGCTCACTGGTTGTTGAGTGAGCACTTGTTGATGAGATATGTTAATGGAGACTGCTATAAGGCTGTATTATATTATATATGTATTATATATTATATTATATATTTTGTAAGAATTTAATTGTATCATTTTATTCCCCAGGCTCAGCAGTGAAGAACCTCAGAGCATTTAGGATCCTCCAGTCCTCGTTCTTGCGTTCGGGCAGTGCGCTGACATGCAGTCAGATCCTGAGGACAGTCCACACAATCTGGTCATGGGACAATGCCAATTTCTTCTTACTGGAGTGGACACTGCAGTCTTTGGCTCAGCTGGCTGACTGTGCCTGGCAGAAGCCATCAACTGTACACAGCCTTTTCTTTGAGCTGATAGAAACTGTGATCTTTCAGCTCTCCTACATCCCCCACGATACATTACGGAAGGTACAGTCCGTACTAAAGGAGGGCTCATCGCAGGCCTTTAACTTGGCTGCTCTGAAGTGTTTTCATGGACTAGTGATGCGCAGCAGTTTATTATCTGAAGTCCTGAGTGATGGTGGGCTGATGGAACTGCTGTTGGTGGAGCTTAGACGTCGAGCTAAGATACTAAGGAAAGCGGGAATTACAGGTAAAGTCTGTGTTTTTATTCATCTCTGTGTATTAAAAGTATATGAATGATTGCTAATTTGTTATTTGGCTTGCATATAGTGAATAAGAGTGAGCTGAGAGTGGAGGACTGCGAGCGGCAGCTCACCACCAACATGCTAAATGTTGTCGCTGGCCTGGCTATGAGATCCATCAGAAATACAGGTACTGAGGGGGTGCATTGAATTACAGTGTGAATTACCACCTCCTTGTTTCTAAACTCACTGTCTATTTTATCAGCTCCACTTACCATATAGAAGCACTTTGTAGTTCTACAATTACTGACTGTAGTCCATCTATTTCTCTACATACTTTTTTTTAGCCTGCTCTTACCCTGTTCTTCAATGGTCAGGACCCCCACAGAGCAGGTTTTATTTAGGTCGTGGATCATTCTTAGCACTGCAGTGACAATGACATGGTGGTGGTGTGTTAGTGTGTGTTGTGCTGGTATGAGTGGATCAGACACAGCAGCGCTGCTGGTGTTTTTAAATACCGTGTTCACTCACTGTCCACTCGATTAGACACTTCTACCTAGTTGGATCACCTGGTAGATGTAAAGTCAGAGACGATCGCTCATCTATTGCTGCTGTTTGAGTTGGTCATCTTCTAGACCTTTATCAGTGGTGTTGGCTGGATATTTTGGTTGGTGGACTATTCTCAGTCCAGCAGTGACTGTGAGGTGTTTAAAAACTCCATCAGAATTGCTGTGTCTTATTCACTCATACTAGCACAACACACACTAACACACCACCACCATGTCAGTGTCACTGCAGTGCTGAGAATGATCCACCACCTAAATAATACCTGCTCTGTAGTGGTCCTGGGAGTTCTGACCATTGAAGAACAGCATGAAAGGGGGCTAACAAAGCATGCAGAGAAACAGATGGACTACAGTCAGTAATTGTAGAACTACAAAGTGCTTCTATATGGTAAGTGGAACTGATAAAATGGACAGTGTATGTAGAAACAAGGAGGTGGTTTTAATGTTATGACTGATCGGTGTATGTAACACTGAATCCTATTCCTGATTCATTTAAATTATAGCTAAACAAGTCTAACAAATCAGACTAAATATTTCACAGTTTGATTTATGTAGGCTTAAAACTTATAGGCTGGATATGCATAGAGATTTTTCTGAGTTTGAGGGTAAACACAGAATGAGGAAGTGTCAACGAGGTGTTCAAGAAATGAAAAAAAGAACATAATTATCTGGCTAAAAATATCCCCCCACATTTCTAGAACACTCCTCAATTTTGCATAAAATAAGTCACCCCATAGCCACAGTTTAACTTATATGTGAATAATACTGTACATTCTCTCTCAAATAAATAAATAAATACATTCTCTCTTTTCATTGTATCAGTGTCTATAAGGGACTTAGGAATGATTCCTTATGTAAAAATCTTCCTGGATGATGAGCAGTATCGTGGTCCGGCTCTGTGTATCCTGGAACAGCTGTCAGAGATGAATCCAGAGGAGTACATGAGCACGGCTATAGGAGCTCTCTGCTCCTCCACTGAGACTGAACTGCATCTCAAACAGGACCTGCTGCAGGTATTGTACACTAATTTCTTCTTCTGATCTACTATTGTATATTATTATTATAGAATACATTTTAGGGCAGCACGGTGGGTAGCACTGTCACCTCACAGCAAGAAGGTCCTGGGTTCGATCCCCAGACGGGGCGGTCCGGGTCCTTTCTGTGCAGAGTTTGCATGTTCTCCTCGTGTCTGCGTGGGTTTCCTCCAGGAGCTCCGGTTTCCTCCCACAGTCCAAAAACATGCAGTCAGGTTAATTGGAGACACTGAATTGCCCTATAGATGAATGGGTGTGTGTATGTGTGTGTAAGTGTGTCTGCCCTGCGATGGACTGGCGCCCCGTCCAGGGTGTTACTGTGTGCCTTGCGCCCATTGAAAAGCTGGGATAGGCTCCAGCACCACCCAACCCCCCCCCACACACACACAAAACCTTAATTGGATAAGTGGTTAAGACAGTGAGTGAGTGAGTGAGTGAATTGCCCTATAGGTGAATGAGTGTGTGTATGTGTGTGTAAGTGTGTCTGCCCTGCGATGGGCCAGACACACGTCCAGGGTGTTACTGTGTGCCTTGTGCCCATTGAAAAGCTGGGATAGCTCCAGCTCCCCCCCGACCCTAATTGGATAAGCGGTTAAGAAAGTGAGTGAGTGAGAGAATACATTTTATGGCCCCAGGGTTGCACAGCGATCTGTTATATTCTATTATAATATTCTATAACTATTTTGATATCTGTGGGTCTATTTTCAGTATCTGTTTTTTTCCCAACACATCTTTTACATTAATACTATCTTGACAGAATGTGTGTTATTGTAGCAACATCCACAATCAAGCCTTTTCAAGGATCTGTCCTCAACACCCAATTCTCAAGACTCAATATCTAATTGTCACAAATTATTAAAGCTTAAAGCATAATAAGAAAGTAAATTTATTATCCTTGCTGTTGGGGGCCTGATTGGATTAGAACTTAATTCAGACTGATTTGCTAATATATGTTTAGCTGTTAACTCACACTGGATTTGATTAGGATCGCAGCCTGTTGGTGGGACATTATAATAATTATTATTAGATCAGAGAATGGGAAGTAAATAAAATTAAACATAACAAAATCATCTGCATACTGCACCTCATTTTTTTTAGGTTGAATCATGAGTGACCTAACATAGTTGAACTAGTTTAACATTTGCATTTAGCTTGACAGAAGACTTCTTATTTTTATTTTTATACAAATGTAATTGTATAATAAACACTGATCAGCCATAACAATAAAACCACCTCCTTGTTTCTACACTCACTGTCTATTTTATCAGCTCCACTTACCACATAAAAGCACTTTGTAATTCTACAATTACTGACTGTAGTCCATCTGTTTCTATACATACTTTTTGTAGCCTGCTTTCACCCTGTTCTTTAATGGTCAGGACCCCCACAGGACCACCACAGAGCAGGTATTATTTGGGTGGTGGATCTTTCTCAGCACTGCAGTGACACTGACATGGTGGTGGTGTGTTAGTGTGTGTTGTGCTGGTATGAGTGGATAAGACACATCAATGCTGATGGAGTTTTTAAATACCTCACTGTCACTGCTGGACTGAGAATAGTCCACCAACCAAAAATATCCAGCATCCTGTGACCACTGATAAATGTATAGAAGATGACCAACTCAAACAGCAGCAATAGATGAGCGATCATCTCAGACTTTACATCTACAAGGTGGACCAACTAGGTAGGAGTGTCTAATAGAGTGGACAGTGAGTGGACACGGTATTTAAAAACTCCAGCAGCACATGTCAGTGTCACAGCGCATGTAAGTGTCACTGCAGTGCTGAGAATGATCCATCGCCTAAATAATATCTGCTCTATGGTGGTCCTGTGGGGGTCCTGACCATTGAAGAACAGGATGAAAGCAGGCTACAAAAAGTATGTATAGAAACAGATGGACTACAGTCAGTAATTGTAGAACTACAAAGTGCTTCTATATGGTAAGTGGAGCTGATAAAATGGACAGTGAGTGTAGAAACAAGGAGGTGGTTTTAATATTATGGCTGATCTGTGTATAACCAGTTCATGTTAAGTTGCTTAACATGCTTCATGCTACATCATGTATCAGCGGATCTTAAACACACCAAAGTTGTCTTAATAAACTGACCTGGTGAAGATTTAAACCTAAATTTAGGTAATCAAGCTTTTTACCTTTAGAGTGACTTATTTATAATAATTCCCATAGTTTTTTATTCCTAACAATACAGAGGCTACATTTCAAGAATAATAGATTTGGAAAAGATACACATATCTCGCTCTCCGATGAAAAACACGTATCTCCACTTAGCGGTTTCCACTTTTTTACATGAGTTGATTGTGGGTATAAATCTCTGTCTGTCCATAGCAGTGAATATCAAAATGACCAATTAAAAGATGAAAAATCATGCAACCTCCTTAACGAGTATCTCCATTGGCTGCTAGACTTGTCCATCAAAACTGCGTATCTCCTCCTCTTTCCCCTCCGGTACTGTTTGAGAAATGCGTAATGTTTGATCTCTACAGTTTATTCAGGTTATTCAATTGCATGGTTGTAAACATGATTTATATTTGTATATGTAAGTCCATTTTACATATGAAACTGACGGACTGATGACTTGATAAAGATATATTTTTATTTCTGTGCTGAATTGTATCTAAATGTTGTCATCTGTGGTTTGTTTGCACCGTTACTGTCAGGGGAAAAAGTACTTTATTTTTCCTGGAAGGTTAGGTTTTTGGAGATACAGTGTATCACAAAAGTGAGTACACCCCTCACATTTCTGCAAATATTTCATTATATCTTTTCATGGGACAACACTATAGAAATAAAACTTGGATATAACTTAGAGTAGTCAGTGTACAACTTGTATAGCAGTGTAGATTTACTGTCTTCTGAAAATAACTCAACACACAGCCATTAATGTCTAAATAGCTGGCAACATAAGTGAGTACACCCCACAGTGAACATGTACAAATTGTGCCCAAAGTGTCAATATTTTGTGTGACCACCATTATTTTCCAGCACTGCCTTAACCCTCCTGGGCATGGAATTCACCAGAGCTACACAGGTTGCTACTGGAATCCTCTTCCACTCCTCCGTGATGACATCACGGAGCTGGTGGATGTTAGACACCTTGAACTCCTCCACCTTCCACTTGAGGATGCGCCACAGGTGCTCAATTGGGTTTAGTCCATCACCTTTACCTTCAGCTTCCTCAGCAAGGCAGTTGTCATCTTGGAGGTTGTGTTTGGGGTCGTTGTCCTGTTGGAAAACTGCCATGAGGCCCAGTTTTCGAAGGGAGGGGATCATGCTCTGTTTCAGAATGTCACAGTACATGTTGAAATTCATGTTTCCCTCAATGAACTGCAGCTCCCCAGTGCCAGCAACACTCATGCAGCCCAAGACCATGATGCTACCACCACCATGCTTGACTGTAGGCAAGATACAGTTGTCTTGGTACTTCTCACCAGGGCGCCGCCACACATGCTGGACACCATCTGAGCCAAACAAGTTTATCTTGGTCTCGTCAGACCACAGGGCATTCCAGTAATCCATGTTCTTGGACTGCTTGTCTTCAGCAAACTGTTTGCTGGCTTTCTTGTGCGTCAGCTTCCTTCTGGGATGACGACCATGCAGACCGAGTTGATGCAGTGTGCGGCGTATGGTCTGAGCACTGACAGGCTGACCTCCCACGTCTTCAACCTCTGCAGCAATGCTGGCAGCACTCATGTGTCTATTTTTTAAAGCCAACCTCTGGATATGACGCCGAACACGTGGACTCAACTTCTTTGGTCGACCCTGACGAAGCCTGTTCCGAGTGGAACCTGTCCTGGAAAACCGCTGTATGACCTTGGCCACCATGCTGTAGCTCAGTTTCAGGGTGTTAGCAATCTTCTTATAGCCCAGGCCATCTTTGTGGAGTGCAACAATTCTATTTCTCACATCCTCAGAGAGTTCTTTGCCATGAGGTGCCATGTTGAATATCCAGTGGCCAGTATGAGAGAATTGTACCCAAAACACCAAATTTAACAGCCCTGCTCCCCATTTACACCTGGGACCTTGACACATGACACCAGGGAGGGACAACGACACATTTGGGCACAATTTGGACATATTCACTGTGGGGTGTACTCACTTATGTTGCCAGCTATTTAGACATTAATGGCTGTGTGTTGAGTTATTTTCAGAAGACAGTAAATCTACACTGCTATACAAGCTGTACACTGACTACTCTAAGTTATATCCAAGTTTCATGTCTATAGTGTTGTCCCATGAAAAGATATAATGAAACATTTGCAGAAATGTGAGGGGTGTACTCACTTTTGTGATACACTGTACATGTTTTTCATCGGACAGCAACGATATGCTTTTGGGTATTGTTTCAAATGTCATATTCTTATTATATTATAAGTTTTACCAAGGCGAATGTGTTGTAACAATGTTTTAAATTAATGTATTTTTTGAATGGTAAAGCAAATAGTTAATTTTATTCATTTTATTCTATTGATACAGTATATTGAAAAAAGTGGGTATATACATTATATAGTTGCAATCGTGATACAAAAGATGATCAAGCAGCATTCTAGAGTAGCAGGATATTTTGTTAATACTGTCATGTCACAATTACTCAACTCTAGATGTTGTTTGTTTGTTTATTAGGATTTTAACCTCATGTTTTACACTTTGGGTACATTCATGACAGGAATGGTAGTTACTCATTACACAAGATTCATCAGTTCACAAGGTTATATCAAACACAGTCATGGACAATTTTGTATCTCCAGTTCACCTCACTTGCATGTCTTTGGACTGTGGGAGGAAACCGGAGCACATTAAGGACAACTCCTAGAGAATATTGCTCTAATAATACTGATCCTAAAACTGCTAGTTTGTATGACCTTAAGTTGGGCTACAACATGATTAAAGTAATGGGAATTGATACCAACCCTAAATTGCTTCAGCTGTGATGTGTTATATAAACACCATCACAGAACCATATAAACACCATGTGCTCAAGGTATAGCACAGTCATAGTAAACACTAAGAACAAAAAGCTGAGAGAGGAGATTATTTCATTGCACCTTGAACATTCCTATAGACACCATTGGGAGTATTGTCTGGAGGTTCCAAACTTGCATTTTATTAACAAGACATTTGGTCCAGAGGCCTTAGAAATCTCAAAGCCCCTTTTGTTACTGCAAAAGACTTATAGGATGACCTGATAAACTCTAGGGCAAATGTGTCAGTGGCAACCATAATAAGATCATCTAACAACCAAAGCTGTTTAGTGGGGCTCTGTGCAGGCCACTGGGGATTCTTTAAAACTTAGATTCATGCCTTTATAGAACTTGCTTTGTGCACAGGGGCATGGTAATGCTGGAAGAGGAAAGGGCCTTCCATCAACTGTTGCTGCAAAGTTGGAAGCATATGATTTCCTTTACATGTGTTAGCAATTGTTGTGTCTGATACACTTGAATTTAACAATGTGTCCATATGGTGTAAATCCATATGCATATTTTATCTAACTGATATTCATGTATCTCTTCTACCTGCAGTCCATCCTAAAAGTGCTTGACAGCATCCTGAACAGCTGGAATGCCTTTCGGACAGCTGGCGGATTCACTGGTCTCCTGTCCATGCTGGTGGACATGGAGGGTTCCCTGCTGGAGAAGCCGCTGGGAGTGTGGGGCTCTCTCAGTCACCACAGCCTGATGGAGCTTCTGTTACTCGCGCTGAACACCATGGCCTTGGCTGTGCACCTATATCCGGTTAATGCTCACTTCTTCTACACCACCGGTCACTATGAGAGGCTGGCTGAAGCTCTGCAGCACCTGGGCTGCTTCCCTGGTGGAGCTGTTGTGGATTTAGACGCTAAAGTAAGCTGTAGGAGCTTTCAGAACTTTGTAGAGTTGACTGAGAAGACAAGTCCGCCTCTTCCTGCCCCACTGCAGGACTGTGTAAAATTGCTAAATTTCCTGGAGCGGTTTGGTACTGGGATTAGCATGGGCGTAGACCTTTGTGCTCATCTGAAAGACCCTGTGGGGGTTGAGGAGAATCAAAGGGCAGGGAAGGATGATTTCCAAGGATTGGCCAGAAAAGCATCTCTCAGTGTCTCGAGTGTCTCTACAGAGTCTGAAAGGTAAGGGATTATTGAGTGTGTGCATTATGGGATTAACAGTTTCTCAGTTATTGAACTAAGGGAATTGTGGGTTTGCTGATTTAAATCCCAGACCGAGTGCCATATTGTAGTGTAGTACCAGATTGCTAATTGCTAATACCAGTTAATGAGTCCTTTGTATTGTGATATGATAGCATAGTCCTTTAGCATGGTGTTTTTGCTTTTACTTTTCCTCCTCCATCACAGCTGTTTTCAAAAAGCAGTAACTTTCCCAATATTTTGGGTTTGTACGCTGATCAGCCATAACATTAAAACCACCTCCTTGTTTCTACACTCACTGTCCATTTTATCAGCTCCACTTACCATATAGAAGCACTTTGTAGTTCTACAATTGCTGACTGTAGTCCATCTGTTTATCTACATACTTTTTGTAGCCTGCTTTCACCCTGTTCTTCAGTGGTCAGGACCCCAACAGAACCACCACAGAGCAGGTATTATTTAGGTGGTGGTGTGTTAGTGTGTGTTGTGCTGGTATGAGTGGATCAGACCGTGTCCACTTACTGTTAGCAATGGGTGTGGCTAAAACACCTGAACTTTGTCATTAGAAAGAATGTCCACATACCTTTGACCATAATGTGTATAAGAATTTTATTTTTAATAACTATGTCCAATTATTTTATATAACAATCATGTAATTTGAGTATGTTTTTGGATACTGTACCTACATTAGTCTTTAATACATTTAATAGAATAAATTGTATCTTTTACCATCAGTGTAAGAATGATAAGCAATGTATTTCTGATCAGGTTTTCCTGTGATCATGCCATACTTCACCCTGGAGCAATAAAAGTCATCATGACGCTATTACCTCATATCTACTGCCCAAGTAACCCCCAGGTTAGTACAGCATAATTGTTGTTATTTTTACTGATGAGCCAAAACATTATTACCACCCTTAACATGCTAATACAAACTCATGAAACTCAACTGTACATGTCATGGTCAAAAATATATTACATATTGGGCTGATGGTTGTTATTTCTAGTACATGTGTTGAATGCAGCAGATATGGCGAGGCATAAAGACCTGAGAAACCAGACCTTTGGGTCAGAGTACCTTTAAAACAGCAAGTGTTTCTTACAGGCAGCCATGACAAGTACCTACTGGCAGTGGTCCAACTAGGGACAAACCACAAACCGCTGAGAGGATGTTGAGCAGCCTAGAGTTATTGATGCCATAGGACCTGTTGCACCTTGTGTGGACCAACAGAAGAGCTGCTGTAACTCGTACTACAGATAATTTCACTACTGGTGATGGGGGAAACATTCCCAACACAGTGCATTGTAGCCTTCTGTGTATGGTGCTGTATCATAGACCAGTCAAAGTGCCCATGCTAAGCCCTGTCCACCATTTACAATGGCCAATGAAGCAATGAAAGCAGGCCCCCTTGCTCGAGGAATCGTGTTGTTTTAGTTTTATTATGTGGATGACCAGGCGCATGTTCAGAGTGGGAATGAGAGGGATTTATGACTGTGGTGAAAGAGGACATGCAGGTGGTTTGTGTGACTGAAGAAAATGTTCAGGACAGGGCAAAATGGAGACAAATGATACGCTGTGGTGACCCCTAATGAGAGCAGCTAAAAGATGAAGATGTATATAGCCAGGCACGTGTGTGTCATGTAGGAAGAGATGGCATCAGAATATACTGTAGGATGAACCACCTCACAATTTAAAGTAGTTTATTAGTATAGCACTTTTTACAATGGACATTGTCTCAAAGCAACTTTACAGAATCCAGGACCGACAGACCAAAAACCCCTGTTGAGCAAGCAGAGGGCGACAGTGGCAAGGAAAAACTCCCTTAAAATTACAAAAAAAAAAACTTCAGAGGAACCAGACTCAGCAGGAACCCCCATCCTCCTTGGGTGGTAACAGTGGTATCTATGGTCTGGTGGATTCCATGCCTTGAGCTGTATTGACAGTGTATTAGCCGAATGGTCCTGATGTTTTGGCTCATTGGTGTAGTAAAGTAGAATAAAATGCCTCATCAGTGTGTTTCTGCTTTTTGCTCTACAGCTGTCTGCTGAGCTTCAGTTAGCTGTGGCTCATCATGTGCAGTCTTTGGTGAAGTCCGAGAGGAACAGGCAGATCATGTGCGAGTCCGGCCTGTTGGAAACTCTGTTGACTCACTGCAGGGAGATCCTCCGCAACACCACACACTCACTGCACCTGCCTGTGGTGCGCATACTGGAAAAACTGGCCTCCCAGTCTATAGATCACAAGTCGCTCAGGTTGGTTGTGCTCATTTACAATCTGCAGAGAATCTAAATAGTTAAATGCTCTGTTATTCTTTAGTGTTGGATTATGTCTTCAATTAAATTGACACACAGCAACACAAGTTTTAGGAAGCTGGGTTCGATCCTTGACCCTGGCCACTGGCTGTGGGGAGTTGTGCATACATTTTCTGAGTTTAAATTTCCTCTGGGTACTCCAGTTTCCTTCCATCCCGAAATAAAGTGGAGGAGTGTGTGTTCCTGTAATGGATTTGTACCCTATCCCTAACAAGCCTACCTGCCATGGTGATCAGCGGTGAGACTTGGTTACAGAATCATGTCCTTCTGCCTTGCCAAATATGGCCAGCAGAAAAAGCATGGAGGCACAGATAATTGATGTCTCTCCAGTTGGATGTGTTTCTATGTATCACAGTTTTTACCTGAAAGATTTGCCTGCGCTTTTGTTGGGAAACCTATCTTTCTCTAGAACCCATGATGCCGGGCTTGGCTCAGTTGTCTTACTGAACTTGTGTTGGTTCCCAAAAAGAGCCAAAAGTTGTTGTCCCAACCTTTTTTAGGTGTCATTCTTTTTTAGAGCGGGTTCCATATTTAGACCCATGCTGGGTGCAGGCTGTGCCAGTTGGTGGGTGGATGGCGCTCGAGGATTGCCTTCCCTGGCTTGTTCTGAGTTTCCTTCTTTTGATCTTTTTCCAAGAGCTGTGTTGTCACAGGCGCTCTGAACAGCTTGCCATATTATTACAGCTTATGTGCTAGCCCTTTCCTATCCCCTTTGTCCATTGCGAGCTGCAGATGTCTTTCATTTATTTCTTTTGTTTCCATTATTTCTGTCTCTGCTTTAATTTTCCCATTACAATTTTTGTTTATATGCTTTTTAGCAACAGGATTGTTCCACCTTGGTTAAGCATCCTGCAAATTGGGTTTATTTTTAGTTTTGCAGATGCAAGGCTACACCTGGTGCCTCAATCCAGGGTTACAAGGGTGTGTTTTTTGCCCTGCACCCAGTGTTTCTGGGTTCTGTGTTGAGCAATAAAATAAAATCATGGTTCATAAGTCATAGTAATATTATGTGATAGTTATTAAGGCCACACTGATAATAATTTTTATGGGTAGAGTTTCACATCTGTCAAACAATTGACCTCTAAAGAACGTTTAATTAGCCTCCAACAAACAAAATATCAAACATTAGTGATTTATCAATACAGATACACTTAGCTGGCCGGAATAGTTGAGATTAACAAATGTAAACATGCACAAGTAAAATGTATTCTATTTTGATTTAAAATGTATTCTATTATTCTATTTGGCAATTGTCGGACTCATAACTAATGACAAGGACAGCGAGTACAGAGAACTGATTAAGGACTTTGTAGACTGGTGTCTGCAGAACCACCTCCAGATAAAAGCAGGGAAGACCAAAGAACTGGTGGTGAATTTCCGTAGGTGCAGACCAGTGGCGGCTGCTGGTCTTTCAAAGAGTGGAAGCTCATTGTCGGCTTACATCATAAAATTTGTCAATTTATTTATACATAAATTCTGCCCTCTGTTCCTTTTCAAGAAAATGGCCTGTGATTCTATCGTACCAAGTAGGCGTCTTTTCCAGGGACTTGACCAGTGTCCTGAAACAAATACTATGAGTGTGTTTTATTTACACAATGAACAATGGAAATGGTCAAGTAATTTCACCAAGCAAATATCAAGAAATGGGTTGCAGTTTGTCTTTCGACTTCACTCGCAAAATCCGTGATGGGACTGAAGCTCCCAGTGATTAAGTGAGGTGTAGATCTCAAAATAGCTGTCAATCAAAACGGGATTCAGCCTTTCGACTGATCCTCCAATCATCTTGCAGAAGCTCCGCGTCCAGACCCGCCCACAGCTCCATTTACCCCCAGAGACGCTCAGCGTCCGGGGGCGGGACAAAATCGTGGCATTTACCCAATGACCGGCGAGTTTCGAAGCAATGAAAAAAAACGTTCCATGCAGTCCCATTGAAGTGAATAGACGCTCAGCTTCTACGGGCAAATGCATTGACGCTACGGGAGTTAACAAAATCGAGTCAGTCGATTTGTGATAAGTAGCTAATTCTGAACGAACTCGTCTTCGAGATGAACGTGTTCTAACGCATTTGTAGTCAATGAAATGTTAACACAACTGTACATATTTGACCATTTAATTTTAGGGGAAGCTGAGCTTCCCTTGCAGTCTTAGAGAAATCGCCACTGGTGCAAACACCCCCTGCCACCAGTGAACATCCAAGGAATGGACATTGAGAGAGTGGACTCTTATAAGTACCTGGGTGTTCACCTCAACAACAAAGTGGACTGGTCAGTTAACACTACTGCACTTTATATTAAAGGTCAGAGCAGACTCTACCTACATAGGAGACTGCGGTCATTTGCAGGGGGCACTCCTGAGGACTTTCTTTGACACAGTGGTGGCATCAGCTATCTTTTATGAAGTGGTATGCTGGGGCAGCAGCATCTCTACAGCAGACAGGAAGAGACTAGACAAACTCATTAAGAGGGCCGGCTCTGTCCTGGAAAGCCCCTTAGACCCAGTGCAGGTGGTGGGAGACAGGAGGATGTTAGCCAAGCTGGCATCCATCCTGGAGAATGACTCCCACCCCATGCATGAAACTCTGGCAGCACTGGGTAGCTCCTTCAGTGACAGGCTGCTTCACCCCAAATGTGTGAAGGAGCGGTATCGCAGGTCCTTCCTTCCTGCTGCTGTTAGATTATACAACCAGCACTGCTCCAGACAGATCGCATACACACTCACTTTAAACTAATCATAACAATGTGCAACATTTTTCATTTTTAACATGTGCAATTTTAGAGTTAATGTGCAATTATTTGTAAATATTTTTTTCCAGAGTTTGACTTTTCTTATTGATAATTGTCTATATTGTATACATTGAACTGGTAATTTGTCTATTTTTTGTACTGAGTCCCTTGCTATCCCTTTGCTGCTGCAACACTGTGAATTCCCCCTCTGTGGGACTAGTAAAGAATGATCTTATCTTATATTATCTTATTTTATTAAACAAATATGCATTCAGTATATCCGTATTTTCTGTAGCATCTGCATTTCCTTTCAGACGGTTCCTGTCCTTAGAAGAACCTCCTACATCTAGTACTGAGCCATGTTTTCCTTCGTCAGTTTTAGAGCATGACCCTCCACCTCAAAGTCCTCTCATTAATGGTACACAATATTATAGTCCTTCCTTATTTCCTTAGTCACTACCCTTTCTTCTATTTTACACATCATGACTGGTTTAATTTGCTTATTCTTGGTCATTTAAGGGCACTGTACTGACCCCTGCACTAGAAATGGTGGAGAGACAGTCAAGAAAGGTTCCAAGAAGACACTAAAAAGAAGTTTTAGCTTGCTGAACACGTCATCAGATAGTAGGATACCTGTTCCTCTTCACCAGATCATCAGCCTTGTTTCAATGACTACGCCACGCAGCTTTCGACCACACAAAATCTCAGCTTCTCCATCTTTTGTGGAGTTTGACATGACTGACAGTGGATTCGGGTGAGTTTAAGCAGCCTTCTATGGCGATCAAAATTGTATCTATCTAGTAGTAATTATTTAAACCAGCCTCTACATACCGACCAGGCATAGCATTATGACCACTGACAGGTGAAGTGAATAACACTGATTATCTCTTCATCACAGCACCTGTTAGTGGGTGGGATATATTAGCAGCAAGTGAACATTTTATCCTCAAAGTTGATGTGTTAGAAGCAGGAAAAATGGGCGAGCGTAAGGATTTAAGCAAGTTTGACAAGGGCCAAATTGTGATGGCTAGTCGACTAGGTCAGAGCATCTCCAAAACTGCAGCTCTTGTGGGGTGTTCTCGGTCTGCAGTGGTCAGTATCTATCAAAAGTGGTCCAAGGAAGGAACAGTCGTAAACTGGTGACAGGGTCATGGGCGACAAAGGCTCATTGATGTACGTGGGGAGCGAAGGCTGGCCCGTGTGGTCCAGTCCAACAGACGAGCTACTGTAGCTCAAATTCCTGAAGAAGTTAATGCTGGTTCTGATAGAAAGGTGTCAGAATACACTGTGCATCATAGTTTGTTGCACATGGAGCTGCATAGCCGCAGACCAGTTAGTTAGAATGGTGGTCATAATGTTATGCCTGATCGGTGTATATAAAATGCATTTGCTCACATTTAATTTTAATATCAGGTAATAGTAAATATTATTTTACTTTCAGGTGTCTGTTTATACCATCTCTCGCCTCTGTAAAAGGTGTAAATGCAGACTCCATTTTTACAGGAGGCATTGGTGGGGGTAAGAATTTGTATATTTCGTTGCTAGTGCATACCCTAATTGCTGTTGTCTAATTACCCGATGTCATTATTATTCTTTCAGTTATTTATTACCCCCCCTCCCAACTAGTTGCATCAAATTTCTTCTGATTACAGCCTTTCCCCTGCTGCTGCAGCCCCCATTCCTGACTGAGAAGGGGCCGCAGACAGCCACCTATTGCTTTTTTTTACCTTTTCACCAATTGCGGGGTCTCACAGAGTGCAGTATCAGGCACAGAGAGACACAGGTGCGGGTGCCTCAGCCAGCCAACAGAGGACATTCCATTGATTTTAGACAGTGTAGAGTACATATTTACACAAAAAGCCCCACAGCCTTCAGTCTGAAACTATCCAAAGTAAAATGACAATGTTTGTTTACACTTGTATGAGAAATGGCAGTTTTAGTCGTTGCATCTGCTATTAAATGATTTATTGATTTATTATTGATTAACTGATTTATGGCTAGAGGATTAGAACACATACCCTTTTTCAATCCATAAATGTATTGTGGGATTTAGTAAAATATGACAAAATCTGCTGAATGAAACATACACCGATCAGTCGTAACATTAAAACTACCTCCTTGTTTCTACACTCACTGTCCATATTATCAGCTCCACTTACCATATAGAAGCACTTTGTAGTTCTACAATTACTGGCTGTAGTCCATCTGTTTCTCTGCATGCTTTGTTAGCCCCCTTTCATGATGTTCTTCAATGGTCAGGACCCTCGCAGGACCACTACAGAGTAGGTATTATTTGGGTGGTAGATCACTCTCAGCACTGCAGTGACACTGACATGGTGTCAGTGGTGTGTTAGTGTGTGTTGTGCTGGTATGAGTGGACAAGACACAGTAGCGCTGATGGAGTTTTTAAACACCTCACTGTCACTGCTGGACTGAGAATAGTCCACCAACCAAAAATATCCAGCCAACAGCGCCCCTTAGGCAGCGTCCTGTGACCACTGATGAAGGTCTAGAAGACGACGAACTCAAACAGCAGCAATAGATGAGCGATCGTGTCTGACTTTACATCTACAAGGTGGACCAACTAGGTAGGAGTGTCTAATAAAGTGAACAGTGAGTAAAAATGGTATTTAAAAACTCCATCAGCGCTGCTGTGTCTGATCCACTCATACCAGCACAACACACACTAACACACCACCACCATGTCATTGTCACTGCAGTGCTGAGAATGACCCACCACACAAATAATACCTGCTCTTTGGTGGTCCTGTGGTGGTCCTGACCATTGAAGAACAGGGTGAAAGCAGGCTAAAAAAGTATGTAGAGAAACAGATGGACTACAGTCAGTAATTGTGGAACTACAAAGTACTTTTATATGGTAAGTGGAGCTGATAAAATAGACAGTGAGTGTAGAAACAAGGAGGAGGGTTTAATGTTATGGCTGATCAGTGTATTTATACTGTAAAGTAATTTACCTTTGTGGCATACCCTAGTTTCTTGTTGATGATTATGGATGACTATAGGTAGTGACTTTTCTGTGACCATACAAACTGGGTTAGATTTGCATGTACAGTATTTTTATGGCAAATGACTTACACTTGTGAGCAATAAGGAGATAGGGTTCATGCTTAGGTGCCCAGCAGTGGCAACATGGCAACCTGAGCTACCACAGCTTATATATAAAATAATTCAAACCTATGCTTTATTAGGCTAAGAACAGACAGAGCAGATCATCAGTATGTAGGTTTGTTTCAGTATGTTTCAGACCTGAACTGGCTGTGCAGTGCTTTTTCAGATTTACTTCATGGCTGCTTGTGTCTTTACTTTTCAGACTGTCGTGGTTTTCCTCCCTTGGCCGGTCTGTCTTTCTCCTGCTGGTTTTTAATCAGCAGGTTCAGCTCAGCCTGTGATTCACATCCGGTGCGTTTGCTGACAGTAGTTCGCCACATGTCCCGCGCTGAGCAGCACTTTAGTTGCCTGTCCATGAATATTTCTTCATCTGATGGCTGCTTGGTGATCTCCACTGAGGAAGAGGCCTACCAGTTCATAGGTGACCAATTCTTCTTCTATTGATGGTGAACCAGCCCTTCCCTATGTCAGATTAAATTGTAATGGTTATTGTGTTCGGTTTACAGATATGATGGAGCCGATGTCACAGACTCCAACATCTCTGCCATCTACAGTTCGTTTTAATTGCTCCAAGCAGCTGATGCCAGGTTTATGGCATCATCTTGTTGTTACCATGGCCAAAGATATCAAGAAGAGCTGCAAAGTGACAGCTTATCTGAATCAAGAGGTCATTGGATCAGTAAAGGTCTGTTTTCCCTAGTAATGTATTCGCATTATTATTTTTTACACCTACAAAAAAGTATAATACCACAAATAAAAATTCTTCAGTTGGAAACATTTACATAATTTTAGAACTTCTTATTATTCAGTGTTAGTATGTTTCCCCTTTTCTGTAATTACAGTTTAAATAAGTTAAAATAAGTTCAAGTTTGTGCAATGTTTTATGATTCATGTTCTTCCAGCACGATTTTAAAAAATTTTCCCCACCTGCCTCCTTAAATGCTTGATGGGTCTTAAAGGGTCCCAGGGATGGGACATAAGACTGACTGTGGAGGGAAGTTCATGACAGTTAGCACTTGATCTTTTTGGTATTCAAGTCATTGTTGCAAAGCTATTAGGTTTGAGATTTGCAATGAGGTCCATTTTGTGAATTTAAAATAAATACAAATAGAAGCATTTGTAAAAGTGATTTTTTTACCCTGACTGTGTGTAGCATTACTGTACATCTCAACATGTGTTCCTTTCTCCAACAGATGCGCTACATTCAGCCATTTCCTGGTCCGAGCAATGCAATGGATGCATCGGCGGTTATTGACGTCTGTGGGATTATTGGAACTCCGCCTATATGGAAACAGCATGCAGCTCTGATCTGGCAGGTCGGTCCGACCTACCTATTTGAGGAAGTCCTGAGTTCTGATTCTGTAGAGATCATGTACGCACAGGGCACCAGGTACCTGGGCAGTTACCTCGCTCTGAATACTCAAGGTGTGCAAGGGATGCTTTTTCCTTATAAAGTGCTAGTACATCCTTTATTAATCATGTAATAGCAGTTTTGGTCTTGATTTTTTTGTCCTTTATTTTAGACAGTGACAAACCAGAGTGTTTTCCAGTGAAGTTAGTTTCTCCAGAGAGGATCTCCTTTGGCATGAATCCAGCAGTGTCCACTGTCACTACTGTGTCAGATATCAGAGACCAGTATAATGAGGTGGACAGCCGTCTCATTGCTAAAGAGGTGCCAAAATTTTATTTTATTTTGAAGTTTTATTAATGACCATCGGCAGTAGGCGGGTCAGTGTAAAATAAGAGACAATGTTGTTTCTGCAAAAATCTATTTAGAAATTTAATATTTCTATATAATATAAATATAATAAAGTCTTTTTTTAAATAATTAACCTGGTTTAAAGTGAGTTTAAAATGTTTAGTAGTCTAATTTGTAAAAATGTTCATGGTAAAACCAGTTTATATGCTAAATGCAAATGTTTGAAGACCATGACTTTTTATACAACCCCAATTTACAAACAGATTTTTATATAAATCTATATAAAATATATTTCACTGCAGACAGTATCCATACATTCATACTTTCTTAAATGTCATGAGGTTTTCAAAATAACAATGAAAAAGTTTTATTATTAATATAAATCTGTATTTGCATGGTCAAACACTTGAACCACTTGATTTAGTAATGAATACAAGTATTAGGTGTGACAGGTCGATTACGAGTCCCACCAAACGACTCAGTGATTCATTCACCGAATCGCTGAGTCGTCTGGCGGGACTCGTAGTAATAGTAAGGAGTTGAATGACTCGGATCACAGATGCGGGTAACCGCTTAGATTATCTTTATTTTTAGTCTGACGACACAGATCATGCGTAGGAACACAAATCATAACCTGTCCCAGAAATCTGTAATTTCACCTTTCTTTTGTTTTGCAAAACCTGCCAGGAAATATCTAGGATACAAAAAAATGTCAGTATAATGTCAGCAAAGATTATTAAAATAGTCCCATACAGAAAATATAAATCACCATATAATTCATAATACTTTATTACTAGTAAACTGTATTTATTTATAGATGGGCATTACATCACGGGATAACTCCACTCCTGTGTTTCTGGCTCGGAATATTTGTCAGCACCTTAGTGGAACTGCTAGATCAATAGGGGCTGCCTTGATTGGTCATTTTGGTAAGAATGTATATTTTTCAAGTATTAAAAAATGAATGTTCATATTTGCTTGTCAATGACACTGAGCTTTTTGGTCATTCTGCTTGTAGGAGTAAGAACGTTCACGCCCAACAGTGCAGCCAGTAGTGCCCAGTACATTGGAGGACCTGCCGTTATTCTTAGCCTGATTGCAATGGCTTCAGATGACGGTTCCTTGTATGCGTCTGTCAAAGTTCTTCTATCTGTATTAGAAACAAATCCAGTCATAAAAAAAGAGATGAAACGCATTCATGGCTATAAGGTATGGTGCTGATCTTCCCTACAATAAGGCAGAATAAGGCACAGGTACACTGATCATTTTTTTGTAAAAAGTCATGTTTGTCTTTCTGCAGCTCTTTGCCTTCCTTCTGAAGATGAAGGCTCACCTAATTAGCAGCAGGACTTTCCAGATGATTTTGGCCATTGTAGGGGCAGTGGAGCTGGGGACAGGCTGTGTTTATGTTCAAGACCTCACTGCCCTTGAAGCCATCCTCTGTAACTTTGAGGTGTTTTTTTTTTTCTTTTCTAATTTCTATGTAAATAATGTGTTTTGTACCTTTATGCATAAATATTTTTCTTAAAGGTCTTTTTTGATAAAGATATGGCCAATAATGTTAACCGCAAAGAAAATCTATATAAAAGCCGCTCAGGTGGCGCAGCGGTAAAATACGCTAGCACAGCAGAGCTGGGATTTCAAATACATCATATCGAATCTCAGCTCTGTCATCCAGCTGGGCTGGGCGGCTACATGAACAACGTTTCGCTGTTGTTCATACAGTGTTAGGGAGCCGGATGCACAGGGATGCATGGCGTCTGCACAGGGTCGAGGAATAATGCTGATCAGGGTGTGACTCTCCGTGCACAGGGCTGATTCGCATATGAACTCGGCTGTTGCAGATGAAAAAATGCAGTTAGCTACTGCTCACGTATCGGAGGGGACGTGTGTCAGTTCACTCTACTCAATCAGGGGCAGCGGTTACAGAAATTATTATTATTACAGAAAATACATTTTTTTAAAATCTACATAAATTAGACTAATTATATATTTGATTCTATTAAAGGTCCTTCTTGACTTTTTACCTCAATTTAGCTTTCACATAGAGATACTTAGTATCTGCCCCAATCATGTTTGTAGTCATTTTGCTTGTCATTATGTATGTCAGTATGTACCCCTTTACTGGCTGCCACCCAAATATTGCGTTTTTCATTTCTTATGTTTTAGGTCTGGCAGAAGGCACCAGAAAGTCTTGACATAGCTGTTTTGAACTATTTTGCTGATATCCTAAAATCATCAAGGTATGCTATCTTAATACTATATCTGCTGTTCCTGTATGTTACAATACACTACAGTGTGCATTTCTGCATCCTCTTTTACTCCGCATGATGGCTGTGCAGAAAACATAGTCTGGCACTTTTAACAGGGCTAGCTTGCATTATTTTTTTTATCTGTTATAGTTAAACCATTATATCACTGACCCTTGATATGTTTGCTTTTTTAGTGAAGATGTCCGAAATACTCAGACCCTACACAACCTTAATTTGATGTCAAAGCTTCTTTTCCTGCTGCAGGATCCAACCGTGACAGACAGAAAAGTTACTGTCGTGTGTAATGTTATCACATGCCTGCTGCAAGGACACTTCAGCATCAAAGACATCCACAGGTATGGAAAGTCAATTCTGTACTAATTGTGTACTATATTGTGCATAATAGTACTAGAATTTCTGGTAATATTATATATATACTGTATATATAAATATAAAGAAAACACAGAAAAAACACCACCCGCTGTCCGAATGTTCGCTCACTGTATATACGTATATATATATATATATATATATATATACTGTATATATACTGTATATATATATATATATATATATATATAGAGAGAGAGAGAGAGAGAGATGAATGGAGTGAACTTGTTCGTGACGTCAAGTATTTAGCGAATTTCTGTTCATAATCCGAAATTTGTTCGTATGTTAAGTTTAAAAAGATCGTTCATAACCCGAAATGTTCATATGGTAAACCATTCGTAACTCATGGGTCTACTGTATTTAGAATAGTAAAAAAAATGTGTTAGTATTTTTCAACCTAGTGGGCATACTCTAATTGCAACTGTAAGTGATCACAAGCTGGGTCTCGCTGTATTTAGTTTTAGTCTAGTTATCAGGCTTGATCATGGCTTAGGTTTTTCCTTGGTTGTACTGTGAAAGTCTTTTTTTTCCAAGCACAATTTGGACTAATCATCTTCTAGTCTGGGCGGCACGGTGGATTGGTGGGTAGCACTGTCACCTCACAGCAGGAAGATCCTGTGTTTGATTCTCAGGTGAAGCAATCCGGGTCCTTTCTGCATGTTCTCCCCATGTCTGTGTGGGTGGGTTTCATCCCAAAGGCATGCAGTCAGGTTAATTGAAGACACTAAATTGTCCTACTAGTTAATGTGTGTGCATGCGTGTTTGTCCTGTAATGGACTGGCTACTTGTCCTGGGTGTTTCCTACCTTTCGCTCGGTAGGTTGGTCGCACTGTGATGCTGAGTAGGATAAAGCGGTGGTAAAACAGACAGTGAATGAATGAATAAATCTTTTAGTCCTTTACAAGTTGCTGGTTGGTCGACCATTCCCAGCCCAGTAGAGCCTGCAACCATTTAGAATTTTAGTAGCGCCAAACTACACCAACTACACAATGCCACTACCATGTCAGTATCACTGTATGGGTTCAAGCCAAGTGTGCTTAACAAACTGGTAAATGAGTGCATTATTGGCTTTTTTAGACTATTTTTTTACTTGTATTTGGTCCTTCAGGCTTGGACTCTTCCTAATTCATACCATGTTGCCCCCAATGGTCAATGAGAACTGTGCTTGTCCCTTCGTTCCCCCTGAGGATCCGTCTCAAAGTAAGTATGCAATGTCAGGTCAGTACATTGTAAATGCAAACTTAGCTGAATTAGATTTTTTAGTCTTGATTTCATATGTCTTTAAACACTTAATTAAAAGCAAACTGAAGCTTTGTCTGAACTTTTCTCTAGCCTTGAGACAAACACCTGAAAGAACCATCTGGATCAGGAACCAGCTGCTTGAGGTGCTCGCTTCACTAATTTTTTCTGACACACCCCTACAGAAGAAGTGAGTGGCACACACTAGGTTTGGCATAGCTGAATGTATTAAAGCTGTAGGACAGTATGTGATTCTGTGTCTCTTTCAGTAACCAGGAGGAGATGTTCTTCACACTGGGAGCAGATTGGTTCCTCCTCTTCCTGCAGGGACACATCCATTCCAGCTCAGTGTTGTTGGTTCTTAGACTATTTATTCACTTTCTGTCCAATCAGAGCATACTGGCCACATTCAAACAGGGGGTGAGATCAGGAACACTGGTGGAAAACATGGAGATGCTGCTTGGAATCATAGGTATAATCTCACTTTGTCTAAAAATGATTACATCTCTAGACAATAAGGTATTTATATGTAAAAAAGGATCCTTAATTTGCTTCTGGTTTAGTGTGTTATATAAACACCATCCAGAAATGTGTTCAAAGTGTGTTGCAACAGTGGTGAAATCTAAGACGCTGGCACAAAAGCTGAGAATGACAAGCTGGGGATTTCATTGCATTAAAAGGGCAATGTGTATAAGAAAGTTTCTAAGGCCTTAAACATCCGAAAGTTCCAAACATACCTCGAGCACATCTCTTTGTGGTGTAGACGACTGGGTCAGAGCATCTCCAAAACTGCAGCTCTTGTGGGGTGTTCCCAGTCTGCAGTGGTCAGTATCTATTAAAGGTGGTCCAAGGAAGGAACAGTGGTAAACCGGTGACAGGGTCATGGGCGGCCAAGGCTCACTGATGCACGTGGGGAGAGAAGACTGGCCCGTGTGGTCCGATCCAACAGACGACCTACTGTAGCTCAAATTGCTGAAGAAGTTAATGCTGGTTCTGATAGAAATGTGTCAGAATACACAGTGCAACGCCGTTTGTTGCATATGGGGCTGCATAGCCTCAGACCAGTCAGGGTGCCCATGCTGACCCCTGTTCACCACTGAAAGTGCCAACAATGGAACTGGACCACAGAGCAATGGAAGAAGGTGGCCTGGTCTGATTAATCACGTTTTCTTTTACATCAAGCGGATAGAAAGGTGAGTCGCTTACCTGGGGAACACATGGCACCAGGATGCACTATGAGAAGATGGCAAGCCGGCAGAGGCAGTGTGATGCTTTGCGCAAGGTTCTGCTGGAAAACCTTGGGTCCTGCCATCCATGTGGATGTTACTATGACACGTACCACCTACCTAAGCATTGTTGTAGACCATGTACACTCTTTCATGGAAACGGTATTCCCTGATGGCTGTGGCCTCCTTCAGCAGGATGATGCGCCCTGCCACAAAGCAAAAATGGTTCAGGAATGGTTTGAGGAGCACAACGACAAGTTTGAGGTGTTGACTTGGCCTCTAAATTCCCCAGATCTCAATCAGATCATGCATCTGTGGGATGTGCTGGACAAACAAGGCCAATCCATGGAGACCCCACCTCGCAACTTACAGGAGTTATAGGATCTGCTGCTAACATCTTGGTGACAGATACCACATCACACCTTCAGGGGTCTAGTGGAGTCAATGCCTCAGTGGGTCAGGGCTATTTTGGCAGCAAAAGGGGGGCCAACACAATATTATAAGAAGAAGAAGAAGATATACTTTATTTGTCATATATACATATACAGGTGTACAGTACAATGAAATTCTTTCTTCGCATATCCCAGCTTGTTTGGATAGAGCGCAGGGTCAGCCATCGTACGGCGCCCCTGGAGCAGGCAGGGTTAAAGGCCTTGCTCAAGGACCCAACAGTGGCTGCATAGCAGAGCCTGGATTTGAACCCCCAATCTTCCGGTTGATAGCCCAAAGCTCTACCCACTAGGCTACCACTGTCCCATTAGGAAGGTGGTCATAATGTTATTCCTGACCAGTGTATAACACATCACAGCGGAAGAAAATTAAGGATTGTTATTGAGTTCCCAATAGATGAATCATGAATTAACCTACATGACCCAAAATTTCAGAAATTACTTTTTACCATGCATTTATTACCTTGGCCTGAATATGGCCCTAAGAGATGAAGCATGTATACATCTTAAATTCCTGGCTGTTTGGCTCTGAAGTTAGGCATAATACACATCACACAAATATAATAGTTTTAGCAATATACTTTTGTTATTTGTTGATGTTTTTTGCTATTCCCATTTTACTTCAGATAACTTGCGGGTACAATCCTGGTCGTATGGGTGTTTGAGCAGCGTATGTCCAGGCTTCACTGTGCTTTCCAGATTGCTGCTCAGTCATATCAACCTTCCACAAATATACTGTGATTTTGCTGCACTTCTGTTAGGAAAAAACAATTTCAACATACCTGATGGACAAGTGAGTTTTGAACTGTTGGTCTAATGCATCAGTGTTTTAAAAAATACTAAAATTAAATGTTTTTCTAAATATAATTGTATACTGTATTGTACTGTATATTATTTGTGCTTTCTCAATAAAAAAAAACAAATATTTTAATTTCCATATATAATCATGTTCTAATTAGATTTTATTCTGAGTGTGTTTTTATTTTGTATGCAGGTGGATCTTGACGGTATGCTTCAGAGTATGATCGACAGCTCCAACAATGAGCAAAGAGTTCAGCTCTGCACCGAGGCAGCCTGCATCCTGATAGATCTGGTCAGGATGATCATCTGTAAGGTAAGAAAGGCAAATAAAATCAACAAATGCATATTATATACATATAGGCAAGTGCTATTGTCATAAAAAGAACAAATCTTGTTACAATACCTGCCACATAGAATCATTTTACTATGTAAAGGGGGTTGAAAAGTTAGAGGTTAGGGTTAGATAAGTTTCCAGTTGTATTAAAGTTGCAAATTCTAGTTGTACGTCAAACAGCATATTAGGCCGTGGTCCTAATATTTTGGCTCATCAGCATGTGTGTAAAATAGGGGGAAAAAGTACTGGTATTTCCGTTATTCACACATGAATGTGTATATGATCAAGTATCAGCAAATTATTAAGTTAGATTGTGAATTGTGAATTGTGAATTACTTAGACTAGCATTAATGTTACTTGTCTTGTAATAAACTTGACAAGACCCTTGGTAATACAGTTTCCAAAAAAGCTATAGTTAAGGATCTTTGTGTAACACTATTTAAAAAGCAGTGTACTATAATAAATAAAAAAATTAATAAGTAGAATAGAATAGAAAGGAAAGTAATACATAATAAGTAGAAAATAATAGAATAGAATCTTTATTGTCACTACACACAGGTACAATTAAATTTTGTATGGCATCTCTCCAATAGAGGTAGTAGCAGCAGTATAAAAAAAATATAGCAGTAAAAATCACAAAAAGTTATTGTGTATGTCTTTAAATAATTATCAGATAGTTGAATAAACGCACCAGCTTGTGTTCTTAGAAGGAAAAAACCTGATAATTTCCTTAGTTTTTAGTCCTATTTAGTTTAGACTGAATTCCTGTTACATTCCACACTGAATACAACGTTTTGCTTATGGCATTAAAAGCCCTAAAGTTTTTAGCTTCCTCATACAGTATCTTCCTTATCTCCTCAAGTTATATAATCCATCACAATCACTATAAACCTGACTTTTATCTAGATTAAAATCTCACAACTCGGCCTGTTTAAGCTTGTCATTAAATCCACTGTTTAAGAAGTTAAAGCTAACAGTTATATTTATATGCTTTACCATAGTTTATGCTTAATAAGTTTTAAAATTAACTCAGCATTATGTCGAGAGATAAGCTGCACTTTTGTTAAGACACACAATAAAAAAAGAAATCATCTTTTGGTTACTGGCAGAGGTTTTACTGTTACTTATGGTTACTTTAGAATAGTAATGTATAGCAATCTATTTCTCAATGTAGGATTTTTGTAAACAAGCTTTGAGTTTAGTTCCAACAATGTACTTTCACTTCCCCAAAAAGCCCTTAACAGGAAGTGAAGACAGCTGGGAGGTCCAGTACCCAGGAAGTGTTATGCAGTTCCTCTGCTTGGTCCACAGCTTGTTCCCTCGAGATCCTCTCTGGGCGTCTGCTGACTTCCTCGGCTCTTTGGCCAGTGCAGTTTTTCTAAATGAAATGAATGAGGTGAGACACAGTGGGACTCTCTCTCTTTAATACTTGTTGCGCAATGAAGTCTTTTTTTAAATATTTGATATACAATAAGCTTGCATGTTTAAAACATCTTCTATTTCATTAAAGGTCGACAAAGTTCTAAAACTTTTAGAAAGGCTAGTTGAATGAATATGGAATTTTGAGCAAAATAAATAAATATTATTTTAATTAATTGTTAATATATATTTATTTACATTACATTACTATTATTATACTTCTTTTATAATAATTCATTATTATTAAGCTGACCTTGGGCATCACCAAACTGACTTAAAATGACATAACCAATCATGTCTGTTTACAGACACCCAACCAACCATTAGTCCCACTGTCGGTTTTTATCCTTGTAGTGGGCTAATGTAATTTACTGCCCAAGCACCCTTGGTGTTTTATATAAACCCTATTTCCAGAAAAGTTGGGACATTATGACACAACAGCTGCAGTTTTTGTGCAAACTGTGTTTCAGATTATCACCTTTATTGTTATTAATTTAGGCACAAAATCTATCCTTTTTATGCCTGGTAAACTGTACTGTTAGCACAACATCTACAAACCCGATTTCCCGATAAATTGAAACATTTTGACTGCCCGCAGTTCAGATCTGCCTCCTATTGAAAATGTATGGCTAGGCGCCCAGGTGGCACAGCAGGATATTCCGCTAGCACACCAGTGCTGAGATTCTGAACTACTCGGTTCGAAACACGGTGTTGCCACCGGTCGGCTGGGCGCCATCTAGCAGGCATAATTGGCAGTGCAGACACATTTCTGCTATGTCGGGATGACCGGACTATGTAGGTACTTCAAATGCTGTGTAAGGACCCTGATTATCAGATAGAGAAGAGAATGCATGGGTGAAAAGGGGTTTCGCTAAGGGCTGCACGTGGGTCTAAGGAGGCGTGAGCAGCAAAATACCAACCTTGACTGCAATCGGGGATTGCCCAGCAGCGGAAGACAAATTGACTATGCTAAATTGGGAGAAAGTTGGAGAAAATTAAATAAAATAGAAAAAAAATTTATGGCTCATGATGAAGAGGGGAATCAGACAACAGTGACCACGGACTGTTGAGCAGCTGAAGTCTTGTGTTAATTAAGAAGGGGCACTTGTACACAAAGTACTTGTAAAAGTGTAACAATTAATGTCCTCAGTTCAACGATGAATAGAAAGTGTAAATTTGTATATCTTTACAAAATACAATACAAAGTTAGTCAGCAAAAACGGTGCATACTTTTGTCAGATACTGTAAATACAGAACATAATGTAATCACAGAACTTGTTTTTATTGCATTTTACAAAATGTCCCAACTGTTTTGGAAATGGGTTTTTCACTTATTTCACTTTCACAATTGACAACAATAATTTAACAGTTTATGAAAGACCACATTTTTGCCTTATTTAAACATTGTTAACTTCTTTGTCATCATTTATACAATTACCTCTAACTACACATGCAGTCTATTTGACTGCACCCATAAGTTACTACTATATATTTTGGATGTTAGGAAATCAGATTCTGAGTAACGGTGAATGTAACTGATTTTTTATGTACAGCCAGCCAGTTATGTACATGTTTAAGTGAGTGTACTGTTTGCTTTATGCAGAGTTCTGCAGGTCCTCAGACTAACAGGGAATGTGGCACTTCAGAGGAGTCGTCCACCCCCCGCCTTACTCACCCTGCGAGGAAGCAAGTATGTGACTTCATTCGCATATTGCTGATGGACAGCCTTATAAATATTCCTGCCAAAGACCAGCATCACCCATTTATACAGCTTCTGGAGGTGAGTAAAAACAGCTTATACATGGTAAAATTGTGAGAAAAAAAAATTAAAGACCAGTTAAAACACATTTCAAATGTATTTTGTTTATTTAATTAAAAATTAGTCATTTGTTATTAGTCATTTGAGTATTTAAAAATGTGTACAATGATTAGTAATTTTTGTTGCTCTGGGCTTTGTGTGTAAAATCTTTTCTCCATAAGGTGCCACTCTTTGCCCAGTTTTGAGAGAAGCACACAGTCTGCATTTCACAAAGTTCTGTGTCTCACACAACCAGCAAACATGAACAGATATTGCACATGTGTTTAATTCGTAAATGTCAGTCTGGACTGTAGTCCATCTGTTTCTCTACATACCTTTTTAGCCTGCTTTCACCCTGTTCTTCAATGGTCAGGACCCTCACAGGACCACCACAGAGCAGGTATTATTTAGGTGGGGGATGATTCTCAGCACTGCAGTGACAATGAAATGGTGGTGTTCTGTTAGTGTGTGTTGTGCTGGTATGAGTGTATCAGACACAGCAGCGCTGCTGGAGTTTTAAAATACCGTGTCCACTCTCTGACCACTCTATGAGACACTCCTACCTAGTTGGTCCACCTTGCAGAGACGATCGCTCATCTATTGCTGCTGTTTGAGTTGGTCATCTTCTAGACCATTTGATTTTTGGTTGGTGGCCTATTCTCAGTCCAGCAGTGACAGTGAGGTGTTCAAAAACTCCATCAGCGCTGCTGTGTCTTATCCACTCATACCAGCACAACACACACTAACACACCACCACCATGTCAGTGTCACTGCAGTGCTGAGAATGATCCACCACCCAAATAATACCTACTCTGGTGGTCATGGGAGAGTCCTGACCATTGAAGAACAGCATAAAAGGGGGCTAACAAAACATGTAGAGAAACAGATGGACTACAGTCAGTAATCGTAGAACTACAAAGTTCTTCTATATGGTCAGTGGAGCTGATAAAATGGACTGATTGTAGAAACATGGAGGTGGTTTTAATGTTATGACTGATCGGTGTATGTGTACTGTAGTAATGTACTGGTGTGTTTTCAGCTTTCTACAGACAGTGTGAGTCAGGAGCAGAAGCAGAGTTTTCAGAGTGAGCTGCTGGAGTTTCTGATGGACATCATCCACATGACTGGGCTAGAGGAGGGTCAGTCTACACATGTGGCCAGAGCTGGTAAAGTCATCTTGTCTATCCAGTGAAGACTGTTCTGAATGGATAAAAACATAATATATTAATGTAACCTTTGATTATTTAAAGGATAGTTGTCATTATTTTAATTGTCTTTCAGATTCATCTCAATCCAGGATAGAAGGGAAGGTTAACATACTTATTGAGAATGTGGCTTTCTTCAGTAAGATGCTGGTGGAGAAGCTCTATACTGGCATGTTCCTGGTAGATCCAGAAAACCTGCTGGGCTTTATGGCTGAGCAGATTGCAGTGGTATGTGTTTTCTGAGACTGACATGGTTTCAGTCTCAGGTTCATTTTCTGATTCACTTAGGATGCGAAAATACAAATAAATAAATAAATAAATAAAATTTCTGCAAATACAAGCTTGTCTTAATGCAAACCCAAACCCCATTTCTGGAAAAACTGGCCCATTTTGTTAAATGAATTAAAAACAGGAATTTATGATTAATATATTTTCTTCTACCTTTATTAAACTGACAGAAGTACAAAGAAATTACCTTTAAAGCATTGGCTGACCAACCTCATTGTACATTGTAATTTGATGCCTGCAACACACTAAAAAAGTTAAGACAAGGCAAAATACGAATGAAAACATTAGAGAACATTTTTGTTATGTCATTTTGATACATTCCACAATAAGCATGTGAATTGGTCACAGGTGGAGACCAAATAAATTATAGCCACATAGTCCACCGCTGCATAAGAGAGTCAAGAGAGGCTTTATTGTCATTTCAGCTACATAGGAGTACATATTGAAACGACACGGTGGCTAAGTGGGTAGCACTGTCACCTCACAGCAAGAAGGTCCTGGGTTCGATCTCCAGGTGGGGCGATCCAGGTCCTTTCTGTGTGGAGTTTGCATGTTCTTCCCGTGTCTGCGTGGGTTTACTCCGGGTGCTCCAGTTTTCTCCCAGAGTTCAAAGACATGCAGTCAGGTGAATTGGAGACACTACATTGTCCATGACTGTGTTCGATATAAACTTGTGAACTGATGAACCTTGTGTGACCAATGTAACCAAAGTGTAAAACATGATGTTAAAATCCTAATAAACAAACAAAAAAACATATTGAAACGAAACAATGGTCTTCCAGGACCATGGTGCAACATAGAACAAAAGTGCAAGACAGTACAGTACACGGTGCAGATAGACAACAGTACAATAAATACAAAAAAGGCCTAAAATAAATACAAAAAGACATTCATAATCTAAAGAGTAATTAAGGAAGACGAGACTAGAGAAAAGTGTCCAGATGTGCAGGTATTGTACAGAATAAGTTATGTGTATCAGTCAGGTTAGATTTATATAGCGCTCTTACAATGAACATTGTCTCAAATCAACTTTACAGGATCCAGGACCAACAGACCAAAATCCCTAAAATAAAGACATGCAATCTAAAACTCTGTTAGGTAAATCAATTTTATGCAAAAACATGACCAAGCTGTCTGGGCCTAAGCTCATCTCGATGAACCGAAAAACAGTGGAAACGTGTGCTGTGGTCGGATGAGTCCATGTTTCAGCTTGTTTTTGGTCAAATTGATTTCAAGTTATCTGTGCCAAAGCTAAACAGGACCATTCAAAGCCAACATTAGTCATATTATGGGGTGGATCAGCTCCTTCAAAAAATTGAAAATGTATGCACATCATCAAGAGAAGAATCAGACGGAGATGACTACAGAATGTCGAGCATCTTAAGCCTTGTATCAAGCAAAAATAGGCAAAAGATTAAAAAGTGTAATTGACAGGAAAGGTGATGTAACAGTGGTAAACATACCTCTTTCCCAAATAGGCATTAAATATATATATATATATTAGGGCTGTCAAACGATTACAATTTTTAATCGCGATTAATCGCATTTAAAAAAATCTGTGTAAATGTTATAGAAAACAAGGTTTTTTAAGTGAAATGTTACAATTAAAATGGTGAACACATTTTATGCTATATGTACTGATGTTAAAAACTGCTGGGACAAGAGAAAACTGTAAGGGAGTTTTATTCACTCACATACTAGGCAGTAATACTATCCAGCAGAGACCCTCGACTTCGTATAAATGTCAGATTGTAGGTTAAAATTTCTCCATCAGCAAACATTGTAGATCAGCGGTGCTTTAGGTGGGATAAGGCGTAGTTATTGTAACAGACTTTTCTGTGGTTGTATTGTGACAATGGTTTGATGGACGTTTCTACACGAAGTGAGTGTGTTTTGACCCTTTTGGGCTTCCATAGTTCATGGACTAACGTGCTTGACTCAGCTTTCCGGTATTTGGTACCGTAACAGAATAAGTAAAAAAAAAGTGTTCTGCTCCCGACAACTTGTGAATATAGCGTGTATTTATTTCTTTATGAAGAAAGTGCATCCCTACAACGCTCGGTTACATTATGATAACAAACCGCAAATGAAAAACGGTGGCAAGTCCGACATTAAAACGTTTGTTCTACCAGTCAGGTCTCAACATGAACTAGAATTTGCGTTAACGGCACTATTTTTTTTAATCGCGTTAAATTGAAATCGCGTTAATGCGTTATTGTCGCGTTAACTTCGACAGCCCTAATATATATATATATATATATATATATATATATATATACTGTATATATATATACAGTATATACCAAATACAATGAAGTTGATCAGTAAAAACACTGATTTAACAGACTGTCTGTTAAATAAATTTTCAAGAGAATTAACAAATAATAGATTAGTTTTCACATTTTACAAAATGTCCCAACTATTCTAAAAATGGGGTTTATAGTCATCCAAGTGAACTTTACAAGGCAGAAAAGAGCAGAAATTTTATGTCCAAATTAATAACAAGAAACGTGCAATGCAGTTACACACCCCAGACAGGATGCCAGTCCATTGTGAAACTCTGACATACCACCCCCATCATCCATTACAAGACATAGCCAATCATGTCTGTATGTTGATGCCCGACCAGGCGATACCACCGCTGGGGATACAGACTTTGGATCCCAGTGGTAGTGGCCTAACATACACTGATCAGCCATAACATTAAAACCACTTCCTTGTTTCTACACTTACTGTGGCCAGGACTCTCCCAGGACCACTACAGAGCAGGTATTATTTAGGTGGTGGATCATTCTCAGCACTGCAGTGACACTGACATGGTGGTGGTGTGTTAGTGTGTGTTGTGCTGGTATGAGTGGATCAGGCACAGCAGCGCTGCTGGAGTTTTTATACCATGTCCACTCACTGTCCACTCTATTAGACGCTCCTACCTAGTTGGTCCACCTTGATGTAAAGTCAGAGACGATCGCTCATCTATTGATGCTGTTTGAGTTGGTCATCTTCTTGACCTTTATCAGTGGTCACAGGACGCTGCCCACGGGGCACTGTTGGTTGGATATTTTTGGTTGGTGGACTATTCTCAGTCCAGCAGGGACAGTGAGGTATTTAAAAACTTCATCTGCGCTGCTGTGTCTATCCACTCATACCAGCACAACACACACTAACACACCACCACCATGTCAGTTGACCATTGAAGAACAGAGTAAAAGGAGGTTTAAAAGTATGTAGAGAAATAGATGGACTACAGTCAGTAATTGTAAAAGTACAAAGTGCTTCTATATGGTAAGTGGAGCTGATAAAATGGACAGTGAGTGTAGAAACAAGGAGGTGGTTTTAATGTTATGACTGAATTCACCCAAGAGCCCCAAACAAGAATAATTTATAAGATTTTTAAAAACACGTTAGAATTTTTTTATATTCATTTATTATTCATTATTGTTCCACTTTTTTTTTAGGTATTATGTTTTAACCCATTTATGATTTCAAAACATTATGTATTGCATTACTCCTTACCACTAAAACCAATTAGATAAATAAATAAACACTGGTATATTTTAGCGTGTTGTCATTTGCAAAGCAATCCTTAGTAAATCACCTACAACACATCCACTAACCACGTGCACGTCTATAACACTCTATTAGCAAATTAACACTACCTGTGTCTCTGGCAGGCAATGGAGAGGGGGCAGTTTCAGCGTGAGACTACACTCAGTGTTCTGTACAACAGCATGAACAGGGCCGTCCTGTATTTCCTGTCTCGGCCCAGACAGACCCCGGCCGAACAACAGCTCATCCTTAGAACTCTTCAGGTGCTGCATCTGCACTGGGATGTGATCATGGCAACCTACAACGCCAGTGTTCATTTCATCAGCTGTTTGTTGCACTGTCTGCTTCTCATCCGCTCAGGAAGGTAAAGAATTTCTGATTTGTTTTACTGCTTCATGTTTTTAGTAATGAATAAAATAACAAAGGAAAGTAGCTCTTAGGTGGACAGACAAACAGATACAGTATTTAGACAGAAAGAAAAAAAACTGACCAACAAGTTGACCGGCAGTAAAGTGGAAAGTGATGTTAAAAGAAATGTAAGTGAAAAGAAATATAGGTTAAAAGTTACAGTTAATATAGTTTATTTGTTTTATTAGGATTTAAAGTCATGTTTAACACACTTTGGTTACATGACAGGACAGGTTATCACTTATAATATATGAGAAACATTAGTTCAAGTTTAATGTCAAACAGTCACAGACAGTTTTGTATCTCTAATTCACCTCACTTGCATGTCTTTGGACTGTGGGAGGCTGTGTGTGTGCTGCAGCCTATCCCAGGTTTTCAATGGGCACAAGGCACACAGTAACACCCTGAACTTGGCGCCAATCTATTGCAGGGCAGACACACATACACACACCCATTCACCTATAGGGCAATTCAGTGTCTCCAATTAACCTGACTTCATGTTTTTGGACTGTGGGAGGAAACCGGAGCTTCTGGAGGAAGCCCACACAGACACAGGAAGAACATGCAAACTCCACACAGAAAAGACCCAGACTGCTCCACCTGAAAATCAAACCAAGGACCTTCTTGCTGTGAGGTGACGGTGCTACCCACTGAGCCACTGTGCCGCCCTAGTTGATACAGTAGATAGGTAGGAAGGTAGATAGGTAGAGTGGTTGGTTTGTCAATGGGTGTGGGTCTGAATCCACAAGTAAACAGGTTTCATTAAATATTTAATAAAGCAACTATTCTAACAAAGTAATAATAATACATTATGAGATTGATAAAGAAAATATTATATGGCTTTATAATACAGTAATTAGAATACAGTATTATACAGTCTTATATGATAGTAATTATTTTCCTCTTTTAGCTTTCCTGAGGGGTTTGGATGTGAAATGAATAAAAAGCCATTCAGAAAGATCTGGCGGCATCTTTTCCCACACAGGAACAACCGGGTTATGGCTCCAGTGGACATTCCTGATTCCGCAGCAGGTGAGGTTGATTTTTAATTTTTAATTAAATAAATGTGAAAAATAGATACGATTTCACATTGCTTTGTTTTCAGTGGAATCTGAGTTAATGAAGCTTTTGGAGTGTACATGGAATAAAATCATGCAGGAGAGAAGACAATTACTAGAGGAGGCTTATAAGATTGACCTTTCGGCTAAGCAGGTAGGAAAGGAGGGTCTGGTCTCCATGAGTGATGTGAGCCCTCTATGGGAGGAGACGGCAATGAAAAACTGGCAGGCTTTCATAGGTGGGTATCTGTCTTTACTGGATAATCTGTTTTTTTCAGAGTTATGATTTTCACTGGTCTGTAGTTAAAATTCAAATTTAAATTAAGGTCATGCTTACTTTCTGTACACTTCTCATTTATGAGAAAAACCATAGCTGTGTCCGAAATCGCATACTTCCATACTGAACAGTACGCGAAAGCAGTATGCCAGAGCGGTTAGTATGTCCGAATACGTAGTATACAGTACATTAAAGAGTACGCAAAAAGCACCCGGATGACCTACTTCATGCGCAGCCATTTTTGAGTATGCAAACGATGCACACTTACGCTAACGTAAACCATAATTCAGCTGGAGCTGATAGATGGTGGAAAGCAGAGAGTCAGCTGTTTACAAATGTAAGTAAGACAAAAATTGGAAATTTTATTATTGCGTACAACCCCGAGAAACGTTATTAGTAGCTTTGTAAAGAACTACAGAATTAATTTTGTCTGTTTTTAAAATTGTAATAACTGCGGTGATGTAACGTCATGTATCCCATGACGTTGGTAAGATGGCAGATGTAGTACGTCTGTAGCTGCATACTTGTGTACTGAAAGAGCTTACTGCTTTACTGGCTGAGCAGTGCATACTTAGTCGAATCTAGAACGTATGCAATTTCGGACGCAGCCCATGTTGTTCTCTTAACATCAAGAAAGCTGATAGATCATATGACCCACAGATTCTCAGAAGAAGAAGCTGAATAATGGCCAGAGAAAGGCAAGCGTACTCAGCAGTACACATCGCTTACCTCAGAGAAGACCTGAAAATGATTTGCTTGCAGAGGTAGAAAACATCAGTTTGTCTGTTATGATCTGACAATACTCACTCACTCACTCACTGGGTTGTTGCTGGAGCCTATCCCAGCTTTTCAATGGGCGCAAGGCATACAGTAACACCCTGGACGGGGCGTCAGTCCATCGCAGGGCAGACACACACACACACACCCATTCACCTATAGGGCAATTAAGTGTCTCCAATTCACCTGACTGCATGTTTTTGGACTGTGGAAGAAAACCGCTTATCTTATCTGTCATTTTCAACAAGTCACACATTGCATGGTTCACAACTGTGATCATTAGATGTCATGTCAGGCCATGTCACTATGCTGTCATTGCTTTGTGATAATTAACTGCACAGATCAGCTTCCTACAATGCCCACAGTTTTGTGTCTTGTATGGTCACTAAATTCAAACCCCACACCCTCGTATCTCGAACCATTCCGGAGTTCAAAAGCTGTTTTTCCAAATAGGCAAACATACCAAACTTAAAGCGCTTTTACGCTTGCACTTTGTTTCAGACCTGAGTCCATTTGGACCCTAGGAGACATTTAGGAGGAACGTCTTTATTTGTCATATATACATGTACACGTGTACAGTACAGTGAAATTCTATTTTTGTGTATCCTAGCTTGTTTGAAAACTGGGGTCAGAGTGCAGGGTCAGCCATTGTGCAGTGCCCCTGGAGCAGACAGGGTAAGAGACCTTGCTCAAGGGCCCAACAGTGGCTGCATAGCAGAGCTTAAATGTGAACAGACAATGTTCCGAACGATAGTCCAAAGCTCTACCCACTAAACTACCATTGTTCTTAGAAATGAGTGGAAATACATAAAGGTGTTCTCATGTCTACCAACTACTCTGTTATTCATTGAGTGGGGGCTTGTTTACAGGGGCTTATCTTAGTTCCTTCATACCCTGTCACCTTCCCAGAGTCTCCACACCCAGCATCCTCAGCCTTGCCTGTGGCACTTTCTCAATATGTCTTCAAAATCAATTTGGATCATTACAGCTGAGTACACCTCAGTGGGCAATATAATTGATATCTGTTCATTTATTCTTTAGGAACACTTTGTAGAACATTGTGTCTGCTGGTGAAGGTTAAAGATGCTTTTATTGTTGTTTTTTCCCCCTGAAACTCGGCCCACATCATTAGTTCCCACCGTTGAAGATACCATCTGGAAAAGGAGGCTCAGAGATATTACTCAGGCACCAGGCATGAAATTACCATTTCTGTGCAACTGCTGGTGTCTTCAACCCTGCATCAAAAAGAGGGGGCAGTAATTATAGGCAGTCACAATCTGATGAAAAGCATTATTCATTTTGTTATACTTTATCATATCAGTTCTTGACAGCCTATCAAGTGCTTTGATAAATTGCTTCTCTGTAAAGAGTAGTGTGAAGGAATTGGTGAAAAATGTATTTGTTTTTAGGCAGTGTATGTGTAATCTTAGTATTAAAAGAGTTTATAAATTATATTCTATATTATACATTTATGTCCGGCTAGTTTTAAAAATGTGTTAAAATAATAATTCATTTTATATATATATTTTTTTTCATCAACCATTTCATCCAGGTTAGGGTTGCTATAGGTCCGGACGCAATGCAGGGATACCTTGGGCAGGGTGCCAATCCATAGCAGGGCTTCTGCCATCACCCCTTTCAGACACAGCCAATCATGTCTGTGTAGACAACTGGCCGGTTATGATGGGTTAGAATAATAGGCCACTGTACCACTCTAACACTAACATAATTATGTAAAAACAATATTCAAGCTGTTTTCATTTAACTAAATCATAAACATAATGTGAACAAAATTACACTGTATTCCCACAAGTATTTGAACTCGCCTTCTAATTACTGAGCTCAAGTGTTTCATTCTAAAAAAAAATGCTTCCCACAGCAGGGCAACAGTTTGGCAACAGGAAAGCCCATACCTGTTTACCATGTCCCAAACCAAGGGTCATAAAGACATGGTTTGGCTATTTTGGTGTCAAGGAACTTCAGTGACTCGCACAGAACCCTGTTGTTTATGCATTTTCTCCCTTTTTTCTCCCTTTTAGCGCATCCAATTGTCCGGTTGCATCATGCTTCCTCTCCACCAATGCCGATCCCCACTCTGATTGAGGAGAACGAAGCTAAACCACGCCCCCTCCGACACGTGGGCAACATGCCGTATGCATTATCACCTACACTTTGACGAGTTCAGTGCAGCTCAGCACTGTGTACGGAGAGACACACCCTGAACGCACTCTTTTCTCACCTCTGTGCAGGCGCCTTCAATCAGCCAGCAGAGGTCGTAATTGCATTAGTTATGAGAGAGTCCCTATCTGGCTTAATCCCACCCCAACTGAAGAACAGGCCAATCGTTGTTCATGTGGCCACTCAGCCCAGACGGCAGGCAGAGCTGAGACTCGATACGATGTATTTGAGATCCCAGCTCTGGTTCCAGTGTGTGTTTTTACCGCTGCGCCACCTGAGCGGCCACAATACCCTGATCTTAATCCCAATGGAAACCTTTAGAATGAATTGTTACATCAATCTTCTCACGCAACATCAGTATGTGACTTACAAATGCTTTTTTTTTGACTGAACCATGGTTTGTCAAATTACCTTATGGTCAAGTTCCAACTTGTTTATTCTCCACATACACCTATCAGCCATAAAATTAAAACCACCTCATTGTTTCTACACTCATTGTCCATTTTTATCAGCTCCACTTACCATATAGAGGCACTTTGTAGTTCTACAATTACTGACTCTAGTCCATCTGTTTCTCTGCATGCATTGTTTTCCCCCTTTCATGCTGTTCTTTAATGGTAAGGACCACTACAGAGTAGGTATTATTTGGGTGGTGGATCATTCTCAGCACTGCAGTGACACTGACATGGTGGTGGTGTGTTAGTGTGTGTTGTGCTGGTATGAGTGGATAAGACACAGCAGCGCTGCTGGAATTTTTAAACACCTCACTGTCACTGCTGGACTGAGAATAGTCCACCAACCAAAAACATCCAGCCAACAGCGTTGCATGGGCAGCGTCCTGTGACCACTGATGAAGGTCTAGAAGATGACCAACTCAAACAGAAGAAATAGATGAGCTATCGTCTCTGATTTTACATCTACAAGGTGGACCAACTAGGTAGGAGTGTCTAATAGAGTGGACAGTAAGTGGTCTGATCCACTCATACCAGCACAACACACACTAACACACCACCACCATGGTGTATCACTGCAGTGCTGAGAATGATCCACCAACTAAATAATACCTACTCTGTGGTGGTCCTGTGGGGACCCTGACCATTAAAGAACAGCATGAAAGGGGGGCTAAAAAAGTATGTAGAGAAACAGATGGACAAAGTGCTTCTATATGGTAAGTGGAGCTGATAAAATGGACAGTGAGTGTAGAAACAAGGAGGTGGTTTTAATGTTATGGCTGATCAGTGTATAATGTCATATAATGTTATAAGCACTAAGCTGTTTATGAGTGTCTCGCTAATCTATCTATATTAATGTATTTAAATTTAAAAAGTTAGGAATAAAACACCACACGTGCAATGATTTTAAAGTAGCTTTTGTCTTTACAGCACAGCTCCAACTTTCCTCTGAATTAATGTCAAAAATTTCCTGGCAATATAATTACATCTTTTTAACGGAAAGATAATTAACACAGCTAATGATCAAGTTAAGTTTATTACACATTCAGTGACGGCACCGAACGAGGTTGACGTTGTGTTATTTTATCAAGGTGTTTTTTTTTCTGGTAAATAATTAAAATGTAAATCAGTGTGATGATAATTGCAGAGGCGATGCTATTTAATGCGGCATGTTCAAGAGGCCAATAAGTTTTGTTGTTTGGTAAATAGGTTAATTAATGCTATATATTACTGATGATTCTCTAAATAAGGGAATAAGTTCAGCAGATGATTCAGTGTGGAAACAAGTATAATTACATAATTACTCCCATAAATTTTACTTCGTAGGACTTCCTAATCCTCTTATCTGTTTAACAAGCACAACTGCATTATTTTTCTTTGTCTGCTAGTTTTGTGATAAGTAATTTAAGAAATGGTCTTAGAGTGTGTTGATGCTCCTCAGTAGTGCATGCTAGAGATTTATTAAGACTTTGGAATTGTTCTCTCAGTCCTGCTGAAGCTGTTTAATCTGTACTACTAGATCGGATCAAGCGTGTCAGTATTTATGGTCAGAGTCTACTTGACTAAAAAAAGTACAAGCTATCACCCTGTTTTTCTGTGATGCCTGTCCATAAGTGCTACATAATGTTTTACGAACTGGGGTTATTTTCTAATCCAATACATTATATTGTGCACATTGTACAGTATATTAAGTTGGCACTGTAGCTTGGTAGGTACTACTCTCTGTGTTCTCTCTGTGTAGAGTTTGCATGTTCTCCCATGTTTGTATGGGTTTCCTCCGGGAGCAATTCCATTCCATATTTATGCTTATGGTTTTAAAATAGGATGTTTAAGGTCATGTTCGGTAAATGAAATACTTTTGGACATATAGTGTAATTAATAATAATAACAAGCAATTATGAACTTCTACATTTTAGAAATGTGATGTGACCTGACTTCAGGATTAAGTCCAAGACAAGACTGAGACAAACCGATTTTAATAGTTCCACTGTTCCTGACACCTCAAAATGGACAATTTATAAATCTTTAAAATGACTTTCTATACCACTACTGCTACTACTACCACTACTAGTACTACTACTACCAACACTACTACTGTTACTACTATCACTAATACTACTGCTATTACTGCTATTACTACTACTACTACTTCTACCACTACTAGTACTACTACTACCAACACTACTACCGCTACTACTATCACTAATACTACTGCTATTACTACTACTACTATTGCTACTGCTCCTACTACACCTACTTATACTACTACAACTACCACTACTAGTACTACTACTACCAACAGTACTACTGCTACTACTATCAGTAATACTACTGCTACTGCTGTTACTACTACTGCTGCTGCTACTGCTACTACTACTACTGCTACTACACTTACTACTTCTACCACTACTGCTACTACTACTAGTACTACTACTACCAACACTACTACCGCTACTACTATCACTAATACTACTACTATTACTGCTACTGCTACTACTACTAATACTACTACTACTACTACAAATACTACTACTGCTGCTGCTCCTATGGCTGCTGCTACTACTACTACCACTACTACAACTACTGCTGCTACTACTACTGCTACTACTACTACTACTACTGCTACTACTACTACTACTACTGCTGCTGCTACTTCTTCATCTACTACTACTACTGCTGCTACTGCTAGTTATTCATCTACTACTACTACTGCTACTACTACTACTGCTACTACTACTACTGCTACTAGTAGCCTAGTGGGTAGAGCTTTGGGCTATCAACCGGAAGATTGGCGGTTCAAATCCAGGCTCTGCTATGCAGCCACTGTTGGGTCCTTGAGCAAGGCCCTTAACCCTGTCTGCTCCAGGAGCACTGTACAATGGCTGACCCTGTGCTCTGACCCCAGCTTCCAAACAAGCTGGGATATGTGAAGAAAGAATTTCATTGTACTGTACATCTGTATATGTATATATGACAAATAAAGTATATATTCTCTTTTACTAGTGCTGCTACTGCTACAACTACTACTACTGCTACTAATGCTGCTACTACTGCTACTACTACTACCACCACTACTGCTACTAAACTTGCACTGTACCCCAGTCTTGGTCTCACTGTGGTCTTAATACTGGTGCTAAGTCTGTGATCACAGATAAAATTGGATGCTCCACACAAATGCAGTAACTCTTGCAGTTTTGCTTGCCCTGTACATCCTCTGCCTGACAGATGTGTCATTGTACCCTGTTAAGCACACATTATCCACGGGTCAGTATCTTTCTTTAGGGGGAAGTTAAGCTGTTTTTGAGTCAGGCACTGTCTGTAGATTCCTGACTCTGTTGAACAGGACACCACTGTGATAATTAACTAAGTAAATATAATCATGATTGCATTTGTGATGGAGTATCCTGGCCTCCTGAAGGCCAAATGCCAATCAGTATAACAAATCAGCTGGATGCATGATGTGGTAGACGGCCAGCAGCCACTTCACACTGTGCTGATGTTATACTTGAACTTAATTACTAAACAGTAAATTAACGCTAAATTAATACACTATTGCTTTTGATTATTTGAGGTTATTGGAGGTTTCAACAGCCACTAGCTGATTTGCATGATAAATGTGGTTTATGAAAAACTGCATCTAAAATAGCATGTTAAATTTTTAATGTCCTATTTCTGTTTTTCAGACTTTTTTGGGTGACATGGAAGTTCACAGAAAGATTGGTGAAGAGATGTTTGAGTGTTTGCTGAAGAATCATAAACAGGTTTGTCAGAATTCATGTTGACATGGATTTACAGGATGGTGTGGTGGCACAGTTGATAGAGGTAGGGTTTTGGGACCTTGGTTTGATTCTCACATCTGTGCAACACTCTCAGAACTGTTGAGACAGGGCAAAATAAGAGGGAAAGGATACAATATTATGAAAAATGTAAATTGGTAACAGGTGAGAGCATTATTATTGGGTATGAAAGGGTGATCCACCAAAGGTTCAGTCTTTGTAACCAAAGGTGGTTCATGGCTTACCACTTAATGCCAAACTTTGTAAAAGTATAGTCATCCAGTTAAAAATTAATGTTTCTCAATGCAACAACACAAATAATATAAGTCTATATTATATATGGTAGAAAGGTATTTCTATCTACCATACCTGATATGGTGAAAAGATTCAAAGACTCCAGAGAAATCTCAGTCTGTGCTGTAAACTAATTCCGAATGTGCATGACCCTGGGGCTCTTTGATAATATTTCATTAAAAACCATTATGATACTGTGTTAAATACAGCCACATGGGCTCAGGAGTTATTCCTACTTCAGAAAACCATTGTCACTTAATACAGTCCACCACAGCATCAGTAAATGCAAGCTAAAACTCTGTTATGCAAAAGAAAGCCATACATCAATTCTCTGGAGAAACACTGGTTAGGTGTGTGTGCTTAGAGTGTGTGTGCTTGACTGGCCTGCCTGCAGTCCATATCTGTCTCCTATTGAAAATGATTGCCGTAATATGAAGAGGAGACTTGGACAAAACCAACCACAGATTGTTGAGGAGCTGCATCTCATATCAAGCAATAATTCCACTTGCAAAACTTAAACACTTTGTGTCCTTTAGTGCAATAAATAGGAAGCCAATAGGAAACCAATAAATCCTAGGTTTTTATTTATTTATTTTATTTATTTATATTTTGAGTGTGCTTCAGGCATACTGTATATCTAAATGTTTATATTTACAGAACAATTAAGTTGGTCAGTGAAAATATGTTCTGTTCTTTTGTTAATTAAATTGCATTTTTTATTAATTAGGTTTGTGGGTTCATTAGGACTTATTATGTAAATATTTAATCTGTTACTAAATTATAGGCGGCACGGTGGCTCAGTGGGTAGCACTGTCGCCTCACAGCAAGAAGATCCAGGGTTTGATCCCCAGGTGGAGTGGTCTGGGTCCTTTCTGTGTGGAGTTTGCATGTTCTCCCCGTGTCTGCGTGGGTTTCCTCCAGGAGCTCATGTTTCCTCCCACAGTCCAAAGGCATGCAAGTGAGGTGAACTGGAGATACGAAATTGTCCATGACTATGTTTAGAACTAAACTTATCTTTTGTGACTAGTAAATTACCTGTCCTGTCATGAATGTTACCACAGTATGTAAAACATGACATTATAATACAATACTAGGCAGAAAGAGTCTATGTTCTCCTGAATTTGTTATTAAACCATTATTTCTCTGTTTATTATTATTTATTTTGAATGAATGATTTTTGCAATGTCCAGGAAAACACTAATACTAATACTAATTAGTGTCCTGTTTGACATGCAGTTCTGCAGTTTTACCACCAGATGTCACCATTCACGTTCACATGATGCCTCATGCTGTGGAATTTTACGTGTCATGAGATTAAGCTTCTGCAGGTCATACGGCTACCAACTGTAACTCCAAACACCAAACATAGAGCTAATAAAGTTTTAAGCAATTATATACTGAAAATCTATCCATAGTATGTGATATTGGGAGCCTGTAGTTTCACCTATATGTTTGCCAAAAGTCTGTGTGGTATTTTTATCCTTTGATTATTCAAATCTCTTGGAAAGTCTCAGTTTAAAACCGGGGGGATGAACTTTTTTGACCCAAATTCTATATATATATTAAAAATATACATTTTTAAATATATAATATACACTGATGAGGCATAACATTATGACCTTCCTAACTGACTGGTCTGCAGCTATGCAGCCCCATAAGCAACATACTGTGATGCACTGTGTATTCTGACACCTTTCTATCAGAACCAGCATTAACCTCTTCAGCAATTTAAGCTACAGTAGCTCGTCTGTTGGATCGGACCACACGGGCCAGCCTTTGCTCCCCACATGCATCAATGAGCCTTGGCCGCCCATGACCCTGTTGTCGGTTTACCACTGTTCTTTCCTTGGACCACTTTTGATAAATACTGACCACTGCAGACCGGGAACACCCCACAAGAGCTGCAGTTTTGGAGATGCTTTGATGCAGTCGTCTAGTCATCACAATTTGGCCCTTTTCAAACTCGCTCAAATCCTTACGCTCGCCCGTTTTTCCTGCTTCTGAAACATCAACTTTGAGGATAAAATGTTCACCAAATATATCCCACCCACTAACAGGTGCCGTGATGAAGAGAAAATCAGTGTTATTCACTTCACCTCTCAGTGCTCATAATGTTATGCCTGGTCGGTGTATAAGTTCAGTGGTGTTTTTACATGCTAATCAGTGAGATTATTTTAAAAGGTTGGATCTGATTAGGTTCTGCTGTTTTGTGCAGACTCTTCGCTGTGAGAGTGAGCTAATGGCTACTCAGTGGCTGAAGATAGAGGAGGATTTACTTCGTGAAAGGGGGCTCTTTGGCCCAGGGCCAGGAGTGTTTATCAACCAGGGCTGGGTGCAGGACGCTGCTGAGGGGCCTAACCGAACAAGACTCCGAATTCGCAGGAAGGCACTGAGGCGCTCTAAAAAGGTCAGGGTTCATAAGCCACAGCAGGAATTGTTACTTTACTGTACATTCAGCAGAATAGAGCATGTCTACAAACCTCAATCAAATTTAAAACATTATTTTCTCTACCAGCTACCAGTCCTAACGTCAGGAGTGTATATGAAGAACAGCCTTGCAGAGGAGAGCAGAGGTGTGGCAGAACTCGCCAACACAGATTCAGGTATCAGCATTATTTCAGCAATGTTAACTCCTCTGCAATGATGGCAGGTTGATGCAGTTTTATAAATTGTTTTACAAATGTAGTGTTTATTTTAATCCAAATTATATATTTTCTTTTGCTTTAGTTCTTTGCTTTAAGTAAGCCATATTTATGGAAATGAAAAACACTCCATAAACTGAAAATTCCAAACTAAAGATAAATAATAAAGATAATAAGGTCTGTAAGACTTCTGTTTGGCTTAAAATTTGTTTCTGAGAAAGAACCATTTTGCATCTCTGCTTGCAAGGAATATAAAGCTTGCTTGACTGTGGGCAATATGACCCATGTTCTATCAGTGCTTGATTTATAGCAGACCTATTTTAGTGGTTTCTAATCTACCTTCAACTATCTGGACAAATTTCCTCTCAGTATATGGTGACAGCTTTTTCCTTACCTCCCGAGCTTGGCATTCGACCACTTCACTATGAACCTTTATATGGATACAGTCAAATTAGCCCTATTTATCTGGGCAACATATAAACAAAAGGGCTATAGTCAATCATCACTAACAGGAAATGAAGAAATTACATTATGGAAATAACACCACTAGATTAGTAGCAGTCATTGTACATACACCGATCAGCCATAACATTAAAACCATCCCCTTGTTTCTACACTCACTGTCCATTTTATCAGTTCCACTTACCATATAGAAGCACGTTGTAGTTCTACAATTACTGACTGTAGTCTATCTATTTCTTTACATACCTTTTTAGCCTGCTTTCACCCTGTTTTTCAATAGTCAGGACCCCCACAGGACCACCACAGAGCAGGTATTATTTAGGTGGTGGATGATTCTCAGCACTGCAATGACGATGGCATGGTGGTGGTGTGTTAGTGTGTGTTGTGCTGGTATGAGTGGACCAGACACAGCAGCGCTGCTGGATTTTTTAAATTCCGTGTCCACTCACTGTCCACTCTATTAGACACTCCTACCCAGTTGGTTCACCTTGCAGATGTAAAGTCAGAGACGATCGCCCATCTATTGCTGCTGTTTGAGTTGTTCATCTTCTAGACCTTCATTAGTGGTCACAGGACGCTGCCCACGGGGCGCTGTTGGCTGGATATTTTTGGTTGGTGGACTAATCTCAGTCCAGCAGTGACAGTGATGTGTTTAAATACTCCATCAGAGCTGCTGTGTCTGATCCACTCATACCAGCACAACACACAGTAACACACCACCAACATGTCAGTGTCACTGCAGTGCTGAGAATGATCCACCACCCAAATAATACCTACTCTGTGGTGGTCCTGTGGGGGTCCTGACCATTGAAGAACAGCATGAAAGGGGGCTAACAAAGCATGCAGAGAAACAGATGGACTACTGTCAGTAATTATAGAACTACAAAGAGCTTCTATATGGTAAGTGGAGCTGATAAAATGGACAGTGAGTGTAGAAACAAGGAGGTGGTTTTAATGTTATGCCTCATTGGTGTAGACTGACATGTTCATCTTCATAAAAACATAAAAAAGCATCTCTCCAGTACAGTTTTGTATATGAAACATTAAGCATTTTGTACGAACATGCATTTGCTCAGGTAGCTTATGAGAGCTCAGCACCTTTCCAATACACTACGATGTTTTTACTGCTCCATTATGAGAATGTTTTTTTTATAAAATTATAGACTGTAAACAAGTCATCAATAAAGTTATAAAGCTCAGTTCATTTCCACATTTTGTATATGTTTGTCAGAGCCTAAAGTTCTGTGTGAGTCGACCGGGGAGGCCAAGGAGAAATCCGGGCTGGACTGTGAGCGTCTGACCTTCTTCCCCACGCTAACCGAAGCCTCGCTTCCTGCCGAGGATCCTGCTGAACAGTGCATAGAGTCGCATCTCATAGTGCAGCAGCTGGCTTCCAACGAGGAGGTGAGAGCAGCCTGTACACCACATGTGACCTCTGTTTAACTTCAGCGCTACCCTGTCCCTCGTGTCCCTCCAATTTATTTTGTTTCTTTGTGGGGATATCATAGCGGCCGGTGGAAAGAGAGGCTGGGTGAGGCTGTATTCTCCCGCTGACAGGGTAAAGTAAGTCGTGAGATTTTGATGGAGGTATTAATAAGGAGCAGTGGGGGGGTTGATGTCAGCTGTCACATTTTTATTTAAAGGTGTCAAGACATGCTGTGCGGTTTGTCAGATGAATAGTTCTTTTCATGCTTATTAATCCATGTGCAGAGCTAACGACCAAACATGGCTGTCAGTAAGAGCAGGTGAGCAGCTTGTGCGCCGGTTAAATGAAACTGACGCATCGATTTTGTAAAAATTTGACATAGACTGATGTGGTGTTTATTCTTAATCTTACATAAATCTACAGATAAAGAAATAATGTAAACATGGACCTTTTTAAGGTAGCTAATCTAAAATAGGTAACATAATAAAAGCATACATTTGCAAAGTCACATTGAATTTTCAAGGTTCAAATTGATTCTGTTTTAGTTCCTGAGACTCAGTGTCCACCAGGTGTAATGTGGGTACCACCCCACATTAAAACAAGGCTTTAATCAATTAGTGTTTTGCTTTTCTGCATGTGTCATTGATTAATTTTAGTAATAAACAGTGGGGCCCGCTGCATGGAGCGGAGGGGGTGCTGGCACAGGGAGGATTCTCTGATTTGATTTGTATTAATTGTAGAGCGGCTGCTGCTGCGGCGGAGCCCCATATGTTTTGGAGACCCGCGTCCCAAGGGCCCGGAGCTGTGGAGCCGTGGCTGAGGCCAGGTGCAAATGCATGGTGTGAAATGAGGGGAGACAATAAAATTAGCCGTGCATAATCGTAGGACAATGCCTGCAGTGCTCCAGCCGCCTGTTCCGAACACACTAGTCATTCCTGCTCTCTGTTCTGTTGCTTTGTTTCACCACCATGTTGTTGTAGATAATGAAGTGGTTACAGCGATCAATCAGGGAGAGGGTCGTCCTTTTTTGACATTCTCGCCCTAGAGCGAAGGTTTAGAGACGTGTTCCGCAGACTATATACTCATCAATTAAACAGCTAGCTTAAAAGAGACGTACACATTGAATGTATTCATTCATCCAGTGCACTTATTTCTTTCCTAAATCTGAACCTGTCTTTAAACGGTCTAATCCAACCCATCTGGTAAACAGATTCAAAGAGGAAATAACTATAATTTATTTATGTTTTATACAGGAGGTTTGAACTAGGGATGCAAATTTCTTTTAATTGCCAACTGGCCGTCATATACTGTATATATACAGTATATATATATATATATAATGATCAGCCATAGCATTAAAACCACCTACTTGTTTCTACACTCACTGTCCATTTTATCAGCTCCACTTACCTTATAGAAGCACTTTCTAGTTCTACAATTACTGACTGTAGTCCATCTGTTTCTCTACATATCTTTTTAGTCTGCTTTCACCCTGTTCTTCAATGGTCAGGACCCCCACGTGACCACCACAGAGCAGGTATTATTTGGGTGGTGGATCATTCTCAGCACTGCAGTGACACTGACATGGTGGTGGTGTGTTAGTGTGTGTTGTGCTGGTGTGAGTGGATCAGACACAGCAGCGCTGCTGGAGTGTTTAAATACCATGTCCAGTCACTGTCCACTCTATTAGACATTCCTACCCAGTTGGTCCACCTTGTAGATGTAAAGTCAGACACGATCACTCAGCTATTGCTGCTGTTTGAGTTGGTCATCTTCTAGACCTTCATAATTGATCACAGGACGCTGCCCATGGGGTGCTGTTGGCTGGATATTTTTGGTTGGTGGACTATTCTCAGTCCAGCAGGGACAGTGAGGTGTTTAAAAACTTCATCAGCATTGCTGTGTTTTATCCACCCATACCAGCACAACACACACTAACACACCACCACCATGTCAGTGTCACTGCAGTGCTGAGAATGATCCACCACCCAAATAATACCTGCTCTGTGGTGGTCCTTGGAGAGTCCTGACCATTGAAGAACAGCATGAAAGGGGGCTAACAAAGCATGCAGAGAAACAGTCAGTAATTGCAGAACTACAAAGTGCTTCTACAACCCCTGGCAAAAATTATGGAATCACCACTCTTGGAAGATGTTCTGTCAATTGTTTAATTTTGTAGAAAAAAAAAAAAATCACAGACATGCCACAAAACTATCATTTTTCAAAATGTCAACCTTCTGGCATTAAGAAACAATAAAAAAAAGAAACAAATATAATAGTTGTGGTCAGTCACAATTGCTTTTTTTAGATCAAGTAGAGGAAAAAAATATGGAATCACTCAAATCTGAGGAAAAAATTATGGAATCACTCTGTAATTTGCAGTTTAAAAACAAAACATCTGCAGCAGATTAGATTTGCTAATTATTCTTCAGTTTAAAAAGAGTGCTTACACCTCGGAGAGCTGTTGCACAAAGCAGATTGTCATGAATCATGGTTCCAACACAAGATATGTCAGTTGAAACAAATGAGAGGATTATAAAACTCCTTCAAGAAGATAAATCATTGTGGAATGTCGCAAAAGATGTTGGTTGTTCCCAGTAAGCTGTGTTTAAAATCTGGACCAAGTACAAACAAAATGGGAAGGTTGTAAAAGGGAAGCATACTGGTAGACCAAGTAAGACATCAAAGCATCAAGATAGAAAACTTAAAGCAATATGTCTTGAAAACAGAAAATGCACAACAAAACAAATGAGAAACAAGTGGCCGGAAAGTGGAGTCAATGTCTGTGACTGAACTGTAAGAAATCACCTAAAAGAAATGGGATTTACATACAGAAAAGCCAAACAAAAGCCATCATTAACACCTAAAAAGAAAAGAACAAGGTTAAAGTAGGCTAAAGAAAAGCAATCGTGGACTGTGGGTGACTGGATAAAAGTGATCTTCAGTGATGAATCGCGAATCTGCATTGGGCAAGGTGATGATGCTGGAACTTTTGTTTGGTGTCTGTCCAATGAAATTTATGAAGATAACTGCCTAAAGAAAACATGTTAATTTCCACAGTTGTTGATGATATGGGCCTGCATGTCGGGTAAAGGCACAGGGGAGATGGTCTTCAATAAATGCCAAAGTCCACATTGAAATTTTGGACGCTTTTCTTATTCCATCAGTTGAAAGGATATTTGGTGATGATGACTTCATTTTTCAAGATGATAATGCATCTTGCCATAGGGCAAAGGACGTGAAAACTTTCCTTCAAGAAAACATATAATGTCAATGGCATGGCCTGCAAATAGTCCGGATCTCAATCCATTTGAAAATCTCAGGTGGAAATTGAAGAAAATGGTCAATGACAAGGTTCCAACCTGCAAAGCTGATCTGGCAACAGCAAGAGACAGTTGAAGGCAGATTGATGAAGAATACTGTTTGTCATTAGTTAACTCCATGCCTCAGAGAGTTTAAACCATTATAAAAGCCAGAGGTGGTGCAACAAAGTAATAATGGTGCAGTGTTTTCTAATGATTCCATAATTTTTCCTCAGATTTGAGTGATTCCATATTTTTTTCCCTCTACTTGATCTAAAAAAAAAGCAATTGTAACTGACCACAACTATTATATTTGTTTCTTTTTTTATTGTTTCTTAATGCCAGAGGGTTGACAGTTTGAGAAAGGATAGTTTTGTGGCATGTCTGTGATTTATTTTTTTTCTACAAAATTAAACAATTGAAAGAACATCTTCCAAGAGTGGTGATTCCATAATTTTTGCCAGCAGTTGTATATCAGACTCAGACTCTCAGACTCAGCTTTATTGTCATTCAAAACCATCTACATGATTAAAACGAAATGCAGTTACTCAGGTCTCGGTGTGTGTAAACATAATAAAATATAAAATATAAATAGCAAGAGAAACTATGTTTAGTAAAAATAAAACTTAAGACTTAAAAACTAGAAGAAATAACTAAGATATGAATCTTAAATATTTACATTTACATTCAAGTATTGCACAGGAACTACAGCAGCTTTATGCGGATCTAAAGTGCACGATTCAGTATAGCAGCAGATAAAAGGCAGCACCAGGTCACAGGTGTTTAAAGTAACTGGTGCATAGACAGTACATGAGGGGTGGAGCAATTTAGCAGTCTGACTGCATCCGGAAAGAAGCTGTTTTCAGTCTTGTTGTTTTTGCTCGGATGCAGCGCAGCCTCCTACCAGAGGGAAGGGGGGTAAAAAGTCCGTGTGCAGGGTGGGTGGGGTCACGGAAGATGCAGGCGGCTCTTTCCTTACACCTGGTAGTGTATATGTCCCCGATGGGTGGTAAGCTGCATCCGATGGTCCTCTGTGCAGACTTTACCACTCTCTGCAGCGCCTCCTTTTCTGCCACAGTGCAGCCAGCATACCACACAGTGAGGCAGGTGGTCAGGGTGCTCTCCACCACACAGCTGTAGAAGGACCTGAGGATGTCTGTGTGAAGACCTGCCCTTCTCAGCTTCCTCAGGAAATACAGGCGTTGGTTGGCCTTCTTTATGACAGCCATGGTGTTGGTATGCCAGGTGAGTGTGTCCGTCAGGTGAACCCCAAGGTACTTGACGGAGGGGACCATCTCCACAGCTAATCCATCAATGAGTAGAGGAGGAGGGGATGTACCAGTCCTGAGCTGATTAAATGCACAGTGTGTGTAGAAACAAGGAGGTGGTTTTAATGTAATGGCTGATCAGTGTGTATATATATAAATATATATATTTCTGCTTTGCAACCAGTGTTTTCTACTGGAACCAGACCCACTGCAAAAGGAAATTAAATTCAAAAAAATTTCTACCATTTTTGTTGCCAAGTTACAGTATTACTAGCCCAGTTAAGTGACTGGTTGAACCAAACAGTGAGAAAAACAGTAAGCCTGATAAAAATTACAAAGCCAAAGCAAATACCCATTACAAGAGCTGTATAGTCAATAACAAGCACTGTATAGTGATACACATACTAGGCTCATATCACAAAGATTTACTTTGGTAATTTCATCAAAATGTATTTATGATACTCATTTTTTTTCTGATGAATCATCTTATTTTTTCTTAATTCATGTCAATATTTCTTAACAAATAATGCCTGGTACTCTCCTCTTTCAGGTCAGTGTTAAGCTGTGCGTGGCCGTAGTCAATGGCCATGTGCTGACCGAGGGGGTACTGTTGTTTGGAAAGGCAGATCTGTATGTGTGTGAGGGCTTCACACTTAACACCGGTGGAGATGTGTGTTGTGTGAACCACCACCCTACCAGGTAAATCCGCTCTTCTGCTGTCTCTCTTCTCTGCCGACTCTCAGTCTTGCTGGCTTTTATCTGCACAACACCAGGGTGATGAGAAGATGGGTTTAGACATCACCTCTGGTCACAGTGTGTATAGAGTTTGGGCATTTTTTTTTCCTAGGAGCTGTTTTTTTTACACCACACATTTCCAGAAAATATATCAGTAAGTGGACTGGCTGTTCTAAATTGGGACAGTTGTTGCTTAGCGGGTAGAGCTTTGGGCTATTAACTGAAAGGTTGTGAGTATACATCCCGGCTCTTCCATGCAGCAAGTGTTGGGCCTTCGAGCAAAGCCTGTACATTGGCTGATGCTGCGATCTGACCCCAGCATTGTGCTGTTCATGTGTATATGTATATATGACAAATAAAGGTGTCTATTCTATTCTAAATTGCTATAAGAATGTAAATGCTGTAAAACAGTTAGTTACATTAGTTTTAAGGTACTAGTTTTGTTATGGATGCTACATTGTACATTTGCAGATATTTTTCTAACATTGTTTTAAAGGTAAATGTTATCTTTTATTATACAGATTTATCAATTATCAAAAAAGCCAAGAATTACCAATCTCTAAAAATTTTTTTAAATAATATTAAGTAATATATAATTAACAGTAGTTTTTACTTTGTATTTATGACTTGCTCTGTGTGTGTTTTTAGTGTGAGAGACTCATTTATCTGTGGCATGTTGAAGAAGGAACAGAGCTCAGTAAACCCGTCCTGCAGACGCTGGCTATACAAGGATATTAAAGAAGCTCATTTTATGCGTTTTCTTCTAGAGGTCAGACTTACTGCTACATAATTATAATAACATATTAACAATACATTATTGATATGGATATTATTTACATTGACATTACTCATAGAAAAGCTCCATTTGGATGTTTATCCTATGAGAATACTTATAATACTTATAATAAGGGCAGTGATAGCTCAGTGGTTACGGTACTGGACTAGTAAACAGAAGGTTGCCGGTTCAAGCCCCGCCACCACCAAGTTGCCACTGTTGGGTCCCTGAGCAAGGCCCTTAACCCTCAATTGCTCATTGTGTAAGTCGCTTTGGATAAAGGCGTCTGCTAAATGCTGAAAATTTAAATGTAAAATGTAATAATGGAATCCAATTTAATGTGGTCTGTTTTAATTATATATTTATTTCAGTGCTTATTTTCTATAGTATGTTGGAATAAAAATGGGTTGCTGGGACCGCAATGCTCCAGGTTGTGGAAATCAATATGACATCTGGTCAGTCATCCTGGGACAGGAAAGGGCCTTTCCCAAACTGTTGCCACCAAGTTGAAAGCATTTAATTAACTTTATGTAATTAATTATGCATTATACATCTGTTAGAAATGGTGTGGCAGAAATGCCTGAACTCAGTAATTAAAAAGAGTGTCCACATACTTTTGGTCATAAATAGTTGCTATTTTTGCTATTCTTCCCCATTCTTTCCCAATTTTAGTGTAGGCAATTTGTCTTCCGTTGCTCTGGCCCCCAAATGTATCTGTGAAGGGTATATTTGCCTGACACATGCTTCCTCTGAAGCGTGCGCAGTCCACTGACCCCTTCTTATTCGCCCATATTGTGGATTCATGTGTGAGGTTAGTTTTGCTCACGGAGAGTCACACACTGATCTCCACGTTCCTTCACTTCTGTACAGGCACCTTGGCCTACCAACCAGGGTTGTTACACAGCGTTAAAGACAGGCCCCCTTTCCAGTTCAGTCTTTTCCCACCCAGCAGACTTTAGAGCCAGTTTTGTTCGCTGCAGGCACTGCCAATTGTGCGCCCAGCCAATCGGTAGCAGAGCTAAGATTCGAAGTCGGGGCATTTAGAATCCCAGCACTGGTGTGCTATCGGAATATCCCGCTGTGCCACCTGGGCGCCACATTTCAAGATGATTCTTAACAAATTAGCCATGTATTTTGCTTTTTAAATAGTTGTGGTCATATGTTGACGGGATTGGTCTTATTTTGTGTTGTCATGTAATCACATATATTTAAAGCAACTTGTATTTACAGTGGAACCTTGATTTAACAGACCTCCATTTAATGGATTTCGGATTTAACGGACAAAATCTGGAAAATTAGTGCAGTGTCTAGTGCAATTGTTTAAACAGCGTACCAAGACCAGTAGTTCAGTAAATGTCCACTAGCCGGCGTACATCTCTCTGTTTACATGAGGGATAGGCTTTATTTTGTTGGGAGGCTCACTTTGTTCTCGCCTTTTACTCAGTGTTTTATGCTTAATTTTTGCAAGTTCTAGTGCCTAGTTATGCACCAGCACTGCTACAGTAGCCACCAGCAGTGGTTCAGACTCAGAATAATAGATACTGAGTCCCCACTATATGATCACGGCAAAAATCTCCTTCACCACACAAGGTAAATGAAATTTCTCCCCAGTAGTACAGTACAGCAATCTTAATATTTATTTAAATATTTATATATCTGTTTACATTGTTCATATTACTGTTTATCATATGTGCATGTTTAGCACCTTTGTGGACCTTGCTGTGAAAACCGTGCTGTGTTTTCGTATATTTTTGCACCCCCTGAAAAAGAACTCGCTTTTTTGGACAATCGCATTTCACAGACCAGTGCTCCCCCTCTTTAGTCCATTAAATCGTGGTTCCACTGTATTGCTGTCATTTGAAAAGTATACACTTTGAGCTTTTTTTTATTTTCTTTAGGAGAATGCCATTGAAATCTTCATGAAGAATGGCGCTTCAGTGTTTCTGGTGTTTGTAAATAAAGACCATGTTGGTGCTTTTAAAAGGTATAAAGTGTGAGAGTGTGTACTGGTCAATAAGGTTAGACAGAGCAAAGCCAGACTGATCACTTGTTTTCTTTCTACAGGTTGTGTTCTGTAGTGCCTTCATTAAAAGGAAGGGGGGTGACGGAGGCTGTGCATAATGCTAGGTATGTGTTTCTGTGTTTGTGTTCTGAAATCAAGCTCTCTTACTGTAGCCTTTTTTTGAAGTAAAGCTGATTATATGTATGTTTATTATTATGAACATTAACTGGCTGGTAGGTTAATAACAGGGAAACTACTAAGTGCTATGCCAAAATAAACGATAGCTACATAAAGTAATACTGCATAAATGAAGAACATATACTATGAAACGTGGCTCATTAGAAAATACTTCTTTCTTCAAGTGGCACTGCACAGTATCTTTATCTTTAACGCTGTGTAACAACTCTGGTTAGTAGGCCAAGGCGCCTGTACAGAAGTGGAGGAACGTGGAGATTATAAGAATTTAGTTAATAGCTAACTTAACTTTGAAATGTCACAGAATATACCTCATAACTAAGAGATATTTTAAATTAATGAGCCCCAGTATCTGCTTCTGCAACTTGTCAGATAATATTGTTACATGTACTCCTCGCTATTACAAGCAAGGTGAATCCACACACTTGTAAGAATGGAATTGCAAAGGTTTATTGAGTAGAACCCCTACCCTATCAGCTGGCGCCTCCTGCTTATTAAATGGTTTTATGAGTAAGTCTGGGCTGGAAAAAGGACATCATGTCACCACTGGGGCAATCCACTCCCCCGGTGCAGTCCCTTCGCGAGCCCCAAGATGCCACAAAATCAGAGTCAGTGCCCAGAAACCAAAAGAATGTCGACAGCCCACGTCAGCAGAAAGCTGGACTAGGCAAAGGAATCTGGCATCGCGGCTTTAGAGAAAAGCAAAAGTGCAAACAAAGGCGCTGGCAAGAATGAAAGGAAGAAACGGTGATATATAAGGAAACTTCAACCTAAAGTAAATCAACACTAATGAGGCACAACATGATCACCCATGCTAGAAACATTAACTGGCTGGTAGGTTAATAACAGGGAAACTACTAAGTGCTATGCCAAAATAAACGATAGCTACATAAAGTAATACTGCATAAATGAAGAACATATACACTGAAACGTGGCTTCTTAAAGGGTCTCAATACTTATTTTCTCATACACTGACCAGCCATAACATTAAAACCACCTCCTTGTTTCTACACTCACTGTCCATTTTATCAGCTCCACTTACCATATAGAAGCACTTTGAAGTTCTACAATTACTGACTGTAGTCCATCTATATCTCTACATACCTTTTTAGTTTGCTTTCACTCTGTTCTTCAATGGTCAGCACCACAGTGCAGGTATTATTTAGGTGGTGGATGATCTCAGCACTGCAGTGACACTGACATGGTGGTGGTGTGTTAGTGTGTGTTGTGCTGGTATGAGTGGATCAGACACAGCAGCGCTGCTGGAGTTTTTAAATACCGTGTCCACTCACTGTCCACTCTATTAGACACTCCTACCTAGTTGATCATCTCAGCTTATCTACATTTACATTTACATTTTCAGCATTTAGCAGACGCCTTTATCCAATGCGACTTACATTGGATCAACAAATACAGGATACAGTCTGAGCAATTGAGGGTTAAGGGCCTTGTTCAAGGGCCCAAGAGCAGCAACCTGGCAGTGGTGGGGCTTGAACCAGTGACCTTCTGATTACTATCCCAGTACCTTAACCACTAGGCTATGGCTTGCCCACAAGCAAGCATCTATTGCTGCTGTTTAAGTTGGTCATCTTCTAAATTTTCATCAGTGGTCACAGAACAGGATATTTTTTGGCTGGTGGATTATTCTCAGTCCAGCAGTGACAGTGAGGTGTTTAGAAATTCCATCAGCATTGCTGTGTCTTATCCACTCATACCAGCACAACACACACTAACACACCACCACCATGTCAGTGTCACTGCAGTGCTGGGAATGATCTACCACCCAAATAATACCTGCTCTGTGGTGGTCCTGGGAGAGTCCTGACCATTGAAGAACAGCATGAAAGGGGGCTAACAAAGCATGCAGAGAAACAGATGGACTACAGTCAGTAATTGTAGAACTACAAAGGGATTCTATATGGTAAGTGGAGCTGATAAAATAGACAATGTGTGTAGAAACAAGGAGGTGGTTTTAATGTTATGGCTGATCTTTGTTAGTTTATGACAAAACACTTTTTGGCCAGTCAAACACTGTCCCCCCGGTTGGTGCTACTCTTGATTTTGGCTTGTTGTGTCATATCTTTTAGATGTACAATTTTCTTCAAGTGGCACTGCACAGTATCTTTACAGTAATTGTTTTAACTTTGAACTATATTTATTTTAGACCCCCATTCTCAATTTTTTTTACATTTCTGCCAACTAACTACCTGCCCTTTTGTAATTTAGCATTTTGCCTAAGGACAGCTTTAGTGAGTCAAGTGTTAGTAATGCATTTTTTACTTATGTTGGTTATGTGTAAAATAAAACACTTACATTTGCTATTTAATTATGCCATTTAATTGTCTTTAAATATCATCTTATATGAATCCATATGTTTGTCTTGGCATGCCATTTTTGACCCACGTGAGTTGAGGCAATGGTCTAGCGCCACAGCTCCTGATTGTTATGTGCCACGGAGTTTGGTGTGACCAGTCCTGAAAAGTGACTCCTCCGCTGAGTCTGGTTTGAAAGCATTTTCGTTTTCATTCTCATCCGCTCCTCTCTACATTTCTCGGCACACAGCTTACACAGATCTGCCTCCCTCACTAAATACAGACCCTTGGTTGCTTTCACATCTTTGGCATCTCCTTGAGAGTATGCAACAGGGTTACGCTTAGTGTTGATTCTCTTGAGGTTCGGCAGGGCCTGAATGAACTCAGGAACTGTGGTGAGCTTGTTGTCAAACAGACCCAGCTCTCTGAGGTTGGTCAGGGCAGCCATGGTGGGAGGAAGAGCAGTGAGTTGGTTCAAACCCAGGTTGAGCGTCTGCAGGCTCTTCAGGTTGCCGATGTCAGCGGGTAAACCGGCTGAGTCCAGGTTATTGTTGCACAGGTTGAGGTGGCACAGTGACTCCAGCTGCCCGATGCTGATCGGTAGTTGCTTGATATTGTTGCTGTGCAGGTCGAGCCAGCGCACACCGGTGAGCTTGCCGATGAAATCAGGGATCGTCTTTAGCTGATTGCGGCTTAGGTCCAGCTCCTCCATGCCTGTCAGCTTGAGAAGGCATTTCGGGAAAGTGTCAATACCCATGTTGCTCAGATCAAGCCGCCTTTTTCCATCGGGTGTTACCCTGAGGGCATTTTTAGCCATTTTTAAAGTGATCTTTTTGCCCTTTGGTCCCTTCTTTCCCTTAGCCATGGTACTGTAGGAACACAGATTGAAAAAAAAGAATGATCACACAGTAAAATGTTTGCTTGATTAACTGTACACATCATAAAATAAATGTTCATTAATAAACAACATAACACTAGAAATACTGGATTATTACTAATACTAATACTATTATTATTATTACATCCAATGATGTATTACTACCACATAATTGCTTTGCAATTCTTAAGTTGCTTATTTTTTTAACCTGTAATTACTGTAATTAAGTAATTTAACAGCTAGTTAATCTTTCGTAAATGAATATTTCCACCATTTATGTCTACTTTTGACCAAGGCTAGTTGTGTGTTTGGTAATTTTGCAGACAACAGGCGGCACAGTGGCTAAGTGGGTAGCACTGTCGCCTCACAGCAAGAAGGTACTGGGTTCGATCTCCAGGTGGAGCGGTCCGGGTCCTTTCTGTGTGGAGTTTGCATGTTCTCCCCGTGTCTGCCTGGGTTTACTTTGGGTTTCCTCCCACAGTCCAAAGACATGCAAGTGAGGTGAATAGGAGATACAAAATTGTCCAGGACTGCGTTTGAGATAACCTTGTAAACTGATGAATCTTGTGTAATGAGTAACTACTGTTCCTGTTATGAATGTAACCAAAGTGTTAAACATGATGTTAAAATCCTAATAAACAAAACAAAGAAACTAACTAAACAACAGTCACAATGCCAACTTGCCATTTTCATGTTTTAAGAAGCAATGCCACTCCGTATCAGATACCAATCAAAGGATTAGGAAATGTATAAAGTTTTTAGCTGCATCAGTAACCCAAACTTCAAACTATTAGGGAAGCACAGAGGTACAGTAGATACACTTTGTTCTTTTTGTTGAAGACAAAAAAATCTAAACATCATTTAAAGTTATGGGCACCAAATTTAGCATGGAATTTCCTCAATATTCAAAGAAATATTAATCCCACATACGAGGTTACCCTGCAGAAATAAGGTAGCTAGCTGCCCAGGGCTGTGATTGTTTTTTAGAGACTGTAACAACATTTATCTTAATTAATAATAAAAACATCTAATGTAATCAATTAGTTAAAAGAAAAGTCAAACACAACACTTAATCACTTAACAGATTTATTTAACCTTGAAAAAGATTGTGGCATCTTTACTATTTAGTTGGTAATTTATCATAAAGGTCTTCACATTAGTTGTGTATAGTAAAACGTATCAGTTTATTTGTTAATTTATCTGTACTACAGTTGCATTTATATTTACAGCATTTAGCAGATGCTTTTGTCCATAGTGACCTACAATTGCCTATACAATCCCAGCAATTGAGGGTTAAGGGCCTTGCTAAGGAGCCCTACACTGGCAACCTGGTAGATGTAAGACTTCAACCGGCGACTTTCCAATTACTAGTCCAGTATTTTCACCGCTGAACTTCCACTGCTTGTGATATTAAATATCACCAGCTACTCAGACAATAAAACAGAGGCATTTGTTTTACGTTTTTCTGCCATTTTTTATTGTTTATATTGCCAATTTCCAAAGCTTTGCTCTAGTACAGTATTTCCCACTATTAAACCTAGCCAAAGGTGACTGTCCATCTTCAATAGCTAAACCGGTATCAGCATAATTAAGACTTAACTTGATCTGTATAATTATGATCTCAGTCCTAATACCTGTAACTAAACATGCACAGCTTAATGACTAAGCAGTTTTTATTTACATAGATACATAGAATGCCTATAGTGGTGTTGTGTAGTCCCTTAGGCAGTTCAGGCAGAGTGGAGGGACCTTTGGGGAGCTGAGCAGCATGTAATGTTTACACTCCAGCTCACTCACCCATTTCACCCTAAAGGCAGCTCTTAAAACCATACAGCATTCTAATCGAGGTAAAACTAGGACAACAAGAAGCACTGAGTGTATTTCAGAGCCAAAATAAAGACGTTTGCTAGTGAGGGTGGGGGCTGAGTGTGTTACAGCTGATTGATCCAGTGTGTTTTTTTTTTTTTTTTTTGCAGAATGGAGTCAAATCGGTGCTTTGATAAATGACACTTTGGAAAATAATTTAAAGGCTATGCACCTCGCATCTTCCTATTAAATAAGAAGAGGCTGCATTGTAAGCCCTTCGGGCCCTTTCATGGCTCATTAATCATATTCAAGCGCATATAGATACAAGGCTAATACGGTTTACCTTGTTTTCATTACATTTTCTATGTGTTCCTTTTGCATTCAAACACGTGCAATTATGGGGAGCTGACCAGTGGTACGATTCATCTTCATGTGTTATATTTAAAAGATTTAGGCATTTGCCCAAGACAGAATATTGGATTTCATTTATGTGGACATGCTTTTTTTGATATATTGAATGTAATAGGGTCTATAACATCATCTTAAAGCAGGTAATTTCCAGCAATCTAGCTCAAGGGGTAAGAAATAATTAGATATTTTATACTATAAGTGCTATCAAAGTGATAGTTGAGGATAATTAAAATTGTTTTGTGATACAGTGAAACTTCAATAGAAATTTTTAAATACAAACTTTTAAAGAATTTAAAGCTGTGGTATTGTCTTTTTAACAAAGCACGGATACAATCTAAAATATTGTATATGCCCTAACAACACAGCGTTAAGTACATAAACACAGTATGTGATACACATAACACACAAGTATGAACCTTTGTATTGACAATACGAAAATGTAATCCATATACAATATCCATATTGTACTAATACAAATTCCCTTTCCAGAAACTGCAATAAAAACAAGAATCTGTGCTTTCTAATTCTCTTGAACCTTGATTTCAAATCACTTTATTGTCACGTCACATTAACACAGGTGTGAAAGGTGAGTGAAAATCTTACGAACATAGTCCCTCACAGTTGCAATACATATTAATTACAAAAAATATACACATTAACTTACATAAACTAGCACCATTTGTTCAATATATACATGTATTGATTAAAGACATTATTTATGTACAGATATACAAAAATTATGAAATGGGAATGAGGAATAATTGAAATAATAGTTTCAAGTCCGAGATGTATTGTACAAGATATAAATTATACATGGTGTGTGTGCAGGTGTGGTGGATATAGTTCATGTGAGTAAAGTGCAGAGTGCAGAATGGGTTGTATAGGGTGTGTATGGTGGGGATTGTCTATAGAGATCACTGTATTGATTATGAGGAGTGTGCTTGATGACGGTACAAAGAAAATATTTCCAGTGTTTTCACTGTCCACCACAGATGGTGCAAGACTGAGATCAGTTGCAATCTTGCATTGAGAATTTAAACTGATTGATTATTCTGAGCTAAGACCCATTTTTGCTTGTAAAGACTGAGCCTTTGGTGGATCCTCCGTTTATACCCAATTAAAATACCTATGGAATGTGTTTTAGTGCATAAGATTTAAAGTGTGTTTATATAATACAATACAATTAAAACATTAAACATAATTTATTTTGTCAAGAAAATAAGTAATAAAAACTTTTTTTTATTTTTTTTTGTAAAAATGCCACAACTTTTTTAGAAATAGGGCTTATATAGAAAGAAAACATTTTTACGAGTACTTATGCCTGTAAATAAGTTATAATTTTTATACACTGTTTTGAAATGGGGCGGCACGGTGGCTCGGTGTGTAGCACTGTCGCCTCACAGCAAGAATGTTCTGGGTTTGATCCCCAGGCGGGGTGGTCCGGGTCCTTTCTGTGCGGATTTTTCATGTTCCCCCCTTCTTCGTGGGTTTCCTCCGGGAGCTCCGGTTTCCTCCCACAGTCCAAAAACATGCAGTCAGGTTAATTGGAGACACTGAATTGCCCTATAGGTGAATGTGTGTGTATGTGTGTCTGCCCTGTGATGGACTGGCGCCCTGTCCAAAGTGTTACTGTGTGCCTTGCGCCCATTGAAAAGCTGGGATAGGCTCCAGCACGCCCCCGTGACCCTAACTGGATAAGCAGTTAAGAAAGTGAGTGAGTGAGTGACTGTTTTAAAATGCAGTTCAATAGTGTTCATTTTTATGTCTATGAAACAAAGAAGCACACAAATCACGAATCTGGTTGGTTCAATCAGTTAGTTTGCAATCGATGTATTAAATTATACAATTATTTAATAATTCACATGTACTTACCAACTTCATTGGTTAGTTCTGAGTAAATGTAGTTTGGCAACTGTTGTGGTCACTGCCCAGAATTGTTGTTTGTATCAAAATCACTCATTCTTGTCCAGAATTTGTTTACCACTGACCCAAAACAGAATACTTAGTTGTCTTAGTTTTAACTTTTAACCAATATCTGAATTTTAGCTAAATAAAAATTTGGTGAATGTTTAAACAAGCTGTAAACAAACTGATACGACCTCCCCAATAAGCCGCGCCAGGCCTGCCAAAGCAGCTCTGTCATGTTTAACTTTGCTGCTAAGCAACACATACCCGAGGTGCACATGCCCCCGTCCTTATTGTTTGTTCACTGATTTACATCACAAAGAGTCTCAAAGGAAAATATAAAAAACTGTGATGGCATTTGTTTTCATTGTATTAAAAGATATACATACATTCTAAAATGATTATCATGTTTTTTACTTGTATATATAATTTATTAACAGTAAAGATATATTAACAGAGAAATTATCTTGTGTTAATAAATATTGTATTTGAATGTTTAACTTCTCTAATTTATAAATCTTTATACAGATTTACAATACAGTTAAGCTGGTACATTTCTCAGCAAGCTCAAAGCTTTACCACTGTATTGTAAATCCCATAGATGGCACTATTTGCTGTATTCGGGTTAATTTCTGTAAAATCATCGAAAACTTACCTTTCCCAGAGCCTGAGTCAATGTGTCTGCGAGTCTGAACATGTTCTGTTTATAGAATAATAGAACCTTCGGTGCTAACCTTTAAAGAGTCTTATGATGTCATTATTAATTATGATGTCACCAAATTAAGCAGAATCCTGACTGTCCAGAGCCAGAACAACTTAGATTTACTTATAATGCAATATACACTGGATGGCAAAATGTATGTGGACATTTATCTTAATTATTTTAGATGTTACAGCTACTGCCATTGCTAGAAGGTGTATACTGTCATTTATATAAAACACATAATGATCCTAAATGATCCTATGTGAATTTATACTGAACTTCTCCCTTTTTTATTTGTAGCTTTAATATCATCCACTCTTCTTCAGCCTTCTTCTTTCTACAAGAACCTGGAGTGTGCCTATGAGAATTTGTGCCCAATTAATCAATATAGTCAGTGAGGTCAGGCACTTATGTTAAGGAATAGTCCTGGCTCGCAATCCAAGTTTAGTTCACTCAAAAAGTGTTTACTTGGGTTGAGACCAGGAGTTGGAGAAACACTTAAATAAACTAATAGTGAATAATCTTAGTCTTATAAAATGCATGTTATAAGAACTACTTTTGATTGTGTACATAGTTTTTGTATAATGTAGTTATTTTGTATATATGTTCTAAGACATGTTATAGATGCATTATGAAAAACATCTGTGTTTCTTTTGGTACAGGAAAACAGCTGCAATTGAAAAGATAGCTCTCGCTAAGTGGCAGGTAATGTGTGAGCAGAATCAAGCCCAGTATTTTCAAAAACATATTGTGTGTGTGTGTGTGTGTGTGTGTGTGTGTGTAAAGTTTAATTCCAGTGTTTGTTATTGCATTTATGGTTTTAATGTCATGTTTAACAGAAAGGAGAAATGAGTAACTTTGAATACCTCATGCATTTAAACACACTTGCTGGACGTACTTACAATGATTTAATGCAGTATCCTGTGTTCCCGTGGATCCTGGCTGATTATGAATCAGAGGTATTAGTTGTTTTTATTTTTCCTAAACACTCATAATTTTCCTTTTTTTCCTTCCATCCCTTCTTCCTTCCTTCCTTTCTTTCTTCCCTTCTTCCTTCCTTACTTTCCTTCTTCCAACCTTCCTTTCTTTCTTCCTCCCTCCCTTCCTCCCTTCCTTTCTTTTTTCCTCCCTTCCTTTCCTCCCTTCCTTTCTTTCTTCCTCCCTCCCTTCCTCCCTCCCTTTCTTTCTTCCTCCCTCCCTCCCTCCCTTTCTTTCTTCTTTCCTTCATTCCCGTCTTCCGAGCTTCCTTTCTTCCTTCTCTTCTTCCTTGCTTCCTTTCTTTCTTCCTTCCTTCCTTTCCTTCCCTTCTTCTGACCTTCTTTCCTTCCTTCCTTTCCTTCTTTCCTTTCCTACTTCCTTCCTTCCTCCCTCCCTTCCTCCCTTCCTTTATTTTTTCCTCTTTCCAACCTTCCCTTCTTCCTTTCCTTCCCTACTTTCTTCCTTCCTCCCTCCCTTCCTTTTTTTTCCCCTCTTTCCAACCTTTCTTTCCATCCTTCCTTTGCTTCCTTTCTTCCCTCCTTTCCTTCCTTCCGTCCCTTCTTCCGACCTTCATTCCTTTCTTCCGACCTTCCCGACCTTCTCCCGACCTTCCTGTCCTTCCTTCCTTCCCTTCTTCCGACCTTCATTCCCTTCTTCCGACCTTCCTTTCCTTCCTTCCTTCCCTTCTTCCAACCTTCCTTACCCCTCTTCCTTCCCTTCCTTCCTTTCTTTTCTTCCTTTCCCCTCTTTCTTCCCTTCTTCCGACCTTCCTTCCTTCCTTTCCCTCCTTTCCTTCCTTCCTTTCCTTTATTCCTTCCCTACCTCTTTTGATAATAAATGATCTAAGACTGTATGTATATCTGTTTACCCTGTTTCTGTTTTCAGACACTGGATTTATCATCTCCTACATCGTTCAGGGATTTGTCACAACCGATGGGTGCTCAGACTGAGAAAAGGAAAGAAAAGTTTATTCAGCGATACAATGAAGTTGAAAGTAACGATGGTAAGATTTCGCATTGTAGGTAGTTTTTGACCAGCTGTGTACTCATGACATTCGGTGTATTTTAAAGGTGTGGTAAAGGATCTATATAATTTACTTTCATTACAAGATGCTTATTATAATTATAATTATAATTCATTCTGATGTTACTGTTTGGGATAATTTCTACTGTTGCAGGTGAACTGTCTGCACAGTGTCATTACTGCACACATTATTCTTCAGCCATCATAGTGGCATCCTACCTGGTGAGGATGGAACCCTTCTCTCAGATCTTCATTTCACTGCAGGTATTGTTTAGTTTCCTTGTTCTTGACTTTTTTGGAGAGTTTACATGACCTCTGTATATTTTATTTATTAACCAATAAAGTTTTATTATATATTGTCTAATTCTTAAATAAAGCCAAAGTCCAGAGTTTGAAAATGCAATTTTGCAAATAAGCTCCTAAATAAATAGTGCCATTATTTTTTGCCTTGTTGGGATTTGCGAGAACTCTATTGTTTTCCAAAACTGAATTAAATTGAGGATTTTAATATATATGCAAATAAATTCACTTGCATCAGTGGTATACAGAAACCACATTTTCCTCTTTTAAAATGCCTTATTTATAGGACATGAATCAATTGATTAAAATAAAATGTCATGCATATTTAATATTCACTATAATACAATACAAATATTAGCGTGACGCTCCACAATGATATTTTCCCACATATGAGCAGCTTTCTTCTGTACAGTAATATTCATAACAAGATTTGGGGAACTAACTGCATTTGCCATGTACAGTATTTATTGCTTTCATTCAATGAGGATAATCTTTTGACCACAAATTACATATGTTTTCTTTTCCTGAGATTTCCATCAGGACTAAATCGCACAGAAATGCCTCAGTCAATTCTGATGGATTTGTAATGTTTGTTTTTGGGCTGTATCTTTCTAGACACACATTACTCTGAAGCAGCATGCTTATTAAGCATATAGCAAAAAAAAAAAAATTAAAATGCACTATTGTTACAACACAGTGCCATCAAATACTGTGTTCTTTTGTTTAGGGTTGTTTGTGCTCAGTGACTCTTTCTGGTTTGGCCCAGGCTGGATGAATGTTGCTGATGATGGGGCTGTTGCCTGTAAATAGCTGGTTATGTGCTTGTTTTTGTGGGATTTGTGCAGGGTGGCTCTTTTGATGTTCCTGAGAGAATGTTTCACAGCGTGCAGAAGGATTGGGAATCCGCCTCCAAGGACAACATGAGTGACGTGAGAGAGCTCATTCCAGAGTTTTACTATCTGCCAGACTTTCTTGTGAACTCCAACAACTTTGAGTTTGGTGAGACTTATTCTTAGTTTGTGTTTAGACTACCAGCAAATGGGTTAATTAAATAACGTATTGGTACACACTTAAATATGTAATAAACTAAATAAAAACATGACCTGGATCACAATATTTTTATGTGGACACAACAAATGTATTGTAATAAAATCCAATCCAAGGTTTCCACACATCCCAAACATTTCCAGTGTGACTGTCTAACCAAATATGCATATACACTGATCAGCCATAACATTAAAACCACCTCCATGTTTCTACACTCACTGTACATTTTATCAGCTCCACTTACCATATAGAAGCACTTTGTAGTTCTACAATTACTGACTTTAGTCCATCTGTTTCTCTACATACCTTTTTAGCCTGCTTTCACCCTGTTCTTCAATGGTCAGGAACCCCACAGGACCACCAAAGAGCAGGTATTATTTAGGTGGTGGATCATTCTCATCACTGCAGTGACAATGACATGGTGGTGGTGTGTTAGTGTGTGTTGTGCCGGTATGAGTGGATCAGACACAGAAGCGCTGCTGAAGTTTTTAAATGCTGTGTCCACTCACTGTCCACTGTATTAGACACCCTCACCTAGTTGGATCACTTTGTAGATGTAAAGTCAGAGATGATCGCTTATCTATTGCTACTGTAAGGGCAGTTGTAGCCTAGTGGTTAAGGTACTGGACTGGTAATCAGGAGGTTGCCGGTTCAAGCCTCACCTCTGCCAGGTTGCCACTGTTGGGCCCTTGAACAAGGCCCTTAACCCTCAATTGCTTAGATTGTATACTGTCACAACTGTAAGTCACTTTGGATGAAAGCGTCTGCTAAATGCCGAAAATGTAAATGTAAAATGTTTGAGTTGGTTATCTTCTACACCTTCATCTGTGGTCAGACGCAGCCCATGGGGTGCTGTTGGCTGGTTATTTTTGGTTGGTGGACTATTCTCAGTCCAGCAGTGACAGTGAGGTGTTCAAAAACTCCATCAGCATTGCTGTGTCTTATCCACTCATACCAGCACAACACACACTAACACACCACCACCATGTCAGTGTCACTGCAGTGCTGAGAATGATCCACCACCCAAGTAATACCTGCTCTGTGGGGGTCCTTGGAGAGTCCTGACCATTGAAGAACAGCATGAAAGGAGGCTAACCAAGCATGCAGAGAAACTGATAGACTACAATCAGTGATTGTAGAACGACAAAGTGCTTCTATATGGTAAGTGGAGCTGATAAAATTGACAGTGAGTGTAGAAACAAGGAGGTGGTTTTAATGTTATGGCTGATCAGTGTAAGTTATAAAATAAATTCCAAATAAAAAAGCCTTGAGATTTTTCCAAACAGCTCAGCTTTTAAAGTACAAAAATGTAAGTCAAATATTTTTCAAAACACTGAAATTGCTAAAGAATTTGTCAGTTATATTTTTTTTATTTTTTAAATATTGTAAAATTATTATAAAAGTATTTTTAATTATTATATTATTATTATAAAAATTATAAGAATTTACAATGTAAATGCAAAGTAGACACTCATATTATTTATATTTGTTTTCATTTATTTGTATTTATGTATTTTTATTATTTATCTATTTAAATAAAGTACATTTTTGAATTGATACTGGTTTTAATGACTTTATACCACAAAAGTAAAAATAATAAATTAATACATTAAATCACTCATGTCAAATGTTTAGATTTGAAGTTTTTTTAGTAGTAGTGTCACATGTCTCATTGAATAGTATGCACGAAGAATAGCTTATGATTTTTATTAAGCTACATTTAACAACTGTTAACAACTGTAAACTGTTGTAAAAACTGTATATTTTATTGAGCTAGAAACAATTATTTGTTAGGATTTCTGGATAAACCCAAGTCTGTCGACTGTCATTTATTACAAAAGAAGGTACTGCTGAAATGATTATTATTCAACTTAATTAATCAGCTAGTAATGAGCCAATAAAAGTGATTACTTTAGTAAAAATTTTATCAATTTTTGAATTTTAGGTGTGTTCACACTTTAAATTATTCCTGGTAAATTGTATTCCAGGTTAAAATGTATGCTAAAAGAGGTCATTCTTAATTTTAGGACATTGCTTCACTATATTTTGTATGGGATTTCAGGCTGCATGCAGGACGGAACCTCTCTAGGAGATGTGGTGTTACCACCGTGGGCCAAAGGAGATCCACAAGAGTTTATCCGGACACACAGAGAAGTCAGTGACTTTGTTTAAAAGTGTAAATCTAATGCTAGTCCTGTCCTGTCTCTCATTCTGTCACATACAGAGGCTGTCAACATGGTGTGTGTGCATGGGATTTCTACAAAAACCAATAGCTATAGTATTTGTATCATGCAGAAACACATTTTCACAGTTGCATCCTGCTGGATGCATTTGGAAAGAGTTAAATGCTTCTGGCTCAGCTCTGGTTTGTGCTTTTTCAGAGATAATCGGCACTTGTTGAGTTCATCAAGCAAGCCCCATTACTCTATTTAAAGCCGTTGTCATTACACACTAACAGGGCCAATTCAGCACAACCACAATATCTGCACTCTCTCATAACTCCATTACTGAAGCCTGCTGCTTATTGGAATGAATGCTTTCTTTTTTTTCCTCTCTCCGTGCTATGCCTGCAGGCACATAAAGGCCAGGTTTTATCAGTTCCCAATCTACTGAGCAATATTTGTATTGTTTTTAGTTCACACAAAATGAGCTATTTTGTCTGTATTTGGCCTTCATATGCAAATGAACTAAAGACAATATAGGAAACTTCCAACGCTGAAAGATGTTGTTATAGTTGGCTGTATCTATTGGCTGAAAATTGTCCCATATTACAAATAGTCTTATTAGAAATGCTTTGGCCTTTGTGCTTCTTTTTAAAGTTATACCGATATACAGAAGGTAAGCAAATATAAGCCAACAAAATAATTCCTTAATTTCTTCTGTAATTTTGATGATACAATGTTTTAAGCATAATTTCAAATGGAATACAATTTGTACTCTGCGCCTTTATGATTATCTCAGTATTACAATGTGTCCCGTGTTCAAATTCTAACACATTTTAACCACATTTTAAGTTGTAATAAAAGTTTCTAGAAGACAATGTCATTTGTCAGCAAAAGTTATTATTAAATCATTTGAACTTTAATCTTGCTTTTGCTGTGTGTTGATGTTTTTACTTATTTTGGACTGTAATCACTACATGGACTTTTCCCCCCTCCCCAGGCTCTAGAGAGTGACTTTGTGAGTGCAAACCTTCACCTGTGGATTGATCTAATCTTTGGCTACAAACAGCAAGGTGTAGCAGCAGTTGAGGCCCTCAATACCTTCCATCCTTACTTCTATACCGACAAGCACGATGCTGAGAGTATGAAGAACCCGCTGAAGAAAAACACAGTCCTAGGCTATGTCAGCAACTTTGGTCAAATTCTCAAACAGGTACCTAGTAAAACAAACACAACTGCCTGCAATTTTGAGTACAAGAGCAGAACGACTTGGTTTTCCTCCCGACAGTTTATGGGGTATGAGGTTAAATGGTGTATAATAAGGGGATTAAAGACTGTCCACATGGTATTGTCATAGGGTTAGACATTTTCAACATGTCACTTTCTCAAGCTTGCCTCAAGTGCTGTTTTTGTGAAGTGGAGTTTTCTAGAAGCAACAATAGTAGCATCCATAAAGATTCAAAATTCAAGAGTTTATTATAAGCTGGGCACTCGGATGGCACAGCTGTAAAATACGCTAGCCCACTACCTCTCAGTGTTGCTATTAGCCAGTCAGGCATCTGCATGGACATGATCAGCTAATGTCCGAGGAGGAGCGGGTGGCCGAAACAGCCAAGCCATTGGAAGGTGAACTTGGTAGTGCACTCTCAGTATCGGTCCCAAGCCAGGATAAAAATGGAAGGGTTGCATCAGGAAGGGCATCCGGTGTAAATACTGTGAAATGTGGTATGCAGACTAGATCCACTATGGTGACGCCCAAATATGGGAGCAGCAGGGATGAAAAAAATGCCTTGCAACCCAAGCAAACAGTTGCTTTTTACAATGAAATTCCTACTCTGCACAAATTCCCATACTACATGGTACTAAAATAAAACATTCTAAATTCATTTATTCATTCATTTTCTGTTTTATCCCTGCTTTATTCTATTCATGGTTGTGGTGGGTCCAGTTTACTGGGTGAAGGGTAAGAAACACCCTGGATAGGTCGCCAGCCCATCACAGAAAACCTTATAAATACTAAGTACATTTGAATTTATAATCTGTGGAGCGTGCAATTAATTGGCGTCCTGTCCAGGGTATGTCTGCCTTGCGTTTAGTGTTTCTGGGTGAAATCAAACTCGCCACAACCCTGACCAGGAGAAAGCAGTTAATGAAAATGAAAAAAAATAATCTCCAAACGTTGCAGTTTAGCAGCAATAATCACTTACTGATTAATAAAAGAAATTTATGATGATTTCTGATTGAAATTATTGTTACCGGGAAGAGTGGAAGAGTAGTAGGTAAAGCTTTGGGTTGTCAATTAGGTTGTGGGTTCACATACCGGCTCTGCCATGCAGCCACTGTTGGGCCCATGAGCAATGGCTGACCCTGCACTCTGACCCAAACTTCCAAACAAGCTGAGTTACACAAGAAATGAATGTCATTGTACTGTACATGTGTATAAGTATAGCTGACAAATAAAGCCTCTCTGTTCTTCTAATTCAAATTCTAAATGTCTATTTGGCAGCTCTTCACAAAGCCTCACCCCAGCCGTAACGCACACAAGAACTCTGTGAACAAGGAGGCTAATTACATCACTCCATTTTTCTTCAAACTGGACAAACTGAAGCCCTCTGTCCAGCCCATAAAAGGTACTGAGCACCGAGTCACAGGCCATGGCTTCAACAGGAAATAATGCAGCGCTCTGCCTGAGAAATACTCCCATTTAATCATTCTTAGCAACCTTATTATTTTATCCCACCCTCAATTATTTTTTTACAAGATGAGGTCATGTCCGCTGGGAGCAATAGAAGCTACAGGGAAGAAGATGCTGGCTAGACTGTTCATGGGCTAATTTTCTCAGGCAGAAGGGCAGCAGCTTATTCTATTTGTTAGGTGCATCTTGATGATGCTGCCACTGAGGCTTATTTAATAATCTGAATATCCCAAAAGGGTCTCTCTGCAAAATGAGATGAAAATTCAAACTCTCTCTCTCTCTCTCTCTCTCTCTCTCTCTCTCTCTCTCTCCCCCCTCTCTCTCTCTCTCTCTTTCTACTTCATTTTCTCCCTTTATCTCTCTCTCACTGTATTCCTTTTTTTTACTTTTTCCTTCATCTCAGCTAATCAGTTTGTCCATTCAAATTATGTATGTACAGTATTTAAACAGCAACTGTTTTCAGATTAGATGAGGTTGCATTAACCAAACGGTATAACAAAAAATTCAAAATAATTAAGCCCTTGACTAAGGGGTGGAGTATGAATACTAGAATATGCCTTGATTGCATAATATGTGTACAGCAATAATGAGCTGAGATGAGAATAATGAAACGTGTCTTTGCGTCTATCTAGAGCTGACGCGCGGGCCCGTCGGTCAGATCATTTGTGGAGAGAAGGACTTATGGGTCGTGGAGAAGAATAAGTTGCTTATACCTCCTCTCTGGAATATTTATTTTTCATGGGGTTATTACGACCACACATGCTCATTTGGCAATTACGCGACTGAGAAGGTGTTTATACATTTTCATTCATTCGTTCATTATTGTATCAGTGATTGTGACTTACTTACAGTCCTTGTGCTTTGGGTGTCAGGACTTTGCGGTGTGGGAAGGACTGTCAGATTGGGGAGAGGTCCTGTGTGCTGACTGTCCCAGCAGTAATATCATCATCACAGCTGGCAGCAGCACAGTGGTGTGTGTGTGGGATGTCTCCGTCAGTAAGGACAAGCTCAAACACATGAAACTCAAACAGGTTAGTGACCCTGTTATATTGATTTAACTGATATTTTTACTGCTCTTTTTTCACTTGTTAGCACTGAAGTAATCTTCATTACCAAAACATAATACATCTATCAAGGTCAAGCAGTGACAAGTAAAGAAGTAAACTATGCAGTCAATTCTGCAGTGTAGTTGATATTATGATGGAGTGGTTCTTTTAATTCTATTAAGTCAAATGTTTATGTACATCGTATTTGGGATATATGTTTGTTATTCTTAGAATTTCTATGGTTTTTGCAAGTGTTATTTTTATCATGTAAATAAATGACCGGATAATCTAATTCTCACAAAAGTCAAACAATGAATATAGGGTTTTATAATGTTGTTTAACTTTGTGGCATGGCCTCCTAATCCTTTGTTATTATAATTATTCACTATAGCTGGTAACTTTTTGTGCCCACATAAATAGTTGTTATTTGATTGCATCCATTAAAAGATAGTCTACATTTAAACAAGCTTGGGGCTCTCGTGCAAGGGAAAAAACCCTTGTTTTTTTCTTTTCTTTTGGTGTTTGTAATTTTTTATGTGCAGCATGGATGTACAAGTGTGTGGTAGCTGTACAAATGTAGCCCACTTGCAGCCACTACATTTTTCCAGTGTCCCCAAGAAGCACATTTTTTAAAACTTACCTGTCAGTAACTGGTCTACACTCTGGATAAAGCTCTCGTTGGCACATCATCCAAAATGGTTTTATTTTATTTATTGTTTTCCTTTTTTGTCTGCATTATTATTAGTGTTACAGACTTCTGTTATACTGGGGTATTAGGTTCTGCACTATTGATGGACCCCCAGTATTGCTGTACATTTTTAAAAACAAATGGTATTTAATTAGAGTGACTTCAATGTGATCTTTTCAGGTAGAATAACAACCACTCTTTTGATAAGACTTCTCACAAAACCTTAAAGTATGTCTGTAGAGATGTTTGTAAAAAAATGTGAAGCCGCTCAGGTGGCACAGCGGTAAAACACGCTAGCACACCAGAGCTGACATTTCAAACTCGTCGATTTGAAACTTAGATCTGCCATCCGGTGGGTGGCAACATGAACAACGATTGGCTGTTGTTCATACAGGGTGGGAGCCGGAGCCGGGACCTCATAACTGATGCAATTACGACCTCTGCTGGCTAAATGATGGCGCCTGCACAGAGTCGAGGAATAATGTTTTGATCAGGGTGTGGCTCTCCGTACACAAAGCTGATTCGCATATGAACTCACCTTGTGCAGGTGAAAAGATGCAGTCGGCTACTGCACACGTATCAGAGGGGGCGCGTCAGTCACGCTCTCCTCAATCAGGAGTTGAGATCAGCATCGGTAGAGAGGAAGCATAATGCAATCGGGGAACTAGATACGACTAAACTGGGAGGAAAATCTGGAAAAATGCAAAAAAGTGAAACTGTTAAAATACTATAATATTTTATTATACTACAATTAAAATAAAATCATACAAAACATCATGTTTTTAGTTTTATGAAAAAGCAATAATGCAAAAATTTTAATTAAAAAAATTCTGTAAAAATTCTGTCAAATTGTGTACATTAAATTCATACATTTATATGGTTCGGCCCCTAGAAAAATGGTTAGTAAGTTCACATAGTGTACAAGGTGATTATACTCAGTAAACATAGATGTTGGAATAAGGTGTGTGTTTTATCTAAATTGCAGGTTTTATATGGACACACGGACACAGTGACATGTATTGTAGTGTCTGAGGCCCACAGTGTGATCATTAGTGGCTCAAAGGATCAGACGTGCATCCTGTGGGACCTGGAGGAGCTCAACTACATTGCCCAGCTCCCTGCACACTCCTCCGGTGTGTCTGCTTTAGCCATCAACGATCTGACTGTAAGTGTCCAGACATTTACCCTAAAGCAGCGGTTCTCAACCTTTTTCTCCCAGACCCCCTGTGTTCCAAGAATGAATGGAAATATTTTGGTATTTTCTGATTTTGGTTGATATAGTGCGTTTACTTCTGGTGAACTGGTGGTGGGAGCTTTTTTTTACCTTCTACTTAAGCGTGATCTGCGTTCCCAGCTGAATCTGAATCATTAGTAGTCGTCGTCTGTTGACTTTTGCACTTGTGTGGTGGGCAAATGAAATAAACCCAACGTAGGCTACAGGCAGTTTGAAAAAGATTATTATGCTGCTCAGGTGGCGCAGCGGTAAAACACATGCTAGAACACCAGAGCTGGGATCTTGAATACATCGTATCGAGTCTCAGCTCTGCCTGCCAGCTAGGCTGAGTGGCCACGTGAACAACGATTGGCCTGTTATTCATATAGGGGTGGGATATTAAGCCGGATAGGGACTCTCTCATGACAACTACAACCTCTGCTGGCTGATTGATGGCGCCTGCACAGAGACGAGGTGACAAGATGCATATGGCTGCTGCCCATGTGTCGGAGGGGGCATGGGTTGGAGAGGAGTCATGACACAATCAGGCAATTGGATGCGCTAAAGTTGGGAGAAAAAGGAAAAAAATGCATAAAACTATATATATATATATATATATATATATATATATATACTGTATATATATATATATATATATATATAAATAAATTATTATTATGACATCACAAGAGATCTCCCATATGCCAATAGCCTACTGATTTTTCCGTCCCATAACGTGATAATTTTTTTACTCTTTTTATTTAAATGCACCGGTATCACCTCTAGGCTTACTGATGTCCCACTGGTCGAAATCCTCCTCCACTGCTGACTCCCCCCACCACATTCTCCCATCCCACCTGCATAATTCCATTAAGGACACATCCTTCCCTCCATACTTGAGCCAAATTCTGTGCAGCCCCCTCTAACTCCTGCACTCTTGGGCCGCTAAAGCTTACATCATCCTTTCTCTGTAGCATCAATAGTTCAAGCCCAATTAATGTTAACATTCGGTCCACAATTTTTCTTTCTCCTAGGGTGAAATTGTGTCATGTTCTGGGACAAATCTGTATCTGTGGACGATGAAAGGTCAGCTGCTGGCCTCTGTAAACACCCCCTATGGACCGGAGGGCAGCATCCTGTGCTGCTGCTTTACACAGAAGTATGAGTGGGACCCACGTAATGTCATCATTACAGGCTGTGCAGACGGGATCGTCAGGGTGAGTATCCAGTGAAGTCTGAGGGGAGACTTCAGCTATGGCAGCCAATGAATAGGGTTGTTTCAAACCTAATTGGGTGTGTCAAACAATCTGTGATATGCAAAGAAAATTATTTAATTATAATGTATTTGTATTTATGCCATGAAAGGCATTATTTTTCACATTTCCTATTGAATTAATAACATGTATGCTACACATACTGATTTCTGTGTACAATAACCTATTCTAACATCCTCCTTCACTGCTGGTTCCACCACCACTTTCCCCCATCCCACCTGCATCAATCCATTCAGTTCTGATATTTCTTTATCTGCTCGTCCTCTTAATCCATCAGCTCAGTGTCCTGCTGACAGAACCTTTAACATGTTGAAAAAGGGGAGGACCCATCTTTTTCCTTCAACACTGAGGCCATAACCTATTCTAACATCATGATACTCACATTAAGCCACACTTCTGGAAATGGCAGGGCCTAAGTTGCAAGGGTTTAAATCCCAGGCTGGGCCTACAAATACAGAAGGCTCATGGTGTTTCATGAACCTAGCCATTGGCTGGTCCCAAGACTGAATAAATAATAGTGTTGCATCAGAAAGCACATCAGGCATAAAAACTGTACCAAATCAAAGATGTAGACTAAGGATCTGCTGTGGCGACCCCTAATGGGAGCGGCCAAAAGAAATCAGCATCATTGGTATGTATAAAAAAAAAACAAAGAGTAAGTTGATTACAGCAGGATGAAGTTTTGTTCTACCTAGTTCACATTCATTTTTACCAACTGTTTCATTCTGGTCAGGGACACAGTGGGTCTGGGTTCATACAGAAACAATGACAACATGACAGACATATACAGTAACTCATGACAGTTAGCAACCAGAGGCGATTATTGAACCAAATCCCCAGAAGTCATGGAACTATATGCCCTTCCTGTACTCTCTTTGCCATGACCACTAGGACAATGCTACAAAGTAATAGAACTGATACTCTGAAGGCTGAAGGTGTAAGCATCATAAAAATGACCACTTTGGCTGGACCACAGTCCATCTCCTTTAAACACATTCTTCAGCTTCAGGCAGTATTGATGCCTAGAACAAATTATGAGTTTTTAAATGTAGATAATAGAAAACAATTCCCATAATAGTAAATTCTGTACACGGGTAATAAATCTTCCCTTTGAGGCTTTGTCGGTTTAATAGTGAGGTAATACGGCTGCAAAATATTTAAATATGATGACTGTGGAATTGAAAAAAGCCTTACCTGCTGGGATCTGGAGTCCCAAGAAAGCACTGATAGTAACATATGCTCACTTTAGATGAGCTAAGAGCAGTTATTAAATCAAAATGGGTTCTAAATTAGGCATCAGATTGGAGCACAGACCTGTGCTACATCAATGGCGCTCCAATTTGATTTATGATTATAGCCTCTATTGTGTTTGATTTTTTTTCTTCATTAGCTGTGTGGCTCTCTCGCAGATATGGAAGACTGAATATACAAAGGTACAATTACCTGGACACGAGGAACATTCCGAGTCTCCGGGGCATGCTGTACCTCCGTCTGCAGAGGACACGGGTAACACTAATACACTTCACCTTAACAGCAGCATTAAACAACAGCCTGGATTTTCTCCAGTCTGTAAGTTGCCTCTGGCTGTGCAGGATTAGATTGGCTGGTTATAAGCCTATTTCAAACCATGAGCTTCTCTACTGCATCTATTGCGTCGTTCCATGAAAACAATATAACAAAAATTGTCTCGTAGTATTGGGAAGAGGAACACTATTATGGGATAAAATGGTTATATTTTTTAATATCTGCGTAATGTTTGAAATGAAATACTGCTAATAAAACACAAGGCATCCTTCAAAAATGCTGCTCTTAAATTCAATTACACTGCATCTACTCTTAAGTGTCACGGCTGAGGTTTCCAGCTGAAAGTTTGACTTGGAGGGATCCAAAGAAAAGTTCATAATTGTGCACCGTTCTTGTGTGCCATTAGGGCTAGCTGCAAGGAATTATGGGGCAAAGTTATTAAACATACAGCCGGTAAACACTGATGAGCAATTTCGCTGATGTAGGCATGCAATTTAGAAAGCAATAATACCCAAATCCAATTTGGTGCGCATTGGTTACAGCACAGCGTCAGAGCATATAAGTATCACAACACACAAATTAAATTGGGGGGAACTCTTTGTAACAGTGAAAGCTTTATATTAGATGTATTTTTCTCAATTTAACAACATGCTGACCATTAATAAAAGCAGCAACTTGTTTCTCACTCTTAGGCTTGTTGTGTGCTTCTCTTAGAGCTCAGCCGTGCGAGGTGGGAGAGACACCTGGTGCTGTGTCGAGAGCTGAACCGGAGTCAGGTCATCACACGACGCCGCTACAGAAGCAACCCTGCCGTCACTGCACTGGCCATATCCAGGTATGACCAGAATTAAATTGTTTACACGGATAAAGACGTGTCCCTGGACTGTGGGCTGCTTGAATTGATTTTCTATGCTAACGTTGTTAAGGTTAAACCATTTAAAATAATCTTGGTAAAATAATGAATCATTTTGAATGGCCTACAAACCTTTACACCTCTACCCTCATTAAAACACTATATTTAAATATATAAACATTTATGTTTGGCAGTTTTAAAATGCCCCCAGTTTTTGTCATTCTTAATGGTACATTTACACATTCACATGTACCAGGTATTAAACCGGCAATTTAAGACTATGTGAGAAAGCACCCTAGGGTCTGCAGTCAACTGAGAACAAACCCAGTACATTTGCTGAATAAAATATCAGGCCACAAATGCAAACATGCAGATACATAAACTGTATATTATTTCAGAACAGCTTCAGTTATATCTGATGTGGATTTCATATGGTGTTGGAAACCTTCCTTCAAGATTTGGTCCATATTTACATTATCATCCCTTCTGATGATGCATTCCAGATCAGGCCATTGAAGTTAAGTGACAGTCCAATGAGTTGCTGGTCATTTATACCAGTGTAGGGTCATTCTTGTCCCCAATGTCCACTGTTTGATCTTGTTTTTATACACTGCCATCTTTTGGTATTTTAAAAATGGAATCAACCTGACGCTCACTGCATTCACCTGCCAGTAAAGACAGAAATAAACCCTTGTTTTCCACACAGAAATTTTTTTTTTTCCAAACTTTTGTCATGGTCAATATTTATAATATTAATATTCTGATTTCAGCTACTTCTGAGATACAGCCAGCATTGTTTTTGACTCAGTAGTGTGTTTTCACACTTTTCCTTCTTAAATGAAATTTGGTTCGGGTGATCGTGTAATCAGTAGCTCATGAGGTAAACCTGTGTTGGACACTTAAATGGAATGACTGTCATACATGCTGAAAAAAATAGAGTGGTCTCTTAATTTTGTGTGTGTGTGGGTGTGTGTATACCGTTGCAACCTGAAATATGCAACCCCCTCAACCTAAATAAAAGGTATTTTGGTGTCGTATATAAAATTAAATTTAAATATATAGTATATATAACAATCAGTCTCAGTAAACAGAGAAAGATTTGTTATTAATTCATACAAGCATTTTTGATAAATTAAGAAATGAGAAACGTCTGCAGATTATAGAGAGTTAAACGTTTCAGAGTTCACAAGTTCACAGCTAATAAACAAACAAACTGTAAGAATATTTTGTCTCAAGATGAATTTGCCATTAAACCATTATCAGGTTTTTTTCCATTTAATTGATTGGTGCTAATACAATTATCTGTTTACATTAGGTGTATAAATCTAATGCTGTTATTTTGTGGATAACAAGCCATTAAATGCTTGAAGCTAAGCATAAACTATGCTCAAATGTAGCATGATATGACTTTTAATATTTTAAAGCATCCTATGAATTTTATATTTTTATATTTTTATCTTATTTTGTGATGTACCCGTGTGTGTATATTATTACAACTGAAAATACTCCACCTTCTTAACTTAATTACAGGGTATTTTGGTGGCATCTATAAAATTTAATAAAAATATATAACAGTAAGTCTCAGTAAACAGAAAAAAAAATTTTCATACAAGCATTTTTCATAAGTTGAGAAATGAAATGCTTGAAACTAAGCATAAATTACGCTATTTTGGTGGCGTCTATACAAGTTCACAGCTAATAAACAAACCAACTGTAAGAACATTTTACAAGAACAAGAGGAGTTTGCCATTAAACCATTATCAGGTTTTTTTTGTTTAATTAATTGGTGCTAATACAATTATCTGTTCACATTAGGTGTATAAATCTAATGCAGTTATGCTTGTATTACATGTCATTAAATGCTTAAAACTAAGCATAAATTATTGCTTGAATGTAGCATGATCTTTTTTTGTGTTGTACCCGTGTGTATGTGTGTATTGTTGCAACTGAAAATATTCAACCCTTAACTTAATTAGAAGGTGTTTTGGTGGTGTCTATGAAATGTAAGAAAAAAATAAGTCTCAGTAAACAGAGAAAAAATTTTGATTGATTCATACAAGAATTTTTGATAGATTGAGATATGAGGTATGTCTACAGATTAAAGAGAGTTAAACATGTTTCAGAGTTCACAGCTAATAAACAAACTGTAAGAACCTTTTATCCCAAGAGTAGTTTGCCATTAAACCATTACCAGGGTTTTTTTATTTTAATTGATTGGTGCTAATACAGTTATCTGATTACATTAGGTGTATAAATCTAATGCTGTTATTTGTGGATAACAAGCCATCAAATGCTTAAAACTAAGCGTAAACTATGCTCAAATGTAGCATAATATGACTTTAATATTTCATAGTCTCAGATGAATCATATATTGTGTTATATTTTGTTATTTTGTGTTGTACTCAGTTATATATGTTTATTTTATTGTTTATTATTTTATTGCTGCTAGTCTCACTGAGAGCTTTATATAACTACAATGACATTAATGTTTTATCATGTCTTATCTATCTATCCTATTGAAATACATATACTTGTGTGTGTGTGTGTGTGATGGCAGGACTCATGGCACATTACTGGTAGGTGATGCCTGGGGCAGGGTGTTCAGCTGGACCTGTGAGGACTAACGGAAGGAACAACTAAATACATATCAAGCATAGATGAGCCATCAGTATCATTCAGCATGGACTGCTGCACCACTGCTGTGTGAGGGATGACACGTGCTTTCTCGGATGCACTGTGGGTTCTCGATTGAGCCTGAAACACAAGACTGCTTATTTAAGAAATGTAGGATGCTGCAAATGTGGTGTGTGTGTGTGTGTGTGTGTGTGTGTGTGTGTGTGTGTGTGTGTGTGTGTGTGTGTGTGTGTGTGTGTGTGTGTGTGTGTTTGAGCCACAGGCTAAATCAGTTATCATGGGTTAGGTTTTTCCCTCCGTCTTTCTGAATGATCTTACAGCTGAAAGATGTTTATTTTAAAAACAATCTGTTTGATATTGAAGGCCGGCTGTGTTTCAGCCGTGTGTTATCTTTACTGTAGACTGTTTTTCTTTCATGCTTCGTGCCAGTTCATTTTTATATTGTATAGACATGTTTTAGTGAGCTGCAGGCTTCAGAAAATCATAACCAGGTTATGAATATCATAACCTATTATTTTAGAAAGTTCTATCACATGTAAATATGTCATGTGAATACAGTTTAAGTGTTATGTTTTTTATAGTTTACTGTTAATGAGTTGTTATGTCAGCTAATTTGTATTGTATCTAATGGTACTAATGTTGATAATATATGGACCTTTTAAATATAAATAAAAACTCTGTATTTGGTCCTGCTGTTCCTGCTCTTCTTTTAAAACTACAGGGATCAGAAGGGCTGACTCATCCCTATCAGCTCGAAAGGGAGTGTTTTGGTTTTTTTTTCTTTCCCTGTGTGCTCTAAGAAATGCTTAGCCAGTACTTCGTCTTATACCCACAGTGATTTACAATTGATTTCTACAGAAATGTCATTGCTCTTATAAATAAGTTGACATGTAATGTTATGGATTCACAATAAATTGTAAAAAATAATTTATGCAGATGTTGGCAAAAATATTTGTACACGTCCACCTTCTTGTAAGAAAAACCCCTTAGCTGTCTCTAAATTGATTTAAATTCATTAAGTTCATTTCACACTGAATAGAACAGAAACGTAATATTTAATTTACAAATCAATGTTATTTAAAGCAAAACAAAGAATTGCATGAGAATATATTGGTAACTTTAATTTTCTGTATATTTTGCATAGGCGATGGTGGCAGTGACCACAATTAACTCTGTGTTGTCTTAAGGCTCAAAAATGACCCACCAATATGATTATCAGCAGATAAGATCCAATTAATCTCATTTTAACTTTTCTTAGAGTGACCCCAGATATTCACAGTTTGTAAGAAATGACAAGTTGTTCTCTTAATGTAAAATAAGTGTTTTAAATTTTAATTAAGCTGCCTTATTTTAGGGGTTTAGACTGGTCATTTTTTACCTTTAGGACAAGGGGTATAAAGAAGACACACAATGGTTAAGCATTTGTCATTTTAGTTACAATATATAATTAATATTTATTTTTAGACAGAAAAAGTTATTTTTAATGAACTGTATTATCCTGTTCTTAAGCTCATCCAAAGCTTGTAGCTTGATGACTGCTTACCTCTTACTGCTTTAGAAAAACTGGTTAGCAATTAAATCTTATAATTTAATCTGTAATAACAAAAACACATTCTTGCTATGAAAATGAGTTACATTCAACACCAGCATCATGAAATCATTACACTAAATAAAGTAACCAAAATATGCTACAGAGAGAAATTTATAATGAATAATGTTAGCATATAATGATGTTAAGCTTGTAGCTTGATGGTGAAGGAAACCTACACTTGGCCAACACAACAATTATCAGTAATTATTACACTAATTACACTATGACACTAAATGACCTTGATGATCTGTATTGATGCTTTGTTCTAGATTCTTGAATTTTAATCCCATGTCCCCTTAAAATTAAGTGGTGCTTAGTGTTAATCAGAATAAAACTCTTTTCCTGTATTGGCAGTTAATTAAATAAACTTAGGTAAATCAATATTTATTATCTATCTAAAAGGTAATGTTTTACTCAATTACATGTGTTTAACAATCAATTTAATTTAAGTAATGAAAGCTCAGAGCTGACCATATTTACACATGGACAATCCTCACCCAAGTTCTCATGAAGTAAACCTAAACCTCATTTTTTTAGGTGAGCTAGAGATCATAACCCAGAACTGCACCTTGAATTAAAGCCTGCTTACACACATTCCCAAACATATACATGTCATTGTCTACTGTAACATCAAATAAGATAATTACTAAATACAGATAAAAAGATTCATATTTTCCAATTTTTTCAACATTTTTGCATGGTTTCATGTTGGTTTAAACAAGCAGATATGGAGAAGCTGTGATTATGCTGAGCTGACGATGTTCCCATTAGGCCGTGCTCTATGTGCCTCCCTCAGAAAGAGGGTTAATTGTTGCTTTACTCCCAACCTTTTGAGATTGCATTCTTCTAATGGTTGTCATTAAGCAGCTTGAATTGTTCAGAAGAAGCAGGGTGGGAGCCAAGCCATAGTGGGCAATAGAAACATAACATCACCATTTCAGAAAGCTTTATTCCATGGTATTTTGGTGTGTGTGCCAGATTATTAGTGTACACTAAAGGGTAGGGTTGGTATTACAGATCAGAAAAGCCATGCTAAACACAGGATTTGAAGACTGCACATAGCATTTTTCTTATTTCCTGATATAAAATAATACTGAAATGGAAGTGTAGTTAATACAAATATTGTTTTTATACCAATATCTGCATTGTAGAGTCCTGTATTCCTACAAGTGTAGCTCAAAAACATTTGTGTTGCTACCATGGTGAAAACAAAGCAGCTAAAACAAAGGCTGAGAAAGGCAATGTTTTTATAGAACCACACAGGGAATGGGTATAAGAAGATTTCCAAGACCTTGACTATTCCTAAAGACACCACTGGGACTATTGTTCTTAGGTTCCAAACTTTTAGCGCAACAGAAAACCTACCTTAGCAATGTCATCAGATCAATGAAGAACACCCCCCTCCCCCCTTGTTACTGCAAAAGACTTACATTGTAACTTAATAAAGGCTGGGACAAATGTGTCAGTAGCAACCACAACATCACCTATTAACCAATAACTCCATGACACCCTAGGAACAGTCAACTGGAATACACCAGTAGGAATTTGAAGAGGCCAGCAGTGATCTGGAACACAGTTCTATGGAGTGATTAATTAAAACTGGAACTGCTTGGTCATATGGATTAGTAGTTTGTTTGGTGCAAGAAAGGAGATGCATCTGACCAGACAAATACTATCGTCATGATCAAGCATGCATGAGTCAGTGATGATGTGGGAATGTTTTCCTGCTGTATTAAGTGGAAATGCTAACAGTGTGACTGGTATTGAGGATTCTCAGTTCTAAATATCAATACATTTTGAGGAGAAATAGTGTGTCTTCTGTGATAAAAATTAAACATTGGTGAAAACTGAACCTTCTACCATTACAATGATTTCAGGAGACACTTCAGTCAACCAAAGCTTGATTAAGGAATCAATTACTAAAAGACTTACAAAATGACCTGATAAAGGCTGTGACAAACCATGAGAAGTGGCAACCATGAGAAGATCAGGGCACATAAATGGTCAACTGGAATACACCAGAAGGAATTGCAGAGCTCTGTGACACAGTTCTATGGAATGACTAATCAAAACTTGACCATGTGACTGGCATCATGTATTTGCAAAATCTCCAAAGCATCCAAGGAGGAGTGTTTTGCTTCCTGTGGTGAAATTAAACCTTGGTAATAATTCAACCTGCCTTCTCAGTCTCCACATGTAAATCTTATAGAACATATTCAACAGAATGTAAAGAAAACCGTTGCTGCACAAAAGCCATAAAACCTCACTGAGCTCAAAGTTCTTATATAAGAACAATGTCTGAAGATTCCACAGGACAGGTGTTAGCACAGAAATATCTGGTTATCAACCAAGTACTGAGGCTGGGGGTTGAATAATAGTCCACATGGAAATTTTTCAGGACAACTAGATGTTTTTTTTTTTTATTTAAATTCAAATTATGCTAACATATCAAAATGGCTTGTGTGTATCAAAAATTCTATCTCTATTTACTGTGATGGATGACACTGTGACATAGAGTGCTGTCACCTCACAGCAAGAAGAACCTGAATGAATGAATGTTTGTTTACTGATGCTTCTTATTCTATATATTTTTGTTCCATTCAATTCTATACACACTACTATAATTATATTTCAGATTACTGTATTATACACCGATCAGCCATAACATTAAAACCACCTCCTTGTTTCTACACTCACTGTCCATTTCATCAGCTCCACATACCATATAGAAGCATTTTGTTGTTCTACAAATACTGACTGTAGTCCATCTGTTTCTCTGCATGCTTTTTTAGCCTGCTTTCACCCTGTTTTTCAATGGTCAGGACCCCCACAGGACCACCACAGAGCAGGTATTATTTAGGTGGTGGATCACTCTCAGCTCTGCAGTGACACTGACATGGTGGTGGTGTGTTAGTGTGTGTTGTGCTGGTATGAGTGGATAAGACACAGCAATGCCACTGGAGTTTTTAAATATTGTGTCCACTCACTGTCCACTCTATTAGACACTTCTACCTAGTTGGATCACTTTGTAGATGTAAAGTCAGAGACGATCGCTCATCTATTGCTGCTGTTTGAGTTGGTCATCTTCTAGACCTTCATCAGTGGTCACAGGATGCTGCCCATGGAGCGCTGTTTGCTGGATATTTTTGGTTGGTGGACTATTCTTAGTACAGAAGTGACAGTAAGGTGTTTAAAAACTCCATCAGCATTGCTGTGTCTGATCCACTCATACCAGCACAACACACACTAATACACCACCACCATGTCAGTGTCACTGCAATGCTGAGAATGACCCACCACCTAAATAATACCTGCTCTGTGGTGGTCCTGGGAGAGTCCTGACCATTGAAGAACAGCATGAAAGGGGGCTAACAAAGCATGCAGAGAAACAGATGGACTACAGTCAGTAATTGTAGAACTACAAAGTGCTTCTGTATGGTAAGTGGAGCTGATAAAGTGGACAGTGAGTGTAGAAACAAGGAGGTGGTTTTAATGTTATGGCTGATCAGTGTATACACTGTTCATTGTACTGGAATACATTAATTGTTTCCTGTAATTTAAGGGAGTTTTTTTCTTGCCACTGTCGCCCTTGGCTTGCTCAACAGTGGTTTTTGATCAGTCGGTCCTGCATTCTGTTAAGTTGCTTTAAGACAATAGTTGTTTTTACAAAACAAGTGTAAAAGGCGCTCTACAAATAAATTTGACTTGACTCGACCTTATTTAATTGTGGTGGGTGATGGGGGTTGAATATTTTAAAGAAAATACCACGTTAGCACCTACTCTCACCAAAAATTATTTTTAGAAAGGATTTAATCTACAGTATAGCCTGAATAGCCATGCACACTGTAATACTATTCTTAAATACACAAGAAGTGTTTGTTTAGGCTTTATAGCCAGTTTCCTATCATGGTCTCTACTAGCACTGAACTGCAGCTGCTCATTAATATGCAGTGTGACCACAGTGAAGGGAGGGGGGTCGCTCTCTTTAACCTTTGTGTGAGTGGATAATTGTGCTAAGTAGAGGAGCTTAATAGACTGGAAAATAATCACCGTATTTTTCATAGAGAGAGGCAAATGACCTTCTCAAAAGACAATGGCTATCTCAGTTTTAATATGGCACAGATTTTATGATATTAAATGTCAAACCATTTGGGCACTTCTGAATAATTAAATTAAATAAATTATAGCACCTAGTCAGAACCATCTTGTAGACTAACCCAATTATAATGCACTGTAAAGCTAATTATTAACAATGATTACAATTGGTCTAATTTAAATGAATGTAGCCATTAGTGAGTTCATCATAGTCACTGACTCGAAGCTGTACAGTTTAAGAGAGACTCACTCAAACAGAGACAATTAGTGTGGTCCTGAGATTGAACCCACCATCACGGGGTGTTTAATAGTGATTTAAAAAACACTTGAGTCTTTAGTAAGAAAAGTTTTGCAGTCTTTTTAAGCGGGTGGCACAGTGGCTCGGTGGGTAGCACTGTTGCCTCACAGCAAGAAGGTCCCGGGTTCGATCCCCAGGCGGGGCGGTCAGGGTCCTTTCTGTGCAGTTTGCATGTTCTCCTCGTGTCTGCGTGGGTTTCCACCGGAAGCTCCGGTTTCCTCCCACAGTCCAAAAACATGAAGCCAAGGTTAACTGGAGACACGGAATTGCCTTATAGATAAATGGGTGTGTGTTGGTGTGTGTGTATCTGCCCTGCAATGGACTGGTGCCCCGTCCAGGGTGTTACTGTGTGCCTTGCGCCCCCACCCTAATTGGATAAGCGGTTAAGAAAGTGGGTGAGTGAGTGCGTATTCTTTCTTTTGCTTTGGCAGAGTTAGTTTAAGCTGGTGAAATTCTTTTACTTACTAGCTAGCTCATTTAAAATAAGTAATATCAAAATTTTGTCACCAGTATAAACTTAAATGCATGTAAACCTGTTCATCAAAATATGATGTATTTAGATTTTCTGCATAAGTGAAACAGTGACATCACAGGCAGTGTTGTTGCTGCACAGCCTCAGGTTTTGATCCCAACATTAGATTGTTTTCTGCTTTGCTTGTTTTGTTTGGGCAGTTGTAGCCTAGTGGTTAAGGTACTGGACTAGTAATCAAAAAGTCACTGGTTCAAGCCACAGCACTGCCAGGTTGCTACTGTTGGGCCCTTGAGCAAGGCCCTTAACCCTCAATTGCTTAGATAATATACCGTCACAGTACTGTAAGTCGCTTTGGATATAAGTGTTTGCTAAATGCCAAAAATTTAAATGTTTTCACTATTTTTTTTTCTAGCTGAATTAGCTGTTTTGATATTTACAATTGCTGGATTATTCATTCTTTCTTTAATTGCCTGTTTTACCACCACTTTATTCTATTCAGGGTTTTGGTGGGTACAATTTACCCGCCGAAATGCAGGAAACACCCCAGACATGTGGCCAGTCCATCACAAAGGTTTTTAAACCAGCATTTTTGTGTTTTTCTTTGTAATGTCTTTCAATTAATAGTACATTTTTATGTTATCTTTGGGTTTTATTTTTTTCCCCATTTAGACTGACTATAGGTTGTGCTTATCACAGTGTGATAATGCAGGTGTGCAGGACAGCCATGCTGAGGAAGAATGCAACAGTGCTCTAGTTCCTCATTTCTAAACAATTATTATTATTATTATTATTTTTTTTTTTTATAGTTGATTTACGGCCAGGCTGGACAGAACACATCTCAGAAAACCTACACTTTTAATCACAGTTTATTACTTGGTAATACTTCGCCCAGAGGTTCAAACATTTTTCCAGCCTGAAATGTGCGTATATAATTCATATATTTAATTAAGACATTAAATTGCAATAGTTGGTGTGATATTAGCTTAGAAGGAATGTGTTTCTGTACTGGCAGTGGGCATGAAAATGTGTATATTGTACAAATTACATCAGCATGGGACTGTTACATCAGCATGGTGGCAGTAGTAAAACTGCTCTTCCAGTTGCAGTCGTCCCTCTATACAGCTTTAATACATATTCTACACCTAAGATATAATCACTTTAGTAATAGCTGCTGTCTCATTATAAATCAATAACTTAATGAAACCCTACTGCAGATCATTTACAGGACTCGAGGGGGCATAAAACTGCTTATAACAAAAATTACATATTTTTATTACACATATTACTATACACAATCATATAAACATAATTAAATACACACATTGGATTATTTCCAATGGTAATTTAGCTATTATTTTCTTTGTTAAAATTGGAAAAATATATAGACATATTTAAAATGTTCACAGGCACAATGATGATAGTACCTAATCAAAAAATGAAAAGCTTTAATGCCAGATGCCCTGAATAACGTTCTGTTATACTAGAAATAATGTTTTACAGATTCACAATACCAGATGCTTATAATCTCAATAATATTTTAAATAAATTTGATACAAACAGTTTTCACTTAAGTTATACTTGGTTTTCCACAAAGAGAATCTGGGCGTATACAGTTCCTGTGCAGTTTGCTGTGGTCTCCAGGTGTGCAGTTACTAAGTTGCCTTGTTTAACCTTAGGCGCTTGCTTGACCAGCTCCAGCTCGGCGTATGTCAGGCTGTCATCTGTCACCCGCGGCTTTGGGCAGAAAAACAAGAGAAATAAGTGGTTCAGTGTGGTGAAGGCTACTGTGTGTGGTCAGGAGTCTGGAAATGCTGGAAATACATTCGATAATTCGGGAATGCAATGGATGGATCAACATGAAATTACTCATTCAGTTTAGAGCTGGCTTTATTTAATATATATACACCGATCAGGCATAACATTATGACCACCTCCTTGTTTCTACACTCATTTTATCAGCTCCACTTACCATACAGAAGCACTTTGTAGTTCTACAATCACTGACTGTAGTCCATCTATTTATCTATATACTTTTTTAACCTGCTTTCACCCTGTTCTTCAATGGTCAGGACCACAGGACCACCACAGGGCAGGTATTATTTATGTGGTGGATCATTCTCAGCACTGCAGTGACACTGACATGGTGGTGGTGTGTTAGTGTGTGTTGTGCTGGTATGAGATGATAAGACACAGCAATGCTGATGGAGTTTTTAAACACAACACTGTCACTGCTGGACTGAGAATAGTTCACCAACCATCCTATGGCCCTTGATGAAGGTCTAGAAGATGACCAACTCAAACAGCAGCAATAGATGAGCGATCGTCACTCTGACTTTACATCTACAAGGTGGACCAACTAGGTAGGAGTGTCTAATAGAGTGGACAGTGAGTGGACACGGTATTTAAAAACTCCAGCAGCGCTGCTGTGTCTGATCCATTCATACCAGCACAACACACACTAACACACCACCACCATGTCAGTGTCACTGCAGTGCTGAGAATGATCCACCACCTAAATAATACCTGCTCTGTGGTGGTCCTGTGAGGGTCCTGACCACTGAAGAACAGCATGAAAGGGGGCTAACAAAGTATGTAGAGAAACAGATGGACTACAGTCAGTAATTGTAGAACTACAAAATGCTTTTATATGGTAAGTGGAGCTGATAAAATGGACACTGAGTGTAGAAACAAGGAGGTGATTTTAGCCACAGGTGCTAACAAAGGAATACAATCATAAAATAAACTTTACATTTTCAATTTTGTGACAACAGTTTAAGCAAAGCAATGTGCTCCTGTGTATAAAGCTAAAGTTAAAGTTAAAAAGACGTGGTTTGATTAGAAAATCAATTACATTCATTCATGTCTTTTAAAATACAGCTTTTCCTACAGATAAGGTTCAGTATTTCATAATATTTTTTTCCAGCACTGATGGCTTTCTGTAATCTTCCACTGAGTGGGGATATAATAAGAATATAGCTTGTTATAGAAATAATTGTGTTTCAAAAAGCAATAAAAGCAAATAAAATCATAAGTCACACAAATACTGAATAATACAGCAATATCAACAATATTTCTTCAAGTTATAATTTAGTTGACCAGAATTCATATGGGAGGTTTATTACAAAGTAAATATACAATTTGTGCAAATGTGATCATTCACTGTAAATTATGTTATTAATAAATGATCAGCTAAGAATAGCATATAGAAATATAACAATAATCTCATTACAACTGGCATAAAATAAAGACTTACCATGTGTGATTTTCTAGGTTGGACTTTTAAAAGTTTGGTTCTTCGAGGCTTATTTGGAATGGGAGCTGTAAAAATAAACAATAAAGAAATATTAACAAATATTAATAATATGTATTATAGTATATATTAGTGTGTACAATGGTACCTTGAAACTCAACATTAATTGGTTCTGGAAATGGCGTTGAGTTTAAAAGGCATTGAGTTTCAAGGTATTTTTTCCCATAAGGATGTATGGGGAAACCTGTTAATGTGCTCCATGGTCCTGTGGAACTGCATATATTTTAGGCTAATGTAAAATAATGGGTTTTTTTTTTTGACACTTATACACCAAAACTAACACAAATATAATATAAAAACACTGAAATACAACTGAAAACAGTTTTAAAAAAAATGAAAAATACAATAAAACCTGCACTTTACCTTTACTTCTTTATTGTTTCCTTATGCTTCTTAATCGTGAAGATGCCTGATTTTGGAATACCATATTCTGTGCTGGTGCACAAAGCTTAATGGACTTACTGTACTTAAATAAACTATGAATTTTTTAGTGGAGAGTGGGCAGCACGGTGGCTCGGTGGGTAGCACAGTCGCCTCACAGCAAGAAGGCCCTGGGTTCGATCCCCAGGTGGGCCGGTCCGGGTCCTTTCTGTGTGGAGTTTGCATGTTTCCCCCGTGTCTGCGTGGGTTTCCTCCGGGAGCTCCGGTTTCCTCCCACAGTCCAAAGACATGCAAGTGCGGTGAATTGGAGACACTAAATTGTCCAGGACTGTGTTCGATATAACCTTGTGAACTGATGAACCTTGTGTAATGAGTAACTACTGTTCCTGTCATGAATGTCACCAAAGTGTAAAACATGACGTTAAAATCCTAATAAACAAACAATTTTAGTGGAGAGAACTTATGAGCAGTAATAATTAAGAGAGGTCTAGTGTTTCTATGTCGTTCTTTTAATATATTAAGTCACGTTAAGCTTGTTTTTAGCGATAAGCGTTTTAGACTCTCTGAAAAGCTGATTCTTACAATTTCTCAGCACCCCAAGCTATAACACAAGTTTAAAAGTGAAACAGGAGGAAAATCCAGCTAAACACAGATACATGTGAATGCTTTTAGAGTGGATTTGATGGTTATTTCACACAAATGCAGATTCGTCTCATATGCGCACTTTGATGATGTTTTACCGCACTGCTCAACACTCAAGCCAAGCACTGAACAAAGCAGCTGTTCGTATACATATATAGTATATATAATAGTTTACGGCCTTTATTGGCTGCTGCTTGTTTTTACACTTCAGCTCAAGCAACCTCTCTGGGCAGATTAATGTGGCTTGAGGAAGGTACTAATTGCTCTCTTTATTAGTTGTAAACTCACCGACATTGAATACTGGCTTGTGTTAGTCTAAATAATAGTGGAAGCTATATTAACATTATTACCAGTTAGAAAAAAATGGCCAATTATGTTTTCTTGGACTCCCAACTGTGAATGGGATCTTAAAAAATTGAACTTTAGGGATTGATATTTTATTCTTTTTATAATATATCCTGCTTTGTGAACGGATCCCTGGTTTGTTTTAAATGCTGCTTTGACTTCATAAAGATTTTTTTTATTGCCTCTACCATATGGATAGGCATTTTCTTTAAATGATAAATTATGTCTTTTTTATTTTTAGAATATTTTTTTGCTAATCATGCACACTGTGTATTAACAAGACAATACTTTTAAGTATAAATTAATTTACATTTGCAAAATAACATTGGAAGCACTTGGGTGGTACAAAGTAATGATCCAGGAATTAAATCCCCAGCAGTGCTATCGGTCAGTTTGGCACCTACATACAGATATGATTGGCTGTGTCTGAGGGGGGATGGATGGCCAAGGTTCCATGATGATTTGACATTCTGTCTGGGGTGTTTAACTACATTGTGCCCAGTAATTCTACAGAAGCCAAACTGAATCCATTTCTAACCAGGATAAGGTGGTAGTAAAACATAAAACATCAATTACTATAGTGGACCAATAAAATATTCAGCAAACAAAAGTTTAGTGAAGATAACATGGAGAAAACCTACTTAAGGTAAAAACTAACTTTTTTACAAAATTAATTAGGTTAAAAAACAGAATGTTTTAAATTACAGTAGACCCTTGACTTACGAACGGTTTACCATACGAACATTTCGGGTTACGAACGATCTTTTTCAACTTAACGTACGAACAAATTTCGGATTACGAACCAAAATTCGTGAAACACGTGACGTCACGAACAAGTTAACTCCGACCGTCTCTCTCTCTATATATATATACAATGAGCGAACATTCGGACAGTGGACAGTGTTTTTCCGGTGTTTTCTTTATATTTTGTAAAATACTATATTAAAATGTCCACAAAGAATGTGCAGAAAAACCTTAGTGTTGAAAAATTAAAAAATCTATTACATTTGTTGTTGTACAGTATAATTACTCCTGCCAGTAGATATCATGGTGTATCAGACAGAGGGGCATCGAGTAAGAGAAAAGAAGGAAATCGCTGAGTAAAGTATTCTTTCTTTCATGCAGTTACACCTACAAAATACAACACTATTGAAATAAAGAAGGAAATAATAGAGAAATATGAGAGTTATTGTTGTTTCTGGTAGATACATTTTATATAAAAAGAAGGAAATTTAGTATGGCGTATAGTACAGCACACGTACTATACTGAAATGTGATGTGTGTTTATTTTATGTACAGTACTACAGTGTATTGTTGTTTATTATTGTTTATTACAGGAATGTCTATTCTATAATTTAAGATTAAGGGAAAATATACTTGTACTTATAACAAAAAAGACCATTTAAGACATTAGAAAAGTTAGGTAAGGGGGTGGTTTGGCGCGTCTGGCATGGATTAATTCTATTTACATTATTCCTTATGGGAAAAATAGGTTTAACTAACGAACATTTTGACTTAAGAACAGCCCCTCGGAATCAGTTAAATTTGTAAGTCAGGGGTCTACTGTATAGTACCTTTTAATGGTCTGTGTCATCTCTACCCATTTCATTCAAATGACAGGAAGCCCTACCTTTTACTGGTATCTCTGGTGCTTGTGTTGTGATGTGCTTGGATGGTGCTTTGTGTCTCTTCTCTTTCCTGTGAATTCCAGGAGAAGAGCTGGTCACACTGGTAACTGTTTCTCCAGAGCTACATTCAACCATACAAAGCACATCTAAAATTAGCCATCAAGTATATGCATGCAGTAATCTCAGAGGTTAGGTCTTTCCATAGCTTACCTGCTCTCAGGGCTCTTCACCAAATTGTAACTGGCTAAATAAATATAGAAAATGATATTTTCTATTAGACAAGGTATTTAAGTTATGCTTAACATTAAAATAGACTAAACAAAACTGATAGAAATCTCATCACCGTTCAGTCTTTGTTTCCGCTGTTTGTTTTTACATGCCATTATCACAAGGAAGATCAGCATTGATAGTAGACCAACAGAGCAGATTAGCACGGCACACAGATACAGGTCTAAAAAGTAAATACAGAAATTAGGGTCAGTATTGGTGTCGACTGAGGGTGGGCTAATTAGGAGCATACTCAACATTTAACAGTGACATATCATGACTTTTAATTGTTATGGTGGGCAGCGAGGTGGTACTGATGGTAAAGTGGCTGCCACACAGCAACATGAGTTAGAAATTTGAGATATTGCTATTGGTTAAACTTCATTGGCATTACAACAGGCATGAGTAATAGTAAGATTTTAGATGATTTTGGAAAAGCTAACCAAATTCTACATATTTATGGGCAGTGAGGGTATGGAGGAAATGGCAAGAACATGCAGTGGCAGTAACCCTAGGTAAGGATCAAACCCAGCTCCTCAGAACCTACGTTGCTTTGTGGCAGCAATATGAACTAGTCAAGAAACAGTTAGTTTGCATGTAAGCAGCCAGCTTGTTAGCTTTGGCTAACGGTTAGCTACTATGCATTTTTAATATATGTATATACACTGATCAGCCATAACATTAAAACCGCCTCCTGTCCATTTTATCAGCTCCACTGACCATATAGAAGCACTTTGTAGTTCTGCAATTACTGACTGTAGTTCATCTGTTTCTCTGCATGCTTTGTTAGCCCCCCTTCATGCTGTTCTTCAATGGTCAGGACTCTCACAGGACCATTATAAGGCAGATATTATTTGGGCGGTGGATCATTTTCAGCACTGCAGTGACACTTACATGATGGTGGTGTGTTAGTGTGTGTTGTGCTGGTATGAGTGGATAAGACAGTCGGGCACTGATGGAGTGCTGTCACTGCTGGACTGAGAATAGTCCACCAACCAAAAATATCCAGCCAACAGCACCCTGTGGGCAGCATCCTGTGACCACTGATAAAGGTCTAGAAGATGACCAACTCAAACAGCAGCAATAGATGAGCAATCGTCTCTGACTTTACATCTACAAGGTGGACCAACTAGGTAGGAGTGTCTAATAGAGGGGACAGTGAGTGGACACGGCATTTAAAAACTCCAGCAGCGCTGTTGTGTCTGATCCACTCATACCAGCACAGCACACACTAACACACCACCACCATGTCAGTGTCACTGCAGTGCTGAGAATGATCCAACACCTGAATAATACCTACTCTGTGGTGGTCCTGACCATTGAAGAACAGGGTGAAAGCAGGCTAAAAAAAGTATGTAGAGAAACAGATGTACTACAGTCAGTAATTGTAGAACTACAAAGTGCTTCTATATGGTAAGTGGAGCTGATAAAATGGACAGTGAGTGTAGAAACAAGGAGGTGGTCATAATGTTATGGCTGATCAATGAATAGGGACATTGGTACTAAAATGTAACTTTAGTGAACTTTTTGTGAACATGCGCCTCATAGCAAGAAGCTCCTGGGTTTGATCCCCAGTTGGGGCGGTCTGGGTCCTTTCTGTGTGGAGTTTGCATGTTCTCTCCGTGTCTGTGTGGGTTTCCTTCAGGAGCTCCAGTTTCCTCCCACAGTCCAGTGAGGTGTCCCTAACTGTGTATGGCATTGAACTTGTGAACTGATGAATCTTGTGTAACTAGTAACTACAGTTTCTGTCATGAATGTAACCAAAGTGTGTAAAACATGACTTTAAAATCCTAATAAATAAACAAATAGTTACTAATAAATCACTAAGAACATAGAAATATGGATCAAGACATAAATACTGAATCCTAATAGTTTCCACCTCTAAAAATATTGACACATGCAAACATAATTCAAGGGTTTTTTCTTAAATGTAATATAAATAATCTTTGACTGCATTGCTGTTATAAATAAATCAATAAGTAATACTGTGTTTTTGTTGGAACAGAAAGGAAACTGGAGAACACTCCGTGCTCCCCTGCAACCCCACAAGTGCTTTCATATAAGGGTGGATAGTGTTCTCATGGGAAAGGGTTGGCCAAAGAAATAGGCCAAAGAAGAGCTGCTTTTGGATATGTGTCATATTTTCCTAATAAAGCGCCTTTAAGGAACTGTCTCGCACTTTCCCAAGCTAGATAAATGTTCCCGACCAGAGAGCAGACTTCATATTCACTGTATTACAGTCTATGTAAATTAAAACCATATGCACTCCATACCTTGAATCCAGCGCCATATATAATCAGTGCTCTCAGAGACTTCTACGTAGTGCACTGGGATCATAAAGGGAGAAACAGGTTAATAACCATAAATAAAGCCACACCTACTAGTAATATCACATTGCTTTTGGTTGGCTACAGATGCTGAAGTTGCCTCCTAAGTGTACTAAAATAAAAACCCATCTCTCGCTCAAGCGCAAGCATTTTATTGAAAAATAATTTAGAACCTGCATTTTACAACAAACATTTCATATCTCATTACATTAATCTGTTAACCCCCCAAACACAGTAACTTAATAATGATTATACTGCGCACATAAACACATATTTAACTTTTTATTAGTACATTGAAGATGGCGCAGAGTATGGCTGCTGTGTAGTGAGCTTTCTCCAGTTTTTGTAGTTTGTTGTTAATTTTATGTATATACACTGATCAGCCATAACATTAAAACCACCTCCTTGTTTCTACACTCACTGTCCATTTTATCAGCTCCACTTACCATATAGAAGCACTTTGTTGTTCTACAATTACTTACTGTAGTCCATCTGTTTCTCTACATACTTTTTTAGCCTGCTTTCACCCTGTTCTTTAATGGTCAGGACCCCCACAGGACCACCACAGAGCAGGTATTATTTGGGTGGTGGATCATTCTCAGCCCTGCAGTGACACTGACATGGTGGTGGTGTGCTAGTGTGTGTTGTGCTGGTATGAGTGGATCAGACAAAGCAGCGCTGCTGGAGTTTTTATATACCGTGTCCACTTACTGTTCACTCTATTAGACCCTCCTACCTGGTTTGTTCACCTTGTAGATGGTCATTTTCTAGACCTTCATCAGTGGTCACAGGACACTGCCCATGGGGTGCTGTTGGCTGGATATTTTTGGTTGGTGGACTATTCTCAGTCCAGCAGTGACAGTGAGGTGTTTAAAAACTCCATCAGCACTGATGTATCTTATCCACTCATACCAGCACAACACACACTAACACACCACCACCATGTCAGTGTCACTGTAGTGCTGAGAATGATCCACCACCAAAATAATACCTGCTCTGTGGTGGTCCTGGGAGAGTCCTGACCATTGAAGAACAGCAGGAAAGAGGGCTAACAAAGCATGCAGAGAAACAGATGGACTACAGTCAGTAATTGTAGAACTACAAAGTGCTTCTATATGGTAAGTGGAGCTGATAAAATGGACAGTGAATATAAAAACAAGGAGGTGGTTTTAATGTTATGGCTGATCGGCGTACATTAAAACAGTTAATAAGACTTTTTTCTTTCTCATGACTAAAGCTTTTATTGGCTTCTGCTCTTGGCCCTAATAGAACGAGGTGTGCATCCCTGTTTATGACCCATGTGTTGTTCATTAGCAGTGGCTCCAGCTCAAATAAAGACCAGACCGGTGCTAATAACAATCTTTATTCGAAGCAGGTATATAAACTCACATGTGATCTGCACATGCTGTTTGAAGGGTAATGTAAAGCCAGCCAGACTGCGCTTTAATCTGCTTTTCCACTATGTCTGCGGAAAAGTACTGAAAGCACAGTTTAAAAGAATGTGGCAACATCAGTATGAAGTCTGATGTGATGGAACTGGATTTCTTTGTGTCCTGACTATGTTTGTGAGAAAAAAGAGAAAGCTTCTAAAAAATCCTTATTTCGATTAGATCAACACTAAACAATCTGAACTAGAAACCGTGCTCGGTATAATTATTCTAATAAAAAGCCAGAATTGCTAAACTACATTACATTATAGTGCTTACATAGTTTACTACTTTAGAGGCTATTGTGCTGTATTAAATGTAATCCATTTATGTAGATAGTAGGGAGCAATTGAGCAGCCCTCCTGAGGTAAACCAAAAATGCACACAAGCCATGCAACATGCAAAATGTTACCTGTTCTTTTTGTCTTAGTTCAAATAAAATGTGGAGAAAAATAGTTATTGTCAAATGTTACAGAGATTTCAAATCTGATTCTGAGATTAAAGATTAAAGCTTTGACATTCCAGGTCTCTCCCTATTTTAATCAATATCCTAGTCATGTATAGCTTTTTATTACTCTATGTTTGTCTCGTACAGAGCCCCTTAGGGGTCACTAACGAAAAAAAAAAATGTGAAGAGCAAAATCCGTACCCTCAGTTTAGTAATCCGTATGCACGGATTTGTAAACAGTAGCCATGGTTTAGTAATCCGTACCCACGGATTTGTAAACTGTACCCTCAGTTTTAAAATCCGACCGCAGTCACACTATCTGCACCAAAGGTTTTACTGTGCATCTAAACCCTGTTTTATGGTAATACAGTTGCGAAGCATTGAAAAGACTAAAGCATCTCTTTACAGTTTCATATACAAAACTTACCAAGTTTTGATGCATAAAAATGTACCAAAAAGAAAAGTTACAATCTATATGTAGATCTAAAATAAAGGATGTATAACGAGTAGGTAGGAAAGTGATTTTTAAAAATGCATAGATTTTATTAAAAACAGAGAAGGTCTGAATTTCCAACTTTTTAGATCTACATATAGATTGTAACCCACAAAGTTGAATCAGTTCTGGACACAAGTTTGTTGTAGAGATACGTTTCGCCACTCAATCCAAGTGACTTCTTCAGTCTGAGCTGGTGTTGAATACCCCAACCTTATATGCAGCCGATTTGCATAACGACCGATCACAGCTCATTGCATAACAATGGAACCGGTGATCAGGTCCATATGCAACTCACAATGACCATTAATTACAATGGCCATGTGTGCCTTTCACACATGATTGGGGTATAGCTTCTATTACGGCATTGTAAGATGGCTAGAGATGTACTCTCAGGTCCCCTCCCCGGTTCAGAGATGGTCGTTCCCTCTTCACATGGCCTCTTTGACTCCCCGTTCAAACCAGCGTTCCTCCTTGTCAAGGATTTGCACATCGTCATCATTAAATGAGTGGCCGCTGGCTTGCAGGTGAGTGTAAACCACAGAGTCCTGGCCAGAAGAGGTTAATCTTCTATGTTGGGCCATCCGTTTAGCCAGTGGCTGTTTAGTTTCCCCAATGAACAGTTCCCGGCTATCCTCCCGGCACCTAACAGCATACACTACGTTACTATGTTTGTGTCGATCACTAAACGTGCGTACGGATTACTAAACTGAGGGCATGGATTTTGCTCTTTACATATTTATTTTCGGTAGTGACCCCTAAGGGGCTCCATAGTCTCGGGCATCTGTAAACTTACGTTCATAAAACAGGCAGTTCATACACTCTTCCAAACCTATTAATTTGCATTAAACATTACATAAAATAAGTATAAAAAGAGTCAGGTTGGTTCTAATTGTTTTGGAGAACGCACACGCTGGCACTCATCCTCTCAGTTTGGTAGTAACCGTATAAAGGAGAGACAATGAACACAGAATATATGTCCTCTTAAAATATTTCCTAGATGGAAACTTCCTTTCATTTTACAAATGTCTCACAACACTTATCTGACTTGTGGCAGGATGTCAGCTGTGCCCACTGTTTGTCAGATGATGTGCAGCGTCAAACCCCCAAAAAATTACTCAACAACCCTGTAGTCTGTACATAGAACTAAGATTAAGAAATACAGTGGTGCAGCAGGTAAAGTGTGTGCCGCACAGCAAATGGTCCTGAAGGCTTGTGTTCAAAGCCATCACTAGTTACTGTCTGTGAGAAGTTTTGCAAGTTTTCCCCATGTCTGTGTGGGTGCTCTGTTTCCCTTTTACCTTAAGAATATGTATAAAGCAAGCAATTGGTACATCTTTAAATTTCCTCTTGTTATAAGTAAATTTGTGCATTGCTGTGTGTTGGATTGCTGTTTCATCCAGCATGTAATCCTTTCTTACACCTAATGTTTCTGGGCAGAGCAAAACTCACCACATCCCTGACCAGGGTGCAGTTGTTCGTTAAAATAAGTAAAAGACTGAATAAAAAAACAAAATTACAGTTTGCAGTTCCAGGTTGAAAAAAGTTTGAACTGCTCCTCTGCTGGCTGTTTTAAAGCATGTCTGAGCTGCTTGTTCTTTTTGATCTATATCTTTAACAGCTGTTACAGCTGTTTTTAGCTTTGAGGCAAACCATGTTACCTACTTCCTCTCTCATTAGTTTGTATCTGGTGCATATAGGGATTACATGGCTGTCTAAATTTGCTACCAAAACAGTAAATATCTTCAGTTGCATCTGTCTGTCTGTCTGTCTGTCTGTCTGTCTGTCTGTCTGTCTGTCTGTCTATCAAAACTCTAGCAGTGCTGCTGTGTCTGATCCACTCATACCAGCACAACACACACTAACACACCACCACTATGTCATTGTCACTGCAGTGCTGAAAATTATCCACCACCCAAATAATACCTGCTCTGTGGTGGTCCTGTGGGGGTCCTGACCATTGAAGAACAGGTTGAAAGCAGATGGACTAAAGTCAGTAATTGTATTGTATATATATATATATATATGAAGAGTCTTTGTAACTAATATCTGTGTGCAATACTTCTTGTTATTAAAATAGCTTATCTAGTATACAGAAAGCATATGAAATCTGTCATACTTGCTCTCATAGTGATATGAGAAAACTCCTAAAGCAGCCAGAGTAAATGTTTTTTGTCAAATGCTTGCCAATCCTCTCTGCTTGGTCGTCTAAGCAAGTCCAGATCTCTCACATTTACAGCTCCATGCTCTGTTATTGCTGGCATCGAATGTATTTTACTAAAAATGATGTATATGTGCAAGGGTGGGGTCACAAACCATATGTTCTCCCTAAAGGTATTTTGTGAGGTAACACCTAAAATACAGTAGAAGCTAATTAGAATTGTATGCTCAATATATATAAAAAGTATACTGAGTGGTACTCAGACTGTGGCTCAAGAATGTTTTGGATTTCAGTATGTGAATCTTCAAATAACACCTAGTTTCAGCTAACTGAATAACTGTCTTCTGACACCTTTCTTATGGAATCTTTAGTCATTTTTTCTCATGCAAAAGCTTCCAGCTCATTAATGTTTGATGGCTTTCATGTTGTAACTGCTTTCTTCAAACATTTTGTATGGTAATTAAATCTGGAGACTGTGAAGTAAATTTCAGGCTAGCTCATGACCGATTCCTTAAATAAGCTCTGGTTAACTTAGAAGTCTGCTTGGGATCATTGTCTTTCTGGAAAGTTGCCACTGGTTGCTACTAATTTATGACCTTTATTGCAGTAACACAGGGGTTTTTCTTTTTTGTCCTGATGAGATTGTGAAGGCCTTAAGATAACATTTTGGGCTTTGTCCCACAGCCAAGTGGGTTTGCTGCTGCAGTGTAAGTTCAGATTTTTGGACAATACTCTCAATGGTGTCTAATTGAATGTTCTATGTTTTGGAAATGTTCTTATACCCACTGATATAATGGTGCAATGAAACGACCTTCTGTCTTAGCTTTTGTGACAGCTCCTTAGTGTTTGTTCACCATGTTTGCAACATACTTGAACACATTTCTGGGTGCTATTTATATCACACCTGAAGATGTTAATGGTCTTTATTCCTTTCCAGTGGTTAACCATGTTTTATCCCAACTTCAGGTCATACAGAGTAGCAGTAGATTTAAATATTATGTAGCAGATGAATATTTGTGACCTGACAGTATTAGCAAAAGATCCTGCTACTAAAATGGTGACCTGCACAAAGCCCTTATTAACCCCACTGACACTGTTTGTATGAATTACAGAGTCGACTGTGACTCTATTTTAAGCCAATAGCAGTGTCTGATCTCAGAAATGCTTTTTTGACTGAAAGGGAACAAGTTCCCACAGACACAATTCAAAGCCTTATCAGAGAATGAAGGCTGTCAAAACCCCCAAGGTGTTAACTCTATATTAAGGCACCTGGTTTGAAAAAAAAAATTTTTTTGGCAATACAGTGGACCCTTGACTTACGAACTTAATTGGTTCCGAGGGGCTGTTCTTAAGTCAAAATGTTTGTTAGTTAAACCTATTTTTCCCATAAGAAATAATGTAAATAGAATTAATCTGTGCCAGACCTCCCAAACCACCCCCTTACCTAACCTTTCTAATGTCTTAAATTGTCTTTTTTGTTATAAATACAAGTATATTTTCCCTTAAATCTTAAATTATAGAATAGACATTCATGTAATAAATAATAATAAACAACAAGTAGCACTGTACATAAAAGACACACCACATTTCAGTACGCATGCTTTACTATACACCATAATAAATTTCTGTCTTATTTCATAAAATGTATCTACCAGAAACAACAATAACTCATATTTCTCTATAATTTCCTTCTTTATTTCAACAGTGTTGTATTTTGTAGGTGTAATTGCACGAAAGAAAGAATACTTTACTCAGCGATTTCCTTCTTCTCTCTCACTCACTGTCCCCTCTGTCTAATACACAGTGACAGCTACTGGCAGGAGAAATTATACAACAAATGTAATAGATATATTCATTTTCTCAGCACTGCGCTTCCTCTGCACATTCTTTGGGGCCATTTTAATATAGAATTTTACAAAATATAACAAAACACTGGAAAAACACTGTCCGCTGTCCGAATGTTCGCTGTATATATATAGAAAGAGAGACGGTTGGAGTGAACTTGTTCGTGACGTCACGTGTTTCGTGAATTTTGGTTCGTAATCCGAAATTTGTTTGTACGTTAAGTTGAAAAAGATCGTTCGTAACCCGAAATGTTCATATGGTAAACCGTTCATAACTCAAGGGTCCACTGTAAAGTGAATATGCAAATTAGTCTAATTCTATGGTAAAATAAATAATCCATAATGTATCAAAATAATTTATGGAATATTAAAGATGTTGGATTAGTGTGGATAAAAACAAATCTGAAATATTATAAAAAAAATAAGTGTAAGGTAAAATTATTCTTTTTGTTCCTTTTCATTCTTACTGTTCTAAAATGTGTTACTCCTTTATTGTTTATTGGCTGACTTTTTATTTAAATAACAAGTGCTTTGATGAAGTTTTTGGTCATTTAACGCACCTGGCATCAGTATTTTGGACACGTGCTAATAGTCAAGCATTATCAGCTACATTTTACTCTTAGGGCTAGAGTAGCAAGTTAAAGGAAACAGCTGTTGTGTGGTTAGCCTTGACCTTGACGGGCTACCATGTTCCCCCACCCTTCATTCCCCAAAACAAACACACAAAGCTGCCTGGAAATAGGAATTTAGCATTAAACCAATTTCTTGATTGCTACCAGGACCTCTGGGGTTAAAAGCTAAGGCATGACATATTTTGACACATGTGTATTAACATAGCAACATCAAACATTTTTACCTCGTAGCTCAATGCTCCCTGTGCCATTTGACGAGGACCTCAACTTGTTTTTGTACTGGTGGATCTCTTGTACTTTACAGCTGTAGTTGCCTCTGTCTTCTTTGGACACGTTATAAATCTGCAAGTTGTATGTCTGTCCCTCAACCTCTTCCCACAGGTAAAATTTGGTCTGGATAAAGCTTTGGCTGTAGTTTCCATAGAACTTAATCTTCCTGTAGTTCATCTTTACAACCAGGCGCTCGTCCTCAGGTGTTGGGAAGTAGAGCCAGCGCAGAACAAGCATGCTGTTGTTTCTTTTTTTATTAGACACCAGGCATGACATTGTGACATTCTCTCCTTCCAAACATGTAGTTACCGGTCCAGGGATCACCGTCACGTTCAGAGCCTTGGTCAACTCTAAGGGGTAGAAGAGTAGGGGAGAGTGAGATATAAAAGTGTACTTAGCCTAGTTATGCCTACGGCTTTTTATATGCTAATATTTTTTATAAGCCCCCTTTTAAAATTTACTGTAATTTTCATATAAAATCATAATAGGAATATACACTGATTAGGCATAACATTAAAACCACCTCCTTGTTCCTTCCTACACTCACTGTCCATTTTATCAGCTCCACTTACCATATAGAAGCATTTTGTAGTTCTACAATTACTGACTGTAGTCCATCTGTTTCTCTGCATGCTTTGTTAGCCTGTTCTTTAATGGTCAGGACTCTCCAAGGACTACTACAGAGCAGGTATTATTTAGGTGGTGGATCATTCTCAGCCCTGCAGTGACACTGACATTGTGGTGGTTTGTTAGTGTGTGTTGTGCTGGTATGAGTGGATCAGACACAACAGCGCTGCTGGAGTTTTTAAATGCCGTGTCCACTCACTGTCCACTCTATTAGACACTCCTACCTAGTTGGTCCACCTTGTAAATGTAAAGTCAGAGACGATCGCTCATCTATTGCTGCTGTTTGAGTTGGTCATCTTCTAGACCTTCATCAGTGGTCACAGGCCACTGCCCACGGGGCACTGTTGGCTGGATATATTTGGTTGGTGGACTATTCTCAGTCCAGCAGCGACAGTGAGGTGTTTAAAAACTTCATCAGCATCAGGACTAATCCTTGGCATAGATGGAGCAGTAGGATAGTAGGATCATTTAAAGCTACTGTTTAAAAAGGTGCTCAGATTATGCCACTAGCTCGTCTATGCTAAGGCCTGAGTCTCAGCAGTCTCAACAGGCAAATGGGGAGTCAGTGTCTTGCCACGATAACAGGGATTAATTAGGGGAGTGTAGCATGAGCCTCCATATGTGTATGGGCTCTATGTGAAATGATTAATGTCAGTTAGTCAGTTGTATAGATTTTTTTCAATAACTTGTAGCAAGTGTGGCAAAATGCAACACAGTTTTTCACAAATTCATCCATAACATAACATTTCTGCATGCTCAACAGACAAACTACAGGTGGAAGAAATTTTCCTGCCTTCTTACACCAAGGCTTTGAGAACACAACAGAAAATGAAATGCAGCTGTTGGAAATCTTTGTTGCATTAATGTTTGGTTTCCATTACTTAGATCTTTCACTGATTAGCTTGGTCACTGTTCTCAGTATAAAAACCACATCACACAAGACCACATTTCATGACTGACTGAGTCACGCTGCAAAAGTTCTTCAACTATTGTTCTGAGAAACCTCAGTGCAACATTTCATGTTATGTCTGTTGTTGAAACAACAAGAATAAAAAAAGAGATGGATGTTATCAAGAACTGAGACATTTTTGAAGACTATCCTTCTGCTATTGCTATAGCTGTAGTCTAAGTCAAACTTTTAAGTTCCCCTAATAATCAGTTTTGCCACATTCAGCTCTACAGGTAAACATGAGGCTCATCAAAAACAGCTGTGATTACTTACCTGTCATAAAAGTCCTAGTCAGGAGAACTATCACAACAGACGAGAGTTTCATGTTGTAGACACAAAAGCTCCATACATTCAGCTAAACAAACAGAAGAACTAAGTGTCTAGGATTTTCTCCCTCTGCTTTCTTCGTCTCACCGTTCGTATGTCTTGTGTGGATAATATGAAACAGTACTTGCTCTGTTCCCAGAAACACCCCTTTCCCCGACTCTTTCTTTTCTCTGACTGCTCCTTCCCTCTGCTTTAATCACTCCCCTCTTCACTAGAGTTTGTAGGAAATGTCATTTCCTGACAGAAGGTTGGGAGGTTGCATAGATTTCCAGCTGAACTTACAGTGCTTGAAAAGCAAAAGTTGCATCCAGGTGCCTAGATGATGACTAAAGATAGTAAGCTGTTTACATAATGTCTGTGCTGTGAGGGAAACTCCACCAAAGTATACACTCGACTCCTGAAAAACGTGTCCACTCATGTTCAGTAATAACACGCTGTGGAAAGAAGCAGACTATTGTAACGATTGCATTTCCAGAAAACAGGTTTCTCTCAAATTAAAATGTGTATTTATTTACACTGATCAGCCATAACATTAAAACCACCTCCTTGTCCTCACTAGACTCACTGTCCATTTTATCAGCTCCACTTACCATATAGAAGCACTTCGTAGTTCTACAATTACTGACTGTAGTCCATCTGTTTCTCTGCATGCTTTGTTAGCCCCCTTTCACACTGTTCTTCAATGGTCAGGAATCTCCCAGGACCACTACAGAGCAGGTATTATTTGGTTGGTGGATCATTCTCAGCACTGCAGTGACACTGACATGGTGATGGTGTGTTAGTGTGTGTTGTGCTGGTATGAGTGGATAAGACACAGCAATGCTGATGGAGTTTTTAAACACCTCTCTGTCCCTGCTTGACTGAGAATAGTCCATCAACCAAATATATCCAGCCAACAGCGCCCCGTGGGCAGCAGCCTGTGACCACTGATGAAGGTCTAGAAGATGACCAACTCAAACAGCAGCAATAGATAAGCGATCGTCTCTGACTGTACATCTACAAGGTGGACCAACTAGGTAGGAGTGTCTAATAGAGTGGACAGTGGGTGGACATAAAAAAAAAATGACTCATACCAGCACAACACAGTGCTGAGAATGATCCACCACCTAAATAATACCTGCTCTGTAGTGGTCCTGTGGGGGTCCTGACCATTGAAGAAAAGGGTGAAAGTAGGCTAAAAAAGTATTTAGAGAAACAGATGGACTACAGTCAGTAATTGTAGAACTACAAAGTGCTTCTATATGGTAAATAAAACTGATAAACTGGATAGTGAGTGTAGAAACAAGGAAGTGGTTATAATGTTATGGCTGATCAGTGTATTTCATAATGATAAGGCTGGTCATCAAGCATGGCTATCCTCAGTCCAGATTGTAGGGTAGGAAATTATTGCTTTGACTAATGGTTTTTAGAATTATGTAAACTTTAAAACGTTTAAGTTGAATTTAAACACTAAAGCTGGTTAAGTAAGCTAAGGCTTGAGCAGCAACAGTGAGTAATTGTTGTAAAGATATGTCTCGATTTGCATAACCTATTATTTTTTGTATTAACGTTTATACCTACAAACCCTGTTGTCACAAAAGTTAAGATGTGAAGTTAAACTCAACAGTTTTTTTAACTCATAGAAGTAGAACAAAAGGTTGCCAATGTCTTCACTAATTTCATTGTAACACATTGAAAATTTGATGCCTGCAAAAAAGTTGGGACAGAGGCATGTTTACAACTGTCTTTCTTTATCTTTGTTATTAATAAGACTTTTGTTTGGGAACTGAGTTTTCATATAGTAAAATAAGTTTTCTCCATTTTTCCTTGATACGAGACTTCAGCTGCTTACAGTTTGTGGTCACCATAGTCTAATTTTCCTCTTCATGCTGCACCATACATTTCAATAGGAGACAGATATGGACTACAGACAGGCCAGCCAAGCACACACACACTCTGTGCCTATGGTTGTAGTGCATACAGAATGAGACCTGGTATCATCTTGCTGAAATAACCATGGACTTCCCAGAAAAAGAGGTCACCTTGATGGCAGCATGTTTATCTCTAAAATCTCAATATACAGGGTGGGCCATTTATATGGATACACCTAAATAAAATGGGAATGGTTGGTGATATTAACTTCCTGTTTGTGGCACATTAGTATATGGGAGGGGGGGAAACTTTTCAAGATGGGTGGTGACCATGGCGGCCATTTTGAAGTCGGCCATTTTTGATCCAACTTTAGTTTTTTCAATGGGAAGAGGGTCATGTGACACATCAAACTTATTGAGAATTTCACAAGAAAAACAATGGTGTGCTTGGTTTTAACGTAACTTTATTCTTTCATGAGTTATTTACAAGTTTCTGACCACTTATAAAATGTGTTCAAAGTGCTGCCCATTGTGTTGGATTGTCAATGTAACCCTCTTCTCCCACTCTTCACACACTGATAGCAACACCGCAGAAGAAATGCTAGCATAGGCTTCCAGTATCCATAGTTTCAGGTGCTGCACATCTCGTATCTTCACAGCATAGACAATTGCCTTCAGATGACCCCAAAGATACAAGTCTAAGGGGGTCAGATCGGGAGACCTTGGGGGCCATTCAACTGGCCCACGACGACCAATCCACTTTCCAGGAAACTGTTCATCTAGGAATGCTCGGACCTGACACCCATAATGTGGTGGTGCACCATCTTGCTGGAAAAACTCAGGGAACGTGCCAGCTTCAGTGCATAAAGAGGGAAACACATCATCATGTAGCAATTTCAAATATCCAGTGGCCTTGAGGTTTTCATTGATGAAGAATGGCCCCACTATCTTTGTACCCCATATACCACACCATACCATCAATTTTTGTGTTCCAACAGTCTTGGAGGGATCTATCCAATGTGGGTTAGTGTCAGACCAATAGCGGTGGTTTTGTTTGTTAACTTCACCAGTCACATAAAAGTTTGCCTCATCACTGAACAAAATGTTCTGTGTAAACTGAGGGTCCTGTTCCAATTTTTGTTTTGCCCATTCTGCAAATTCAGTGCGCCGATCTGGGTCATCCTCGTTGAGATGCTGCAGCAGCTGGAGTTTGTAAGGGTGCCATTTGTGAGTAGCTAATATCCGCCGAAGGGATGTTCGACTGATGCCACTCTCCAGTGACATGCGGCGAGTGCTACGCTGTGGGCTCTTGCTGAATGAAGCTAGGACAGCCACTGATGTTTCTTCATTAGTGACAGTTTTCATGCGTCCACATTTTGGCAAATCCAACACTGAACCAGTTTCACGAAACTTGGCAAGCAGTTTGCTAACTGTAGCATGGGAGATGGGTGGTCTCGTAGGGTGTCTTGCATTGAAATCTGCTGCAATGACCGGGTACTGCGTTCACCAGACATCAACACAATTTCTATCCGCTCCTCACGTGTTAACCTCTGCGACATGTCAATGGCTGTAAACAAAGAGAAGCTTGTAAATAACTCATGAAAGAATAAAGTTACGTTAAAACCAAGCACACCATTGTTTTTCTTGTGAAATTCTCAATAAGTTTGATGTGTCACATGACCCTCTTCCCATTGAAAAAACTAAAGTTGGATCTAAAATGGCCACCATGGTCACCACCCATCTTGAAAAGTTTCCCCCCTCCCATATACTAATGTGCCACAAACAGGAAGTTAATATCACCAACCATTCCCATTTTATTTAGGTGTATCCATATAAATGGCCCACCCTGTACATCAATTGTACCTTTACACATACGCAGATCATCCCTACCGTGGTCACTGATTCATCTCACATATACCATCACATATGCTGGCTTTTGCCAACTGATAACTGATGTCTGGATGGTCCTTTTCATCTTTGACAAAGACAAATCGACAGCACATGTTTCTGCTGTCCTTGGACCATCTGAGATGAGCTTGTGCCCAGAGAACTGCATAGATTTGATGTTTCATTTCTTAATCTGGTGTTAGACTCTGTTAAGTGACAATGGTTTTCTGAAGTACTCCCAAGCCTATGTGTTTATACGTATCCCAGAATCATGATGGCTTCTCAGGCAATGCCGTCTAAGAGACAAAGGTCACGCACATTCAGTAGTGGTTTCTGGCTTTTTCCCAGATCTTCCAGACGTCCTGAATCTTTTCACAATATTATAAACAGTAAACAGGAAAAATTAATGTGTTTGCAATTATTTGCAATTATTTCCTTAATTTCCTTTGGGATTAATAAAGTATCTATCTAAGGTCATGTACATTCAGTAGTGGTTTCTGGCTTTTCTCTACATGGACTGAGATCTCTCCAGACGCCCTGAATCTTTTTTACAATATTATGCACAGTAGACAGGGAAGACTAATTTTTTTTGCAGTCTTGCATTGAGAAATGTCCTTTTTGAACTGATTGATAATTCTATCCTGAAGTTTGGCACAAAGTGGTCAGACACTATCCATGATTGCTTGTAAAGACAGATCCATTGATGGATCCTCAATTATAATTCTCTTGCCTGTTACCAACTCACATGTTTACTGTGGAACCCTGTAATGCTTAAATTTTCTATAAACTTTACACTCTTATTTTGCTTCAGTCCCAACTTTTTTGGAGTGTCATGCAGGCATCAAATTCTAAATGTCTTTCTATTTAAAAAATAAATGAAGCTGATCAGTGGAAACATTGGAAATCAAATAAAAGGTAAATAAAGATTCAATTTCAATTTTCTGAAAATGTCCCAACTTTTTTTTGGAAAATGGGTTTGTTCAATACTGACATTTAAAAAAATATGGGAAAACATGTATTCATGAGCATGAGGAATGTGTCCACCTTCCTTGACTTTTCACTCTGTTATGCATGTAGTGCTTGTCCAGCCGTCTCTGTGGTTAGAAGCATAACCGTTTATTAGGCAATGCAATGTGCTGAGCTGGTTCTTTCCATGACTGTGGAGTACTGCCAAGGGGAATCACACAACGTGCTTATGTATAGCAACACTGAGAGGAATCACATGCTTGAGCATAGCAACACAGTAAGAAATCACCAAGCAGGAAAGAGCTGAAAGTTATGACTGGCAGCAGTGTAAATTTGTTAATGAGTTAATAACGACTCAGTATGTCTTATCTTAAACAGTAATCTCAAAACCTGTCATAACTCATGACTAGTCACATCCATTGAGTATTTGAAAAAGAATGTGAAAAAGTCTACTAAAACCATAACCACAAGCAAGTGTCTTATGACCCTTAAGCAGCTTGTTTCATGTACAATCATAACATGTATTTACCATCCTCTGTATGTATTTATTTATGTATGTATGAATGAATGCATGTTTTATTTTGGCATATTTATTAACTGCTATAACCTGGTAAGAGTCATTCATGATGAATAAAAGCCCTTCCACCTAATGTGAATTAATGGTCGAACAGGCGCAGGTGACTGTTGGTTAAGAGAAACTAAAACATAATTCACCTGTGCCTCCATGCTTCCTCTGCCAGCCATTAAGGCAAGGCAGGAAGACATTACTCTGTCCTATCCATGACAGGTAGGCCTGTTAGACCCTAGTATGTGTTTCCAAATTATTTTTTTAACTGCAATGCTCATGTCTTTTCCTTTTTCCATTAACTTTTGCATTTTTAAATGCATATGGGCAGTGTAAAATGTAATTGAATTAATGTTAACTGGAATTTCCCCAACTTTGATTTACATTGTAAAAAAAAAAAATTTAATTAATAAATAAAAAAGAAAAACTGAGAATAAATAATGAAAAGAAAAACAAATATACTGTATTCATTGTGTTGTTTTTAATAAAAGTCCATTGTTATGTAATATAAGTAATCAATATATATATATACTGTATATATACGTATATATATATATACAGTGTATCACAAAAGTGAGTACACCCCTCACATTTCTGCAAATATTTCATTATATCTTTTCATGGGACAACACTATAGACATGAAACTTGGATATAAGTTAGAGTAGTCAGTGTACAGCTTGTATAGCAGTGTAGATTTACTGTCTTCTGAAAATAACTCAACACACAGCCATTAATGTCTAAATAGCTGGCAACATAAGTGAGTACACCCCACAGTGAACATGTCCAAATTGTGCCCAAATGTGTCGTTGTCCCTCCCTGGTGTCATGTGTCAAGGTCCCAGGTGTAAATGGGGAGCAGGGCTGTTAAATTTGGTGTTTTGGGTACAATTCTCTCATACTGGCCACTGGATATTCAACATGGCACCTCATGGCAAAGAACTCTCTGAGGATGTGAGAAATAGAATTGTTGCTCTCCACAAAGATGGCCTGGGCTATAAGAACATTGCTAACACCCTGAAACTGAGCTACATCATGGTGGCCAAGGTCATACAGCGGTTTTCCAGGACAGGTTCCACTCGGAACAGGCTTCGCCAGGGTCGACCAAAGAAGTTGAGTCCACGTGTTCGGCGTCATATCCAGTTGGCTTTAAAAAATAGACACATGAGTGCTGCCAGCATTGCTGCAGAGGTTGAAGACGTGGGAGGTCAGCCTGTCAGTGCTCAGACCATACGCCGCACACTGCATCAACTCGGTCTGCATGGTCGTCATCCCAGAAGGAAGCTGACGCACAAGAAAGCCCGCAAACAGTTTGCTGAAGACAAGCAGTCCAAGAACATGGATTACTGGAATGCCCTGTGGTCTGACGAGACCAAGATAAACTTGTTTGGCTCAGATGGTGTCCAGCATGTGTGGCGGCGCCCTGGTGAGAAGTACCAAGACAACTGTATCTTGCCTACAGTCAAGCATGGTGGTGGTAGCATCATGGTCTTGGGCTGCATGAGTGTTGCTGGCACTGGGGAGCTGCAGTTCATTGAGGGAAACATGAATTCCAACATGTACTGTGACATTCTGAAACAGAGCATGATCCCCTCCCTTCGAAAACTGGGCCTCATGGCAGTTTTCCAACAGGATAACGACCCCAAACACAACCTCCAAGATGACAACTGCCTTGCTGAGGAAGCTGAAGGTAAAGGTGATGGACTAAACCCAATTGAGCACCTGTGGTGCATCCTCAAGTGGAAGGTGGAGGAGTTCAAGGTGTCTAACATCCACCAGCTCCGTGATGTCATCATGGAGGAGTGGAAGAGGATTCCAGTAGCAACCTGTGCAGCTCTGGTGAATTCCATGCCCAGGAGGGTTAAGGCAGTGCTGGATAATAATGGTGGTCACACAAAATATTGACACTTTGGGCACAATTTGGACATGTTCACTGTGGGGTGTACTCACTTATGTTGCCAGCCATTTAGACATTAATGGCTGTGTGTTGAGTTATTTTCAGAAGACAGTAAATCTACACTGCTATACAAGTTGTACACTGACTACTCTAAGTTATATCCAAGTTTCATGTCTATAGTGTTGTCCCATGAAAAGATATAATTAAATATTTGCAGAAATGTGAGGGGTGTACTCACTTTTGTGATACACTGTATATATATATATATATATATATATATATATATATATATATATATATATATGTATATATATGTGTGTTCCCTACCAATATCTAATTATATTTATATTATTTATAATACCATACTATGACTATTACTATAATTATATAAAAACTATAATGTGAAGACTGCATTGACAAAATATCTACATATGCAGTTCAAAACTACACGTGTAGTTATATAAATAATACACTGATCATCCATAACATTAAAACCACCTCCTTGTTTCTCATTGTCTATTTTATCAGCTCCACTGACCATATAGAATCACTTTGTATTTCTACAATTACTGACTGTAGTCCATCTGTGTTAGTGTGTGTTGTGCTGGTATGAGTGGATAAAACACAGCAGCACTGATGGAGTTTTAAACACCTCACTGTCACTGCTGGACTGAGAATAGTCCACCAACCAAAAACATCCAGCCAACAGCACCCTGTGGGCAGCGTCCTGTGACCGCTGATGAAGGTCTCAAAGATGACCAACTCAAACAGCAGCAATAGATGAGCGATCGTCTCTGACTTTACATCTACAAGGTGGACCAACTAGGTAGGAGTGTCTAATAGAGTGGACAGTGAGTGGACACGGTATTTAAAAACTCCAGTAGCATTGCTGTGTCTGATCCACTCATACCAGCACAACACACACTAACACACCATCACCATGTCAGTGTCACTGCAGTGCTGAGAATGATCCACCACCCAAATAATACCTGCTCTGTAGTGGTCCTGGAAGAGTCCTGACCATTGAAGAACAGCATGAAAGGGGTCTAACAAAGAATGCAGAGAAACAGATGGACTACAATCAGTAATTGTTGAATTACAAAGTGCTCCTATATGGTCAGTGGAGCTGATAAAATGGACAGTAAGTGTAGAAACAAGGAGGTGGTTTTAATGTTATCGCTGATCGGTGTATATTGATTGCTTTTTTTGTGCAGTTTAGATGGTTGAATAATTAATGTAATTAAATTGAACTTGAACTGAATTCAACTGCTGCAACTCTGATTAGGATGAAGCGGTTAATGAAAACATATTTGCCAAAATAAATATAATTGTTAACTTCTAATGGGAAATAAATCAGTAATCAAAGATATTGTAATATGGTTTATACATGAGCCCTATGAATAATAGAAGAAGAATGTTTTATTTGGCATATATACATATACATGTGTATAGTACAATTAAATAATTTTTCTGCATATCCCATTTTGTTTGGAAGCTGGGGTCAGAGTGCAGGGTCAGTCATTTTTATGACGGCTTTGGAGCAAACAGGGTTAAGGGTTTTGCTCAAGGTTCCAACAGTGGCTGCATAGAAGAATCTGGATTTTGAATCTTCTGACTGATAGCCCAAATATCTATACACTAAGCTACCACTATACCTATTTACTTACGTATGTCTAAAAATGAATACATGCCTAAATGAAATAAAGGTTACTTAGAGAATCATATACAATTTACATTTCAGATTTAGTCAAGCAAACTAATACTTGTGAATCTGGAAGGGGATGTGCTAACTCTCCTCAGCACTGTAATCAGTAATCGCTCTGCATTGAAATTACCTTCCTACAGCAGGACTCTACAGTGACACCCGCTGGTTACCATTTGCATGAAGACACACTACTGGACATGGACAGCAGCGTGAGGCATTTCTGGAAAGGAGTAAAAATAATCATCAGTTAAAATTTACGATCAAATCATTGCTAGTAAATATAACAAGACACTCCAATTGATTCTTTTCCTTATTTAATTAAAGCCTAAGACATAGCCCACCCGCAGATCCGACGCCTGCAGTGAAATCTAGCATTTCATATGAGTGCAGATTAAAAGAGCTCATGGCGAGAAGCCTTCCGTCAATGAGTAAACGACTCGTTAATGTAATACATGAGTCAGCGGGAGATACAGTACAATAACACAAAGGCATCTTATGTAAGTTACGTCCTTTTTTGTAAGCTTCGCAGGTCTTACTGTCACACTCCAGACACTCCAGACATCCAGCCAGGCCGGGGGGTGGTTAAGTACAGGAACAGGCTACAGGGACATTTTTTTCTTTTTATTTTGAAGTTGAGAATCAGGGGAAATCAAAGCAAACGCACTTTCATACGTTCATACGTAGCATCATCCTGTGGGTGTACTTGGATCTTGTTAAACTCATGTGGGCCACACACAAGGCAACAAAACCCTCCTCCATTAAATCACTCACTCAGTTTGCTTGTTTATTGGCTCTGCCATTAGAGCAAATTATTTTCACTCAATTGGTTTTGTAATTATCCTGGTAAATGTGCAAAAGACCTTCGTAGCAGTACTGTCACACATTGGAAGAAATGCTTTGAGGACTCAGATACCCTGTATTATTTATTTATTTATTAGGATTTTAATGTCATTTTGGTTACATTCATGACAGAAACGGTAGTTATTCATTAAACAAGATTAATCAGCTCACAATTTTAATCTCAAACACAGTCATGGACAATTTAGTATCTCCAATTCACCTCACTTGCATGTCTGACTTTGGGAGGAAACCGAAGCTCCCGGAGGACACCCACGTAGACATGGGGAGAACATGCAAACTCCACACAGAAAGGACCCGGACCGCCCCACCTTGGGATCGAACCCAGGGCCTTCTTGCTGTGAGGCCACCGTGCCACCCCAGATACCCTAAAAAGAAATGAAAAGCTTTCTCCAGGTCTACCCCTTACAAAATCCCCTTACAGTGGAGACCTGAGCAGTATTTTATTGGTCAAAACCATTCCAAAACCATGTGTATTAATCCACCCCTCCCCCACCCTCCATACACAGCACCACACACACACACACACAGACACACACACACACACACACGTTTGACTGGGAATTTGTGCCCATAAATGCATTTGTGAGTTCAGAAAAAATGTTGACGTAGAAGACCTGGCTCACATTTAATTTTGCAATATATCCTGAGGTAGTATGATGGTGTCGATCTGGGGAGTACTGGGGAGTTGTAGCCTAGTGGTTAAGGTGCAGGACTAGTAATCGAAAGGTCACTGGTTCAAGCCCCACCACTGTAGGTTGCCACTGTTGGGCCCTTGAACAAGGCCCTTAACCCTCAATTGCTTAGACTGTATACTGTCACAGTGCTGTAAGTCACTTTGGATTAAAGCGTCTGCTAAATGCCAAAAATGTAAATTTGTCGATGTTAGGGCACTGGAAGCCATTGGAGTTACTTCACAGCAAATCCGTTAAACCAGGTGTTTATAGGGCTCACTTTGTAGATAGATGTAGCCATGCTGTTACAGAGCCTTTCCTACACTGTGGAAGCATGTCACAAATTCAGCCCCTCTGTGCTCCTGGAGAGTGCCTATGTGCCACACCCCTCTCTCCTTTTTTGTCTAATGTCTCCAGACAACACCCATTTTGTGATTGGTCTCTCTAATTAGCCACAGCTGTACCTAATAAGCTCATGGCATTTAAGATGGGAGCTTGGGATCAGTCGATTGGAGACTATTTTGGATTTTGACTTTGTCATGTTGGTTTGACTCTGTCCGTTTGCCTGTTGACCTTCGCCTTGTTTTAGTCTAGTTCTTGTTTAGCTTAGGATTGATGTTAGCTTGGTTTAGGGTTTAGGTTTAGTTAGGTTCATGTTTCATGTGTTTAAATTAGCTTTAGCATTAGTGTTAGCATTTAGCTTAGTGTTTTGCAATATATCCTGAGTTAGTATAATGGTGTTGATGTTAGGACACTGGAAGCCATTGGAGTTACTTTACAGCAAATTCATTAAACCAGGTGTTTATGGGGCTCACTTTGTAGATAGATGTAGCCATGCTATTACAGAGCCTTTCCTACACTGTGGAAGCAAGTCATGGATTCAGCCCCTCTGTGCTCCTGGAGAGTGCCTATGTGCCACGCCCCTTTCTCCAGGAGCACTATCTCATGGCATTTAAGAAGGGAGCTTGGGATGATTCAGACTTTATGTCTTTGTTTGCCCTGTTTGTCCTGTTAGCTCCTGTCTGTTTGTTAATGTTCATGTCTTGTTTTGTTTCTGTTTTATATTTACGTTTTTGGCATTTAGCAGACACCTTTATCCAAAGCGACTTGCATTACAGTTACAGTACACAGTTACACTTGTTAAGGGCCTTGCTTAACCAGGTGGGGCTTGAACCAGTGACCTGATTACTAGTCCAATACCTTAACCACTAGGCTATGGCTTACCCATAGTCTAATTCTTGTTTAGCTTAGGATTCATGTTAGCTTGGCTTAGGGTTTAGATTTAGTTAGGTTCATGTTTAGTCTAATTCTTGTTTAGCTTAGGATTCATGTTAGCTTGGCTTAGGGTTTAGATTTAGTTAGGTTCATGTTTATTCTAATTCTTGTTTAGCTTAGGATTCATGTTAGCTTGGCTTAGGGTTTAGATTTAGTTAGGTTCATGTTTCATGTGTTTAAATTAGCTTTAGCATTAGCATTTAGCTTAGCGTTTAGCATAGGTTGTGTGTGTATGACTTGTTCTAACCCGTCTTGTTCACAACCTTGCCTTGTCTTTTGTTATTATTAAATCCTTGTTCAACATCTCTTGTGTGTCTGCCTCCTCTTGCCTTGTCTAGCCCAAAAACGTTACAAAGCATAAATTTACTTGACTTTGTGTGGCTAAAACACTTTTTTTATTGAGTAAAAGGGGTGTGTACTTTTGAACATGAAGTATATGAAATCATTTAGAAAGGCATATATAACCATCCACAAAAAAGCCCTTTGATGGATTGGTGTCCTATTCAGAGTATTCCTGCCTTGTGGTGTAACTTTTACCTGCTAAATTGAGTATGTGAGTAAGTTACAAGTCAAAAACATGCTTCACAACTAGAAAATCTGACATGCACACAAAAATGTTTAATTTTGCAAAAATATAAGGCAAACAGAAATATATAATCACTGCACAACAAGACTTAACAGGATCAATAATAAACACAAAGAATGAAGACGAATGTTAAAGTTCCAAGAAGAGCAGCCAACCACAGATAAGATGTAATGTAATAGAAGAGCTACTGACAAT